>NW_012267259.1:17158805-17203805 GCF_000151885.1 Dipodomys ordii | reverse complement strand
CTCGATTCCCTGAGGCACGGAGTAAGGCGGGTTCTTGTAAACACCTATGAAGCGCCTGGAAATGCATTTCCTTTGAAAGCAATGATGAGATCTTTCCAGAAGCTGACAAGCTCGTGTCTGTGCTCTCTCTTGTTGTTTTGTTCACTTATTGGAAATCTGACTTTGAGCCGGATTTTTCACTGTGACTCCTTTTGAGGCTGAGTAGCTGTCACCCTGAGGAGACGGAGAGGTGTCTGACAAGGGGGAAAAGAAAAAAACAGAAACCGAAGAGGAAAACTTTACTGCAGCGAGGACACTCCCTTCCTCTGGGAGGATTCCTAGTGGCTCTGAGAGTTAGAAAAATGGTTGATTTCAGAGCCTCCGAAGTATATTGGCCTAAACACCGCGGCGGCTAGAGAAGCTCTCTAGAGAAGCATCATTCAGAGAGACTTGGGCACCGCTGTGGTTGACCATCTGGGATAACGTTGGTCCTGGGGCTGGTGCTGAGTGAACGGAAGAAACAGGAGAGCCCAGTGTCCCTACACTAAACACGCAGCTGTTATGCTTAGGATGTGGGGATGGGAAAAGACAGATTGTAGCTGCCAGATGCCCCCAGGATCCTAGCTCCTTCTTCTCCGGTGGGCCCCTTGGGCTGCACCTACACAGCAAGGCCGCCTGTGTCCTAAAGAAAGAGGACATGTCCAAGGACGTCTAAAAAGTGACCGAAATTATTGCAGAACCAAGTTGTCTCTGATGCACGCACACATCATCGCCCGGTCGGTGTCCATGGTGCTCATGTTCGTGTTCCTGTTCCAGTTTAGAGCTCGTGAAGAACCAGAGCACATGTATGGAAGGCAGACACTCACTGGAAAATGTCACCGTGGCTTCCCCTCCACCTGCCTCCTGTGCTGGGAGCCTGGGTGCTGCCAGGGTCTGACTCCCCCCCCTCCCGCCCCCGGCCCCCTCTGCCACGTCCTGGGGGGTGGGCCTGCTCCTTCTGGATCCCAACTGTGACATCCGGGCCTTGTCAGTCGCCCTGCCTCGCTGGCCAGTGGAGAAGAAGGAGGCCACTCGGGGCCCGAGGTCCTGTGGCAGCTCACATGACGGGTGCACTGCGCATCGCCCGTGCCCTTTCTCTCGGAAGACGCTGGGGTGACTTATGCGATCTTCCACTCCACCAAGCTGGAGCCGCACCGCCGGGTCCCTGTCTCTCCATGTCAGCCTCACGCACTCAGCCTTCCCACACTGCTGCTCACACGCGCGTGCCCTCCGAGGGTCACTCCAGCTCAGAACCATTGGGGCTGTCTCCGTTCACCCAAAACTAATATCAATCAATTGATGGGAGATTCGGGGCTCAGTCATTTCTTTGTTTGTTTGTACATATCATTGTTACAATAGGTCAACCTTTAAGCATTTTGTGTTTTCCCTTCCCCTCCCCAAGCTAAAGAAGTATATGTACAAGACGCAGGGCACCGACATCAAATACAGTGAAAACAGGGGTTATACTGAAGAACATACAAAGAAACAAAAAAAATCACATGGTACATTATAAATACATTAGGAACAATAGCAAGAAAGAATGAAGATATTTGTGTCCCTACCTTGGGGTTCTTTTCGCTTAACATCATCTTATCTGGTCACGTGTACAAAGCTTTTGGCCTTATCTACGTGTCCTACACATGTACTGGTTACTGCAAATAAGGGAAACCATGGGGCCTATGTTCCTTTGAGCCTCTTCACTTAATATAATTTTTCCAAGTCTTTCCACTTCCATCTAAGTACAGACTGTTTACGAAACTCTAAAACAGGTTTCACTTGGAGGGAAACAAAGGTGCAATTCTTTCTTCTAGATGACTTCCTCCTAAGGATGCACACCTGCCCTCGGCAGGGTGAGGTGTCATAGCCTCAGGTGGCCACCAGAGGGTGCTAGTGAACTTCACATGCCGTTTCTGAAGCAGGCAAGTGCGCAGGAAGAAACTTTTCCATGGGAGGAGGGTATAAAACCTTTGCTTGGATCTCCTCCAGTGCATTAAAATTCTGAAATGGCGTATCGATTTCTATAAAAATGTGATTAATAGCTTAACAATAAACGGGTGCAGTACCAATGTCTGTCTGAGCCTGCCTTCTGCCTCCAGCAGCAAAGCAGTGGGTTGAGGATGAAGACAGGAAGGATCACAGGGCTGCTGCCCTGGGGACCAGGAGAGACGAGAAGTCCTTCACCCTTCACACTCCACTCACCCTCGCCGCAGGATAATTGGTCCAGAAAAAAGATTAAATGAGATGCAACATTCATTGCATCCTGTCTTGGCATCCTGTTTCCAAGTCAGATTAAAATTGTATGCTCGGCTGTAGGTTGCTCGATCCATCCACTTATTGTTTTTAAAAACCTTCCATTGGCAATGGGCTTGTGCTTGTGAATGCAAGCATCTGAGGGCAGAGCAGAGGGCTTGCAGGCAGTTGCTGAGTTCTGTGCCTCTTCAAGCTCTCCTGGGCTGGGTGTGCATGGCTGTCCATACAGATGAGGGGGTGGGGGGCTGTGTATCCTCACTCTGGGCTTCTGTTGTGTCGGCTTTGAGGGAGCAAGCAGGGTCTCAGGGCTGCCGGCTTCTTTTTATGCATCTTGGAGAGTTGAAGGCAACAGTTGTTCCAGACGTTGGTTGGAGTTAAGGGAGATGTCTTCTTAATGTATTCCCATCGGGCCCACGTTATTTCTTTTATTTTGTCATTTGTTCTGTTTGGTGTACCTGTTGTCAGCACAGGCCCCAAGGCTACACGCGGCTGGCAGCGTCCTCTCTAGATTTCGGACCTTCTGCTTCCTGTGGCTCACTCGTGAGCTTATCCAGATGTGGGTTTGTTTCTTTAAACCAGGGTTGGTAGTCGTGAGATGACCATTTCAACTGTATATGATGGTTAAGTAGCCTCTAACAAGGCCAGCGACAAAGCCAGAGTTGGCTGGCCTAATAGAAGTCATTGAGGAAGGTGTGAAGATCGATGAGGGTGCATGTTTATGCTTCCAAGGCCACACCAATAACACTGTGACCTTCTTTGGCCCAGACGAGGACCATTTTCTCCCCATCTCCTCTCAGGTGTGGCTTTGGCTCCCAGCCTCGCTGGAAGTGTATGTTTCTACCCCGCTAACCCCAGGCTGGGGGAGGAAGACTGCATGTCCTCTGGACACTGGTGTCCATCTGAGGACATGCTCATTAGCTGCAGTTATCTGAGGAGTTTTGTGGACTGTCCTGCTACCAGGCTACACCCTGACAGCCACCACAGGACTCTGCTTTTCTGACTGTGGTCAACCCTCAGCGTCAGTGACGGAGCCGCCATAGACTCAAAGCCAAAGAGATGCGTCACTAGCTCCGGCTCCCCAGTGTGTCAGCTGGGAGGCAGAGGACATGGTGCAGAACACCGTGTGGTCATCCACGTCCGCCTTTCCGTGATCTTCCATAGTGCTTGACAAGGTCAAGAAGGGGGGTCCATGGACACACCCAGGGACCTTGCATTTACCCCTTAGTTCTGGAAAGGTCTTTGCTTCTTTCCTGTGAGACAGGGTGCTCTGGTGTAATTATGAAAGCATGCTGTATAATACCTGACTGTACTCATAACTTTATAACTAATAACTGACCTCCTAATACTTTTCAATACTTTCTGTCTCTCTCCCGTCTTCCTTCTGTCTCTCTCTGTCTCTCTCTCTCTTCCACTTCTGAATGCAATTCTCTCAGTCCTTCCTAAGAGAAACTCAGGCTTTACATGGATATCTTTCCTGGTATAAACTTTTTAACACATCTTTTGAAAGTCAAAGATCAGTGACAATAGATTCCTAATAAGTCACCATTGGCCTTCCTTTCAAAACACCCAGGATCTGTGGAAAATGGCAAAACAACTAAATTTAATAGGGGTAAAAAATATCCAGAACATTCTTTTTGGTATAAAATAGTAAGGATTAGAAAAGGACTATCTTGATATTGGCACGAGCTGTGAAAAACAAAAACAAGTGACGTGTGATTTGCTCTTTTTATTCTTTTCAGCTAGAGCAATGAATCAAAAGGGTTGACGGGAGAACTATAGATTAAATTTCCCTCGGTACATAAACTGGCTTTTATTGTTTCCTTGTTTTTATTCTGAATCTAAACTGTGTGCATGGAGGGCAAACAGCAAAAAGAAAGAAAAGAAAAGAGCATAACATAATGAGCACAGCGCTGGGGGGCTCACTGGCTTTGGGGTTCTTTCGGTCTTTCCGTGCCGAGCCTGGTCGGGGCCAGAGGCTGAGCGGGAGCAGTGTGGGCAGAGCAGGAGGCTTTGGGGGGCAGGGTGGGGTGCTCCCCCTCTGCTGGACATCACCGCGTGACCTGTGGTAAAGCATTCATGAGTGGGAGCGTTGCCTGAGTGCTGCAATGGTGGGATTTCAGGAGGGAGACGTGGGCACGCGAGTGGAGGGGGACACGGAGCCCACCCAGGAGCTCAGCGGCGGATGCCAGGCCGGGGACGCTTGTGAGGACGGCCAGGAGCCCCTGGCTGGGCGCGCACCAGGAGGGCAGAGCCTAAAGGATTTCTGATCGGGGTGGAGTACCGTGCACCAAGAAAGAGCGAGGGGCTGGCTGGGGCAGGCGGAAGGGAGGGCTCGGTCCGGCGGTCAGGGGGACGCTGAGGCTCCCACCCGGGTGGTCAGCGGATGGACGCGGGCCTCAGAGGCCGCTGCTTTGCTGGGAGACTGAGCCCAGAGAAAGGAGAATCCGGCGCGTCGTGCGCCTCACAGACGCAGCAAAGGATGCGCAGCACAAGTGAGACTGCGAAATACAAACACAGAAAGAAGACGTGGAAGGCCCAGCCGGACCTTGGCCAGAAAGCCCGCCATGCGCAGGAGAAGAAGGGCACGAGCCAACGGGGGGGCAGGTCAGCAGGAGGCCCAGGGGCCAGGCCCAGGGAGGCCACGCCGGACCCACGGGGCTGGGCAAGGTGGGGCGCAGGGCCCTCAAGTGCTCGCCGCCCTCCAAGAAGGCCAAGAGACGCAAGTTCTCCTGTCCACTCTTCTATTCTGATCTGCAAGACCGCGGTCAGCTGTCCAGCCCCGGGGGGGGGGGGATGGGACACACTCTGGCTCTTTCGCTTGTTTTCTGAACCAACGGGGAAGAGAGAGAGAGAGAGAGAGAGAGAGAGAGAGAGAGAGAGTGACTTGGAGAGAAGTCTCTCCATCCTTGTCCTGTGAGCTCCGTGCGCCTCTAATGGGATCCAAACCCGCGGGCAGCTGGTGGAGCTTTCTAGGCAGTTACCTACAGACAAGGAGAAAGGAGAGATGGACCAGCAAGAGTCAGCCGGCTCGGCTTCACCCGAGCATCTTCGTGGAGGCAGAGTGTTTACGCTCCACGGGGGCTGGTCAGGCCTCCGAGACCCACTTTGGTTCCTCTAACCCCACACGTTGTTGTCCTCACGGACACCTGACCTGAGCAGACATTTGCATCCGAAATCACGAGAGGTGGAGAGGCGATGTCACTGTGATCTCTTTCTTGTACAACCAAAGCACATAAATTCTTTTTTTAAATTTTTTTATTGTGAAAATACTGTACAGAGGGGTTACAATTACATGGGCAAGATAATGAGTACATTTCTTATCAAGCATTGTTACCTCCTCCTTTGTTTCCCCTACCATCCCTTCCCATTCTCCCCCTGCCCCCTACCCAACCCTCCCTGCCCCCCCCACCAAAGTTGTAAAGTTCGTTTTCGACATAATGACTTGTACATCTCATTGTTGCAATGGGTCCACCTGTATCCCTATTTAAATGATTTGTTTTTCCCCTTCCCCTCCACAAATTATACTGACATCAAATACAGTGAAAGCAGGGGTTATACTGTGGGGGAGGGACATACAAAGCAACAAAGAAATAATCTTATGCATGAAAGAAAAAAACATTTGAATACATACCTTAGGGTTCATTTCCCTAACATCACCTTATCTGACCTTTTCTGCTTGACTCAGACATATACTAGATATTGCAAATAAGGGAAACCATGGGACCTATGTTTCTTTGGGCCTGGCTTACTTCACTTAATATAATTTTTTCCAAGTCTTTCCATAAGTTCTCTTTCTAAACCAAACTTCGGAGGAAGAAGACTTAGCAATTTCAAGACCTCCAGCATCGTATCACAGGATGGGGAAGAATCTAGCCAGCCGACATCTCCTCTCTGCCTGGGGTAATTTAATGCTGAGATTATGCATACATGATCACATTTCCCACTGTGGGTGTTTTCTGATGTACATATCTGTGAGCTCCAATTCTAGGAAGGGATAAGGAAGGACTCGCTGAGAGATGTTTCCAGAATGACCCCAGTATTGGCTAACAGCCCCCTAATCGCTGACCCCTGCTGCCCTGGTGCACGGCAGCGCGAGTTGAACTGGAAACCACTGCGCACCATCAGCCTGGGTGGATGTTTATATTTATGGCTTTGCAGCTGCTAGGCCTCGCTGCCTGGGGAAACCCTGGGTGAAATGTGGAGGGCGTTCGTGGCGCTCTGACCGGCCACCAGCTCTCGCAGTTGAGAGTCCACTCCAGGGGCCTGTGCAGCAAAGATGAGCTATGTCTATCACTGCTACATCCCTCAAGTAGATCCCTGGCAAAGCTGGTACCCAATTACCTCAGGACCCTAAGCCCAGAAGTAGGAAACTTTTAATTGTTTTTCCAAAGCAAGCAGCCACTTAAACAGCAGCATCCATTCTGAAGTAATTGCTCTTCCTGTGGGCATCCCTTTCCAGCTTAGTTAGTGGTTAAATTTTTGTTTTGTTTTAAAACAATACTTGAACTTTAGGTGACCTGAAGTTCAGAATCAAAACAACGCTGATTTTTATTATTATTATTCTAAGCAACTGTAGGCAATCTCTCCCTGGAATGGCAGAGTACAAGTAGAAAGAGGGATTGTTTTCGGTGGTGCATTTTTGTAGTTAATTTATGTATTCTTGTGACAAGCTCAGAGGGTAGGAAATGGCAGATAGGGGGAGCCAGTTGGTCAGAATTTCACCTGTCAGTCTCAGTGAAATCCAGAGATTATTGGCTTGACTCAGATTTCCCATAAATTTAAAAGTAAATTAATACAGTGTATCATGGTGTGATTAGATGCTTATACTGTCAGCAAAGCCCATCCCTTTGCTCAGAACTTTATAAAGAGCTGCTGGTACTCATAGGTCAACCTTGAACAGGCCAGGCTTGAGAATTTCACAGGTTAAAGAGTACACCCTCTCACTTTTCTTTTTTTCTTTTTTAATATAATTTGTATTGTAAAGATACTGTACAGAGGGGTTACAGTCATCTGAGCAAGGTAATGAGTCCATTTCTTATCGAGCATTGTTACCCCCTCCTTTGATTTGCTCCTACCATCCCTTTCCTACACACCTCCCCAACTCCTCCCTCTCCCCCACCCTGCAAAGTTGTGAAGTTTGTTTTCAACATACTGTCTTGTACATCTCATTGTTACAATGAGTCATCCTGTATCCTTATTTCAGCATTTTGTTATTTCCCTTCCCCTCCCCAAAGTCTTTGGCAATTTTTTCCATAAGCTTTCTCCATCCTTGCTAACACAACCCTATGATCGCCCCATTTTCCCAACCAACGCACCTAATTGAAAAAAATACAAGGAGCAAGAGAATGAAGAGAAAGAAGGCAAAAATATCCATGTGATTGAAAACAAATTTGGACTCACCACTAAACCTAAAATGATCTCTTGCTGTATGGAGGGGTCATTTCATGTGGGACAAGGAAAGAGGAGGACAGAAAGGAAAAGAAACACAAGGGTGGAGATGCAAGTGGAGGGTTGGTCCTTTCCTCTGACCACAAGGCTTCATTCTAACCATCCTTCAGAGTGGACTGCATTGCTGAAGTCCCAGCTGTTCCAGCTGACCCCAGCTCTCACCCTGCCAACCTGTGTAGAACCAGGGCTCCATGCTGAGTTCATAGGCAAAAACCTCCCTGCCCACCTGCAGTATCACAAAGCTGGGTCAGACTGCAGCAAGAGAGACTTCAGCAAGATAGATTATAAAGTTCTATCCTTTACCCAATGAATTCAACTTTTCTGGATGTCAGGCCACCTGGCTCTTCAGAGGTCTGGCCTTTAGATCAAGGACAACTTATTTTCTCTCTAGATAATCAAAATATGCATCTCTGTGTCAAGGTAATTTGTATTAAGCAGATCTAAATCAGACTGATGGTAATAAATTATTATTTTGTCCAATTAACTCCAGAGCTCTGGTGTCAAGTGGTAGAATCCCCAGGGCATGCACCTTTGTAGGAGAAGGGAGATGGTAAGCAGTGTTCAGTGTAGATGTGACACTGACAGGGTAATTTAGCTGGGTATGTAAGAGGAGTATGCTCTGATTACAAAGACAACCATTCCCATTTCAGGAACAGAAGCAGCACACATGCGTTCTAGAAATAGTGACAGTGAGTAGGCGACCAAAGTTACAACCTTGTCCCTTTTAATTCTGGAAGGAAAAAGTTTAAAACAAGATGTTTCATAAGAGGTGTGTTGTGTGGAGCCTGGAAAATTGAAGGTATGCTGCTTTCTGCCTATCATCGCTTTCAATTCCTACTGTTTGGGAAACAGATGCAATGGCTCAAATTTTGGCCCCACCTTGTACCATAAACAGATCTGTCTGAAGGAAGCAGACATAAGGAATGAACAAAGAGAGCAATCACAGCCTGGTTCTTAGAACAAAGGGAAGCTCAAATTAGCAACACATGGTAAACATTGATATTTATGTTAGGTACTATGTGAAATATTTCTCCTCTGTGTTACCAATGTGTATAGTCCACTGTTTTATGAAGTGCAGCAGGACTTAAGTCCACTTGGTTCTGGCCTTATTTTTCTCAATACTAGATGTAAAAGGGCAGTGTATATGCCACACTCCTACCACTCCTATTCACCTTTGCCTGGAACCCCAGTCTATTCACCTTTCCAGTATGTCACTTGTCCCTTGAAAGACTCCCTGGCTTCATCTTCTACTCACCCACCACAGCCTTGCCAGAAACATTCAGGTTCCTACAAACAATCACATGAGGGAGAACATGGTTCATATTGGCACTATTTCTCTGGGAAGTAATTCTACAAAAAGAAATGAGAATGGGGAAGAGAGGAGGAAAAGGAGGAAGAGGGGAGGAAGAAGAGGTAGAAGGTAAAGAATAAGAGGAAATGGAGGAAGGGAAAGAAGAAAGCATACACTGCAGTCTAACTTCATGAATTGAATGTTCTGTCTCTATGTTTACATTTCTCGCCCAAGTAAAGAAAATACTAACAATCAAGGGATGGGGGGTGGATTCACAGCAAAGTAAACAAAGGAACATATCAACAGAGAATGTGGATTTGGGTCGTTTTGATATTTTGGCTTTGGCTTTTCATTAGGTTTGTTTTAGACAAGTCTGTTTTAGGAGTTCCTGCTCACTGAGTTTCTGAAGTCTAGGAGCAGGTCATGGCCAGTCACTCTGCTCTCCTGCTCTGAGAACACAGAGCTGAGCACTGTGCTTCTTTTCTTTCACAGGTAATGGTGGAAATCCAGAGCCCTTTGTGTAAATTTGGGAAATACTAACTTGGACTCAGTTACATTATGCGCAGTTTATTTGTGAAAGGGGCCAACTACTAAAAGACAGAAAAAGCTTAATTCAGTTAAAAACTGTATACTCACTTTTAGGTGGGAAATGCCATAGGGCTGGCATGGTTAACAGGCCAGTAAGCTAGAGCAGGGGCATCAAGCCACGCGGGCTAGAGTTTCATACTTCCATGTTACCAGTAAGCTAGAGCAGGGGACATCAAGCCACGTGGGCTAGAGTTTCATACTTCCATGTTACCGGTAAGCTAGAGCAGGGGACATCAAACCAAGTGGGCTAGAGTTTCATACTTCCATGTTACCAGGGCAAAAAAGTGGAAGTTGTAAATTTCTGAAAAATGCATTTTCTTCCACGACCTGTGGAAATGAGCCAGATTTCTGCGAACTGAGGATTGAACACACAGAGGTGACTTGTGTGTCCTACAGAATGTGATTCCTACTGGAAGGGATGAAGCTACAGCTCAGAGGAAGGAAGCTAAATAAAAGCGCTTGGGGAGTGTGTGACTCTGTTTCCCAGAAGGTTCCAAGCTGGGCACCCTGCAGTGCAGGCCATGGAGCCTGAAGGCTGAGCAGGGCTGGGGATGGGGAAGAGGTGCTGGCAGCAGTAAGCTGTGCAGAGTCCTTGAGGAGCATGGAGAACACGCCACACTTGGATTGCCAAGAGGTGGTGTGCGGGACCTGGGATCACTAAGACCAGGAGATTACCCCTGTGGAAATGCTGGCATCTAATGCTATGTAAACAATTTCTCAGTAAAGATTTTAACAACTGGGAAAAAAAGGACAAGATATTCTCAGTGAATGCAAAATGGACCTCCTGAAGCAAACATCATTTTTCTTTTATCAACCAGTGATGGATCACTCCTCCAGTGGTGGATCACCCCTCCAGCGATGGATCACCCCTCCAGCGTGAAGACAGTGCCAATTGAACCTAGGAAAAGGAAAAGCCACATCCAACCATCCACTTTAAACCGCTGACTCAGCGTAACCTGCACAACATTACCGCCATTTTCTTCCTAAGGGTAGCAAATCCACTTTAAATAACCCATTTATGACTCTCAAAGGGTTAAGGACCAAAAACTTGAATTAACCTAAATTGTGCATGATGTAGCACAAAATGGAAATATATTTATGTAAGTTAGACATGAATTATTCAGCGTTCAGACACCAATCTGATTCTGCATTAAATTGCATTGATAGAGGCGACCCGTTCTGTCAGATGAAGCCCGTGCGGAGGCTGGCTCTGTGTTTCCCTGCCCTGGATGGGGAGGAGGGGTCGACCCTCATTATGCATGGCTGTTCTTTCCATTTTCCCACAAATGGTGGGTAGTAAATTCTGCTGGACACCATTGCTTTAAAGAAAACCAAAAGATTATGATGATGCATGTGTGCTAGACACTTTTCTGGCACAATGAGCATTGCAAACAAATCAAAAGCTCCTGCCTCTAAAGACCTTCACTTCCCTTTGGGGAGAAGTTCCTGGCCGGTAGGCAGGATAAAAGTATTATCCTATAAAAGTACTATGTCTCTCGGATGAGAAGCATGTGAGTGTATGGGACAACTTGATACTTCTCATGAGATCTGGGAGCCAGTTGGCGACAGGTGTTAAGTAAGATGGTCCTGTAAGAGAATAATGCAGTCACACTACTCAGCTTTGCTGTGCACAGTTCCTGATATTTGTAATGAGCTGCACCTGCAGTTGTTGTTTTTTATCTATTGTATCTATACATTTTAAAATCTGTGTGGGTGTTACTGGGATCCCAAGTGGTAAGAGAGTCACAGTGGGGAGTAATCTCAACTTCCCTCCACTTGGCCACTCTGACACCCTTTCATCCAGGCTGCTTACCCCAAGTTTGCTCTCAGAAAGAAAATTTTATAGGGCACAGCTAAGAAACAGGCCATGTAGCCTAGCCCAAACATTGACTTTTAGGACAAATGAGAGATTTGTGCCTTCATTTTCCTAGCTGGAAGTCCTGTAGTCTCTCTATGTTTCTTTCTGGTCCTGGTGTATGCTCTCTGAGCTTTTCTCCTCGTATCTGGTAACATGTCTTCAGTCCACATGAAGCAGGGCACGACTGCTGGAGAAATGTCCCTTGTCACTCTGGTTGTTTCTGAGATAGGGTCAGAGCTAGGCCAGCAGTCTGACCTGTGATCCTGCCTTTTATGCTTCTTGTCATGGCAGGGATGACAAGTGTGTGTCACTGTGTCGAGCTTGTTGCTGTTGAGATGGCATCTTTCATTATGTTATTATTGTGTTTCTTCCTCCAGAGGTTGGTCTAGATCTGCACTTCTCCCCTTCTCAGCCCCCCCTGTATTTCAGATGACAGACATGCATTTTACCCTTTGGGTGAGGTAGAGTCCTGTGGACTTTCCTTTTTTGCCTAGGGTGGCCTGGGACAGATATCCTTCTCATGCCCCCCTTCTGAGAAGCTAGGATTGCAGACATAAACCATTGATCTTGGCCTTAAGTTAATTTTTTTAAATACAATTCAGTCTTTCCCTCAGACATCTTAGAGGCTGACCTGGTTTTTCTCTTTTCCGTTTTTCATTTTATTGTGACAATGTAAAAAATCTGCTAAAACTACTTTGGTTTCAAAGATTATACAAAAAAAAAACCTTAAAAACAACAACAACAACAAAAACCCTCCTGATATTTCCTGGGATCTAATGGACTGGGTAAACTCATGAGCTAACTTCCAGTCTGAAACCTTGTGACCTGAAGGTGGTCAGGTGACCTCACACTGTGAGAAACACAAGCGGATCTCTGTGACTTTTACTTCACTTTAGAGCCCAGGGCGGGAGTCCAGAGCCTGGAGGATGTCCATGGGTGGCCGCATGACTCTGTGAGAGGGAGTTGGACCAACCTGATTTAGGGACCTGGCCCCGCACTTGGCTCCAGAGATTCAGGGACCATTTTTGTGGAGGCCCCAGGACCTGGAAACATCCTGAGCTGCTTCTCTCTGAGGTGTTGTCCTCTAAAGCCACGGGAAGTGAGCAAGAGCAAGAGAGATGACTGCAAGAGAAGCTGGGGACTTCAGTGTTCATTTCTAGCTGAAGTCCTCAGCACTGACGCACCGAGGAGCAAATAAAAGAGGCAGGAGCAGTAACAGGAGCGGGCTGGGTTAAGGCAGCATCAGCGTACTGTGCATGGCCAATCTCAAGGGAAGTAAAGGCCAGGGACCCTGCATACTCCTGTACATGGCTGGAGAGTCATCTGGTAAGGAGTATTTTGTCATTTGACCATGTAAAACTGGGAGGGGGGGAGTTTTTTGATGACCTGTCTGAACACATCTTGTTGGTTGCTCTTAATATATGTTCAGTCTTAGAATATTCTGAAATTCAGTGCATTTGCAAAATCCTTTATGGGCTAACTTAATGCATATTTATTGAATCTATTCTATATGCAGCATATTATAATGTGAATAAATCATACCAATGTCAAAACCCCATTTACATTAAGATGTACAGAGGAAACTCAGTATAACTTTTTATATTCTGTATTTGAGTAGGCCTACTCTGTAGGCCTGATCCTGCTGGATGTAGGAGACTTTAAGAAGAGTCTTGGTTGCCTCAGATCTTGACACTTTCCTACCCACAATTAATTTCCAACGGTCTATGTTTGATTTCTGTTCAGTCTGAGCAAACCCAATGACCTCTCTCTCTGTTAGGCACTAAACATTCAGAGTTCTTTCCACTTTGTCCCCAATGAGGCCTCCTTATAAATCATGCAGATGGCAGGCTCCTGGCAGGAAGGGAAGGGTCCCTGCCTGTTGTTGGTATGGGCTGTAGCAGGTGTGATTCATTCATTGGCTCTTCCATGCCTTTTCTGAATTCTGATAAAGGCTAGATAAAGCAGGACCCACACTGAGAACTCAGTCAGGGCTCACCTGGTCTTTTCCTCTTGTTTTACTCTGCTACAGGCAATGGTGTTTAGTGGTAGTGGTCACATGATGGCTTCCTTGCAGTTTGTTTCTCCTTGCTGTGACTTGGTGCCTAGGCAGAATGATTTATGGGAGCTCAGGGTCCTTCCCGCTCTGTGGGGAACTGAATGGTATTAGGCATTGAGTATTCTCTGCCCAAACAGGTAGCACAATTGTGTTTCTATGACTGCTGTTTCAATGATATTAGGGTAGTTTCTGACCAGAATGGGGCAAAGACATGGAAAGGGCGTCAGAGCAGAAGCCACATGAACAGAAATATAGCATCAGGAAAGTAAGAAGGTGCCTATCTACATCTGAAAGTAAGAAGGTGCCTATCTACACCTGAAAGAAGCTCTTGTTCTAAGGGACAAGATGATGACTGAAACTGCATCAGTTGCCAAGGAATTCCACTGTTATCTTTTGGGGAAATAACTAAAACCCAAGAAGAGATATCTGGGGAAATAGTCACAGGCTCAGAACAGTGCTTGTGACTCTCAAGTGCATGAAACCCATATGAGTTCTGAGAATTCCACGGGGAAGCAGTTACAGAGTAGAGAATGCTCTGGATGCAGTGTGGCAGATTGTAATTGTGGACGTAAATTAATCACTTATTAACCTGACCATTTATCATTAATAAAAAGATGGAAGTTGCATTCTTGAAGAAAGTGACCATGAAGCAGGACTGAAAAGAGTAAAATTGACAAGTAGACATCTAGAGCTCATTATAAAAAAGAAGTTGCAAGAGAAGACTGGAAACAGTCAAGCGAAGTCACCACTGAGAATTTCTTTGTGAAGTAGATTAGTGAAAAGATCGGCTGATCACACTCAAATTCTAATTACATATACATTAATCAGAAGACCAATTTCTCTCAATATATTGTTTCTGAAGAATTTGCACAAGAGTAACAGCTTAACACATGGCATGCACTCTGCTAACCAGAGTGTCTTCAATGAGACACTCAAGCCATGGGCTCAGCAGCAACATGCCACCCATATGACAAATGGAGGGACTCAGTTCTGTCCCAAATCACCAAGTGACGAGAAGGGGATTCAATCCCATTTCTGTCTGATTGAAACTGCATTTTAATTATTTCTCTTTGTGTTGCTTTGGGTTTTATGAGGTTTGGGGAGAATCAGCAATGCCTTCGAGCTGGGAACTTTAGATGAATAAAGCTGCAGCTTGGGTTGATTCTGCTCTTTAGTGCATTTGCTGGATGGATTAGTGAGAACAGAGAAGCTGGAACCCAATTAAGAGATCATTGCATGAATTGAGGAACTGAGCCACGTTGAATGCCATCCGCTGCAGAAGATACCCAAAGTGGATGCAGAGAGGGGGTGGAGATCAGTGGTAAGTGCGAAGTCAGAGACAACTGATGACAATTCACAGCAAAGTTCTGCTAAGAATATCTAAAAGAGGAAAGACAGAGTAGATCTGATCGGGGAAAATGTCGCAATAAGGACTCAGGAAAATCAGAACCAATGACTAAGGTTGTTTTGCATGTGTTTCTTAGTGTAGGTTATTGTTTGCCCGAATGTGGTGGAGCAAGGGGCCATGAGTGGTTCATGACATACATATTCAGCTAGACCCACAGATAGCATCAGAGAGGCTCTGGAAGGGCTACCTAGTATTCAATCTGGGTAGTGAGAACATTGAACTTCAGATTCAAATTCAGCACAAAATGGGCGCTGTGAGAGAGTAGGAGTCCCCCACAAATCTCCATTTGAGAACGGGACCAGTCATCATTCTGGCCACAGTATAATTTTTCCTAATCCTCAGTGGAAACCAAAGTTCTCTTCTTAGAGCGTAGGGTGTGATCAGGGCAGCATGCGATGCTGTTGGGGAGGAGAGCAGCTTCAGCCCAGGAAGTGGGGGAATGAGCAACGCCGCCCTGAGTCCCTACGAATCTTATTCGGAGACTAGATGGAAAGGGACCAACAGGATCTTGCTAGTGTTTCTTGGCAGAGAGAGAATTGTACAGTGCCACAGACTGGTCCTGAATGTCTTCAAGTCAGATAAAATGGCTGCATTCAATTCATCTATATAGGCCACCCTGACAGAGATTTAACTAAAAATCTGTTTAACTGTCTTTCCTTTTACTCAACATTCTATTCCCATCAAGGGGAAGGCTCTTTACTGGTATCCTAGTTCTCCAAAAGCTCTTTTTTTGGGGGGGGTCCGGTCATGAGGCCTGAACTCTGGACCTGAGCGCTGTCCCTCAGCTCTTCAGCTCAAGGCTAGCGCTCTACCACTGGAGCCACAGCGCCACTTCTGGCTTTTTTCTTTTTGCTTATGTGGTGCTGAGGAATCGAACCCAGGGCCTCAGGCATGCAAGGCAAGCGCTCTACCACTGAGCCACCTTCCCAGCCTTCCAAAAGCTCTTGAACCCACAAAAAAGAAAAAAAATAGCCTTCCTAGCTTGTGTTTATTCAAAATTAAGGAACTCTCACCAGGCTAGTTACTAGATTGAGAATGACAACCTCCAAAGCCCTTAAAACAAAGCCAGAAAATAAAAACAATCTCCCTTTGCAGCTCTCTTGAAACATAACCCTGTTCACTGTTTTCTAAAAGTTTGATATGCAGAAATAAGGAGGGCAGGGAAGGGGAGAAAGAGAAACAGACAGAGAGACAGAGAGACAGAGACAGAGAGCGGTGAGAGAGGCTTGTCTGACAGAGAGGGTTCTCTCTGTTTTGCTGGTCTGATGAGGACTCAGGCACGTGCACAGCTCAGCACAACTAATGAGAAAGTCCTGCTTTATTCTTTTCCTGGAGGGAAATATTCATATTGTTTCCCCAAATAGAAATCTCACATTCCAATTGAAGCTGCTGTGGGAGATGTCCTTATTCCAGGAAGAAGCTTCTTGAAACTACATTTAAAAAAAAAGAGTAGATGTCTACACAATGTTATGACAACTTCCTGAATAAATGTCACATTTTGAGCCTTCCTAACCAGTGTTCATATTCTCCCGGTCTCTGCAATGTCAGGGTATTTCATTTTCATAAATTCTGCACTGTGGTGGATAGAATGATAAATGTCAGTTTCTTAATGGCATTAAATGGGATTCTGTGCTATTGCTTTTGTATTGGTGAGGACTGTCAAGAGGGTGCTGTAATCTAGGTGGCAGCCGAGGGTTTTACAAAGAACAGATGAACACAAGTTCCTCTTCTCGGTCTGTTTTTCCTGGTGGCGCTGTCTTTTGGATGCCCTCACTGACTCCTCCTTGATTATCTTCTTCCAGGCGGTGAACTGTACTCACTTCCTGGCTCTTTCTGCGCTCAGCTTCCTTGCCATTCTTCCCAAATGCTCCTCCTCCGTTCTTCCCCCTTCTTTGTACCAACCCCTCTCCAAATATTGTCCTTGAAGATGCACCTAGTGTCAACCCTCCCATTTGCCTGAGTGGCCATCTTCTGATCCTTACATCCTTTACTATAGTATACAAGGCCCACCTATTTTATGGTCATATCCACCATTCTTTCATATGTGTCAGTTTTTCCATGGAAAAAACTATATTGCATAATATCATATATTGAAAATAGTCATGGTTCAACAATACCATAAGAAAATGACAAATTGATTAAAAATGTATCTTTAAGTAATGATAGAAAGTATCTTTCTTAAAATTTTTCTCAAAAGTGTGGTTCTGCCAATATCTCAATAAAATGCATGCAGCCAGACTTGCAGTTTACGAACCATATGTAAATAGCTTAAAACAAATTAAAATGGTCACTATGCATACCCATTGGTGATAAGATGTTCAGTTTAAACAAAACATAGGTAAGCTTCTCAATAAGTAAAATGAAATAATAATACTACTAAATGTGATGAAAAGTCTAATGTACATTTTTAATAGAAAGCAGAGAACTGTCATAACTTTTCCTAAATAAATTATACCTGAAAAAGTGTTAAAAATATTGTTCTTGTCGGCTCAGCTTTCATGTTTCTAGGATTCTGCTGTGAGGAATTGAATCCTGCAGGTGCACCAAGGCTTAGGAACAATGAGTCTGGCCACGTACAAGAATTCTCTGGCCAAAGACAACAAATGTGCCCTACGGCCACTAAAGCTGGGTATCCAATACTCGCTCATCTGCACAAACATGGAACACTGCCTCGCCTAAATGACGCTCGCATACATTGATTATCACTCTATCTCTGCCTAAATTGTCTAGGGGGGTAGCTCAATGCTAGGGTACATGCAACCCTAAGCTTCATCCCCTGCACTAAAAGCCAAAAACAAAACCTTAAATTTTGAATAAAGACTTGTGGATCCTTTGTCTCTATCCAGGCTCAGGAGGTAGATGACCTGGGACCAAACTGGTGCAAGATACTGACAGCCACAGCCACAGACACCTACATTTTCTAGCTATAAAAGAGTTGCAGTGAAAATACATGCAAACCTCCAACTCTTCCAGACTGCTTTGTTTGAGGCCACAGTTATGTCTCCTTTCATTCTGCATCAGTATCAAGAAGCTTCAACAACACCGAAGCACCTCATTGAATACATGCATGCTTATCTTCAGTCCCTCAAGTGATATCTTTTGTTTTACACACACACACACACACATACAAACTAAAGATTATAAAGCACTATACAGCATTTTTCCAGTTGAGGACACTTTCAGCTTAATTGCGTACTGACTTCATTGAATGACAAAGCAGTGTCACAATGCGTTTTTCCCATTTTTCAATGCTTACCTCATTGGCCAGCAATTCCTATAAATAATGAGTAAGGCTTGGAAGGGACCCTTTAGCCCAATACAGTTTCCTGACCTTCCAACAGTCTGGTCTGAGAACCTGTCTGTCTAATACAGTCTGAAGAAGTGGCCAAGAGCCATCAGTCACAGCATTGCTCTCTGGAGGCACGTCCTGCTCTTCCTCACAGTTCCCAAAATGCCACTGCTGGGGCACAGCGCTGGCATCACAGAGGCTGCTGCCGCCACATGGAACACTGCTAGGCGACTGACACACGTCCGTGCGACTTCACCAGGAAGAGCCTAGGATTTTCTGTGGTGTCTTTGGAAGACAATGTGGCCTATATCACTTGAAAACAAAACAAAACCAAAAAAAAAAAAAGATTTAAAAAAAACCCTGCCAGAATGCCACATTTCGGAGCTGCCTTTTCCACGGCAAGTCTAAAATAGACACGTGGGAACTAGCAGATGAGTCACAGGTCACTTGAAATTTAGTCATAAGCGTAAGTGTCTGCAGAGTGTACCACGGCTCTTCACCGCCATCGGGAAGTTGAACTGCAAGTCGGTTCGTGGGCTGATCTCGGTGAAACTCGACAGAAAAGAGAGCCAGTCTGGATTCCCTTCACCCCTCTTCTCCATATTTGTTGGTCTATCTTCTCCTTTTCCACAAGCAATGGATGCAATGGGGAGAGGAAGTAGGTAGAACTTGAGGCTAGAAAGAATGTAGGTATTTTATTCTGGGAAAAGTCTAGTCCTGTGCACTGGAGTGAATGAAAGGATAATTCTAAATAATTCAGGACTAAATGCACCTCACCGTCCACGGGCGCCTGTTTCTTAACAGCAAGCTTTCCTTTAGGGCTTCCTGTCAGCCGTACGCCCCTTACGGAGCAAGAACCCTGGGACCTCTGCTTTTGCTTAGACACACATGGGTCTTGAGTTTCCGCCAAGTCGTTCAGGTACCTGGCCACCAAGACCTGAGGCTGTTCATTTCCAGAGGCTCACATCTGTCTCATCATTCCAATTCCATCCCAGATGAGGTCCGCTGGCCACCTCCTGGCATCCGTCCAGCCTGCGGCCGTACCCCCCTCCTCACCCCTCCATACTTGCGTTATTTTAGCAGGTGACGTGCTTTGTAATCATCGGATTTGTGGACTCTGTTTCTTCCTGCCTATCTCCATGAGAGTAGGGGCTGGTCTCTGGCCAGTCCCCGGGTAATCCTGGTGGCTGTTCAGTGCTACATGTTTAAATATACGTGGAATTCACCAAATGAAATCTTACTTCTCAGGTACCAATTTCCCTCCAGGGGAAAAAGAAGAGGGACTAGGGCTCTCACAGAGCCACCGCTATTGTGTTGACAGGAAGACTCTTCCTGTCATGGCAGCTGTTCACTCCAATGTGACAGGGGACACACGGCTGTCACCTTCCATCCACACCAGAAAAACCACCAGCTGTTGGTGTGCCAGGCCCAGTCCTGTGCTCAGAAAATGGAACTGGAGTCTCAGGGCTTTTCATTTGCTGTCACGAGGTTGAGTCCTGAACAATCTGAATTTTCTTGATTTATCCTGGGGGGAGGGAGCTGGCCATTTTGTAGGTACATTGGAGGTACATTGGGTCTATGGTGTCATCAGCCAACTTTGAAAGGCCTACAAGAATTTAAACTTATCACAAAGATTCTTGTCCTCATGAGAACACAAATACATTTGAATTATGTAATAATGTCCATGGTTTGCAGACTTCCTGACTAAGTTTAAAATTACACAGTGGAAGACATGTCCCCATCTCCAATCTCTTGGTGGCTCCAGTGATTCTCTCATAGTCATGGAAGCTTATTGTAGTTTTTAAATTAGTATACATTCACAGCATGAAGGAGGTCATGTAATAATTCTGTAGATATGTGCATACAGTGTACCTTGAATATATTCTTGTTTTCATTAAGCACTGACTATGATCCTGATTTATTCATCTAATGGTATCAATGGTATATATATATATATATATATATATATATATATATATATATATATATATGCTTCACACATATACATACACACATATGTATATGTACATATATATGGAGATGAAGCTAAATTTTTAAATGTATCAGTAGTAAAAGCACTAAGGACTCTATAATTTCCACTGAATCTTAGTGTCAGGAGCTAATAGATGTGTATTATTTCTTTGCAGCAGCCCTGTAAAATAGAAATGATTTCCATGCAACATGAGAAGCCTAGGTACATATCTCTGTTGTTCAGGGGATTATAGAGTTTCTTTTGAACTTTCTGAAACAGGGTCTTCCCCTGTAGTCCAAGCAGTCCTTGAACTCTGATCCTCCCACCCCACCCCCTGCCTGCTGGGACTACATGTATGAACCACCATGCCCAGTCCCATTTGAGATAGTTGCTTTTTTTCAAATGTCAGCTTAGAGGATTTAGTTTTTAAAGGATTTTGCCGTCCAACTTAAGCCTTTTGAAAGCTGAATAGCAAGGTTTCTATTGAGTTGTGAATAACTTTATTTTCTTGCCTTTCCTACATTTGTAAATTAGTTTAAGCTAAATTGGATGTATTTTTTAAAGACCATGCTGCCATATTTTATTGGACATACCTACAGATAGACCTACCTCTACATAAGTAATATTCAACCAGCTGACCTCGTGAAAGAACAGAGACAGTTATGGGAAAAGTAGCCCTGTGCTGCACACCTGACTCTGAAGGGCATTGGCATGGCAGTGACCCCACGCCAGCTAGACCCCCGTGAAGTGACAGCACTTGCCTAGCCTGACATACATTCATTACTCATTGGCTAGATCTTCCTTCTGGCAAAAGTAGGAGACCTGTTTCTGAGGTGCTAAGAATAAATAAACTCTCTTTCGAGTGTTGATGTTGAATGATTTTGAGACTGTGCTCAATGCTACTTGAGCCTGGCATTCAAGGAGTTTATTTAACTCATTTAACATTAAACACACTCAATTAACTCATTTAACAATTTTCCAAGTGGAGAGCTCCCCAATTAACATATGGTAAGTAGGAAGTAATTGCACAGATAACTATGCAGCAAAGCAGCTCTTCTGACAACCACTGCAGCAGCCAGTGTGAGCTCTGAAAGGAACAGAAGAAACAGAAGTGAGTGGACAATTGGTTGGTGGAATCAAGGAGGGGAAGACCACTGAAATGGCCCTGGCTATCATCTGTTCTGCTCACTGCCTGACTAAAAGCATGTGTTTTGGCATAGACAAAGGTAGATCTTTCTAGTACGGAAATGGAAAGATTTGGAAAAAATTATATTAAGTGAAGTAAGGCCAGAACCAAAGGAGCATAAAGTACATGATTTCCCTCATTTGCAATAATTAGTCTATGTCTAGGATAGTCCTAGCAGAGAATCATAATCACTCAATAGGTACGTCCATATGAAAATATAAAATGATGCTAATCGAAATGAACTCCAAGAAATGGAAACAAGAGGGATTTTTAGTGTGCTGTTTGCAATTCTTTCTTTTCTCTTTCTTTTTTCCTTCCTTTGGTTTATTCCCTGTTTTAGATTTCTGTACCCTTTGTCTTGTCTATACGTTTATCTGATTTGGGGAAAGGAAGGGGAATCATAGAAACAGGACAAAGGGTGAACCAATGCAACAGCGATACTCGCCAGACACCATGTTGGAAATGATCTTTACAACTTGGGGGGAAAGGGAGTGGAGAGGGAGTGGGAGAAAATGAGGGAAGAGGTAGCACTCTTCAAAAAGAAATGTACTCATTACCTTACTTACGTAACTGTAACCCCTCTGTACATCACCTTTACAATAAAACTAAAAAAAAAAAGTCGAAGAAGAGCATCTATTCTGGGCCACTTAACTGTCACTCTGCCTCCTATAGCAAATGTGAAAGTGTGCATGGATAAGCTATAAAAATTTTATTAGAGAATAACTAAAGATTATTACTCTGTAGAAAGATCTTATTACCACAGGAGGCCACTGTGGTTGCAATTATAAATCCCTGATACCAATCTGCCATGCCAAAGGGTATAGACTGAATTTTAATATTTGGCTCTATCTTCCCTGGTTTCCTCAGGCCTTTATTAATAGCACTATATAACGTGCTTCATGCTGCTCTAAAATATCCATCCATCCATGTGCATCAATCTCTGATCATGTAAATTCCTCTCCTTCCTGATTTCCTTGTTTTCTTGCTGTGTTTGCAGCCATAGCACACTGGAATGCTGTTGAGAAAACATGACTGAAAACAATGCATGCATTGTGACTGGTACATGGCAAAATTTTTAAATGGCTTCAATTCAATTTTAATTTTAACTAATATTCTAGACCTTATCTGAATGATCTGGGCACATTCTTTATCACCTACATCATATAGATACTTTTATAAAGTACATACAAAATAAATGATATTCAATGGATTATTTTGTATCATTGACCATAATAGCAGGTAAGTATGATTTTTTTTTGAAAGCAAATTAGCTGGGTGCTGGTGGCTTATACCTGTCATCCTAGCTTCTTAGGAGGCTGAGGTCTGAGGATCGCCATTTAAAGCCAGCATGGGCAGAAAAGTCCATGAGACTCTTATCTCCAATTTATCCCTAAAAAACCAGAGGTGGCACTGTGGCTCAAGTGGTAGAGCACTAGACTTGAGCTGAAGAGCTGAGGGACAGCGCCCAGGCCCAGAGTTCAAGATCCACAGCTGACAGAAAAAAACAAAAGCAACTTAGAAACTTTTACATATATTTGAATAAGTTAGTAGGACTCTCTACCATTTTTCCTTATAAAAGCACTGCACACGGAATGTCTCTGTAACCTTCATATATTCTGGAATCATGAATACTAAGTGTCTATCAAATTGTTATCAGTCCTAAAGTCCTAAAGTCACAGAAAGGCACACGTTCATGTTCAACCAGTTATGGTGTGAGCGACACATAGTTCTCTTTACAAATTCCAAGATTAAATTATGGCTTGTACACATACATAATTACACACTTTTGTGTGACATTAAAATAAAATTTCTCAAGACCAATATGTTGTTTCCAAACTCAAAGCTTTTTAGTCTTTTCATCTAAATTTCCTGCGTGCCATTGAGATAACTCATTTTCATCTCAGTAGCTCATGAGCAGAATTGTTTTCCAACTTGGTAGTTTTATAATATTCACTGCACTGTCATTTACACAAAAGGATAACTTTGCTAGTAACTGACCCGAGTGCCTTTCCAGGACACCAAACCCAGCCTCAGCCAAGTTCACTAAACCATTGCAGGGTCTAACTTGTGGAGCATTTAAAAGTGGCACATGACAGCTGAATTAGCAAAAATAGAGACTATGGGACAGATAGGCCTTCATCTTTAAGTATAGGCCTGTGAAGGGTATCCATTGATTTGTGATAACAGATTCGAGGTTATTCCAATGGTGTATTCAGGAGGGTGCTTTTCCAGGTGTGCCCTTCTTTCTGGGTGTTCTGCAGTAGCATCGGCACTGGAGACATCATAATGAGTCAGAGATGAGTCTGGGGATGGACCCACCACTCTGTTGTGACTAGTTTTTATTATTCGCCTGCCAGGGAATTCATCTGCTTCTCAGATGTGGCCGCTGCCGCTGAGTCGAGATGGTGTGTGTCAGGACAGTGCTGAATAACTTAGGCCTTGGATTCCAGGCACAGTCCCAGCCCAGGGGAGAGAAAACCATGTAAATACAGATATGCAGCAAAATGTGATCAAAACAGCTTTAGAGATAAGCTCACCCTGCTTCCACAACACAGATGCTAAAGGAATTATGTTTGCTTTATGAAATTTGAGGTGGACTTTGAAAAATGAGCTGATTTCTTCAGATGGGGAGAAAATTTCTAAGGAGAGAAAATGTTACTGGAGACTACAGATAACAAAAGTAACAACTGTGATTGATTTTTGCATACTTAGAATCTGGTATGCTGTATTCTACTAATCGAAATCACAAAATGTAACGCAAACACTACCTACCAAATTAGCAAGTTCTCCCAGTGCACCCATGCTTAAAGAGCCTTCTAGCAGGCAAGCTATAGAATGTGGTCTGAATAGAATGATGACTAGAAGGTACCACTAGTACATGTCGTATCAGGTGGGATCTAAGAAGAGTTTCCTCAGTTTACTATATCAGAAACTTTAGAATTCACATCCACCTCATATTAGGTTTTTTTTTTTACTATCTATTCATGTGATGTCAGATTGATTAGGAGGTGGGGAGCTGGGAACAAATGTCAGGGCCCACCTCTGAGAATGGAAAGATAATGGCGGAGAACTGGTGTATCTATAAAACCCAAGGACACCAGGAACCGCAGCTTGAGATATGGAACGTACTCTGTATTTGAAATGAACACTTTCGTGGTTTATTTTAGAACTTCAGTTCTTTTCTTTTTAAGTAGTTGTACACAGGAGTTACCATTTGACAGAGCAGTCTATCTGATCAGTGTCAGCTCCTTCAACGTCCCCTCCCTTCTCTCCCCCACCCATCTCTTCCCTCACTCTTCATAAAAAATATGTGTAGAATGAGGGCTGGGAAGGTGGCTCAGTGGTAGAGCGCTTGCCTTGCATGCTTGAGGCCCTGGGTTCAATTCCTCAGCACCACATAAGCAAAAAGAAAAAAGCCAGAAGTGGCGCTGTGGCTCAAGCGGTAGAGTGCTAGCCTTGTGCTGAAGAGCTGAGGGACAGCGCCCAGGCCCAGAGTTCAGGCCCCACAACCCGACCCAAAAAATATATGTGTGGAATGAACACTGGATTCTTGACTGCATGCTCCTTTGTGTCTCCTCTTCTTTTGTCTACTCCTTGACCCCTCTCCCAACCCTGGTGAGGATCCACTTCCTGTTGTTTTAATTTGCTGACCTTTGTGACTTTGAGCTGCTATGTTTTTCCAGAGCAAGCTTATTTATTGAAAGCAAGCAAGACAAATCATATCCTGGTGAAGAAACAGAGATCTGACCTAAAATACCTGTCAGCTGTGATTTATAGGAATGTCTTTGAGATAATTAAACAGCTTTGCTGATTGATTAATTACATATATATATATATCAAAGGTACTTAATAAAGAATAAGTGTTGCATTATATTAACGTGCTTATAATTTTGTTATCAAAACTTAAATATGAAAGGCCTACTTATATAACTTGATAGTTTTCACTACTTAATTGTAAAGTAGATTCTAGGTAAAAGAAAAATAAGCTGAGAGGATAGAATGATAGAAGAGAAGTAAATAGACTAAATTGGAGTGAGTCTAATTTTAATTCAGAAAGGAGTGTGTTAGTACTGTAAAAACGACCAACCAGGTGATACCATTCCCTTAAAATACATCTCTAAATATTTGGAAACTGCCATCTCACAGCCCCTCCTCAGTACCTTGTGCAAGTTTGAACTGAGTTTCTGAGATAGACTTCCATTCTGTGCAGCTCTATTATAGTTGGGTGTTTTGAAGAGGTCTGGTGTGAGCCGGGAGTGTTGGGATTTTGGAGAGCTGAATTCTGGTGAAGGTGGGCCTTCTTCCTGCAGACCCACACAAGCCCTGGAGCCTTACCATTGTCACTGCCCATTCCCTGGACCCTTCAGTGGAAGGTATGGAAACAGACAGACAGTCACCCACAAGTCAACTTTCCTAAGTACACAATCCCCAGAAAAAGCACTTTCTGCAATTCAAATATTTAAAAGAACTGTTGAGTTCGTTAAGATCAAGAGAACCAGAAAAAGATTTTTAGAACTATACATTGGCCTCTCCTATTTAATATGTATAGTATCTTTACACAATCTGACGTCAGTGTTTTAATTTGGAATGGCCAGGAAGTTGAGTTGACACTGCAACATTTGAACCGATGTTTGCAAAGCCAAAAAGAAAAAAAATCATAAAAAATTTCTTTCTAGTTGTATTTTCTTTTCTTCACAAAGAAAAATTATCATAAGTAATGTTTGAATGGATCAATTCTAAAAACAAAGGTAAATATAAATTATTTTAGTACATTCCATTTTTAAGAAATACACACACACACACACACACACATTACAAATGAACAGTCTCTTTGCTAGGTAAGGCTTTAAACAATCTAATCTCTTTTCTGGAATGTTCAGTCACCAGAAAACACCCTACAAAAGTTTTTAGACCCATAAATAACCTTTGGTTTTCAATCATGTTAAAAAAATGGATTGGAAATAATATCAAGGTTAGAATCTGCACCAGATCTAACCAGAAAGGCTGGCCAAAATTAACTGGTTGTAGTTTTCCATCAAGATACATACTTTCTGCCTATAAACATTAGATCAAAATAATCTTAAGGCATATCCTGCATCCTCAAATAAGACTGGTCTCATTAGATTTAGCCTGATTCTTTCTTTTTTCTTTTGTCAATTAGAAGGCTTCAATTCAGGGCTTGGGTGCTGTCCCTGAGCTTTTTTGTGCTCAAGGCTGGCACTCTACTTCTTCAGCTACAGCGCCACTTCCAGCTTTTGGGTAGTTAATTGGAGATAAGAATCTCATGGATTTTCCTGCCCAGGCTGGCTTCGAACCATGATCCTCGGATCTCAGCCTCCTGGGTAGCAAGGATTACAGGTGTGAGCCGCTGGCACCTACATGACTTAGCCTGATTCCTTATATGAGAGAAGGCAAGAATGGTAATTTGTCACACAAACCTTCTTACAACTGCTTTGCTGGAATTTTTTAAATGTAATTACATATAAGGAATCAGATTGGATTAGAGGTCTGGAAGGGGACAGTAGGAATACTACACCACTGATCTGAGCTAGTTACTCTACTCTCCCGTCCCCCAAATACCTTTAGATTTACATTCTTACCAGGAAGTCACTTCCCTTGCCTACCAATCAGGTTGGAACTTTACAGCTAGGTACTAGGTCAGATTTCTTGGAAGGCTTTGTAAGCACTGGCCCCGCAAAGCCAACTTTAGCTCCTTCCAGGTGTGTCCTTGTGTCTGATTAAGAGAATCATTCTCAAATATGACATTCCATACAGACCTCGGTTGTATAACCAATGCTTCTAATTATGTTCTTTTAACAAGGACATGGAAATAACTGCATTGCATAATGTGAATGTATGCATGCAACTATATTGCTATGAAAATAAGAACATTTCAGAGCTTCAGAATTCTGAAAAAGTCAAGCAGGAAGGAAAAAGACCTCATTTAACAGCATTTCTTCTCAATCCATGAAAGGTAAGTAGATACAAAATTGTCTTGGGGGATAGATAAGTTAAGGAGAAATGGGTTACTTATGTATCCACAAAAACAGACAATCCAAACATTAGGCAAATGCTACCACTATGACCAGTACTCCTTACAGCTCTTCTCAGGTCCTCAATGGCTTTTCAGTTGACTTTGGGCACAGTCTCTGGAAACCCTAACTCATCCTGACACAGATCAACTACTTCATGGGGCTGTAAAAAGGTTCAGACTATGACCTCTGAACTGTGAAGATGCCAAGAACATTCAGGAAAATCTTAAGGAAATCAAATCTGTCTATAAATGATCAAAGACTTAATATTGTTCATCTCTGGTTGATAGTTTCCAAAACAGCAAGAACTATCTGATGAGACTGTTTTATAAGAATTTGTAAAGGGGTCAAGAAATCTAGCCATTCTTATGTCTTGCAGAACAAGGTAATAAAGTCAGTCCAGAACTCACCAGACAACCATAATAATACAATCTGGTCAGGAACAGGTAGTTGTGTGAACATCTGAGGGAAATCCTTCAAGTGTGTGAACTAGAATTCCTTAGACAGACTAGCTGGTTTCTATACAAACATATTTTCACAATTATATTGAAAATATATGAAGTTTTTGTGTTTAATTTCTGGCAATTGCCTCAAGCATTTATTTACCCCTCTGTCAATCATGATAGAGCTCTGTTGAAGTATTTCAAATCTACTTTGGTAATGCTATTGAAGAAGGTATTATGCCCATAGTATGGAAGCAAATGATTTCTGAATTTCAGAAACGGGAACAGACACATCAAGAAAGGAAACTTGAGTTTTCAAATTTCAACCCTGAATTAAAAATAAGTACAGACACAAAACTAATTAGTTCATATTCTCCCTTTCCCAGTAGGTACAAATTTTAATTTACTAGATTGCAAAATAGTGAAATATACAAACAAACCAAGAAGAAGATCATGTCTTACTCCACAGAGAAAAGATCACACTAAGCCACCAGACCATTCATAAAGGAAGACAAATGATGCCAGCTTTCCTAAACAAGCAAATATTCAAAAAGAATCAAAATCATATATGTTCTAGGCCAGCAGTGAGCACAAATTCAGAGCGGGGCCTAGAGAAGAGGAAATGGAAAACTAGGCTCCCTAAATCCTTATCATTGGGTCCTATGAGAGTCATGGCACACAAACTGAAAGGAAATGGTTTTCTTATGCAAGCTATTGTAATAAAGAGACCTTCAGAAATGGGCAACCTCTCAAAGAAAACGAGGTAAAGCTCGCGTTTCATGTGGCAGGCATTCTTGGGGAAAAGGGAAGGGAAGATTTTCTGAGTAGACCAAAGTAGTATGGTCCTATTTTGTTGGCTACTTTTTAGAAAGGAAACATTGAAGAATTAAAAAAAAATATGGATAGGAATTTTTCTAAATTTTAATTCTTTACCAGAAACACAGGACTCGGGCAAAACTCATTATCACCCAGGCTTAAGGATGTTAAAAATAAAGACAACTAAACATTTAATTCCTCTAGAAAAATTCTATAAGATTCTTCACATTTAAAAGTTACCAGATGGGCCAGGAAGGTGGCTCAGTGGTAGAGCACTTGCCTTGCATGCATGAGGCTCTTGGTTTGATTTCTCAGTACCACGTAAGTAGAAAAGGCAGAAAGTGGTGCTGTGGCTCAAGTGGTAGAGTGCTAGCCTTGAGCTGAAGAGCTGAGGAACAGCACCCAGGCCCAGAGTTCAGGCCCCATTATCGACAAGAAAAAAAAAAGTTACCAGAAAATTTTAGATTAAAAAAATGAGCCATAAATAGGGGAGGAAGAGAGTCAGAAGTAAGGTTAGATTTATTCTTGGAAAATATTTAAGAATCTAATAGAGCTGCTGCACCTTCTATTCAGATGTGAAGGAGCCAGTATAGTTGGGACCTTGAGAAGGAGCCTGTATTGTCTGCCTGCTTTCCAGATTCACCCAGTTACCCAAATGATAAATATATCATTTGCCAAAGGTAGAAATTCTCTTTAGATCATGAATTAAATTGGAATTGTTCCATTGGTAAATTTTAAGATAATCATGAAAGAGAAACACTTGATGAATTGATTGTGCAATGCACTTTAAGTTGTAGTAAGGTGAAGTAAAAGCAAGTATCATTGAGAAGTCATTCGGGTTTCTTGATGACGTTTAAAGGATGTACTCAATCTCCTTGTGGTGTGGGGGTCATAATTCACCTGTCTGACATGTCTACACAGACTGGCCTGAGCTAGGCTAGGACCCTACAGCAATAACTATGTCACTTGAGTGGAGTCAGTATGAAAGACAAGTTCTTTAAAATCCAGAGAAGTTATGTTTTTCTGAAACAATTTGTGTGGTTAGCTTAGTGAAGGCACATTGTAAGCAACAAGAAAAATCACAGAACTCTACAAAAAGAATGACTGTTATAACATACATTTAAATATACAGTAATTTGTCAAAGTCTCAAGTCACTTTGCATTTAACTTGGCGTTAAACGAGAGACTTAGCTATTCTGTTGACAACTGAGACTTTCACATACCCTGCATTGTAATGCCAATAGTTTAATTAATGTGAATATGTTATATGAAATATTTACTTCTAAAATCAATCCTTGGCTTCTTCAACTCACACATGCTACCCTGACATCATTGCAATGGAATGTCTTCTACTTCTCGTTGAATTTGTTTTGTGCTGAAATCTTTCCATAGCTAAAAATAGTTAGGACTTTTTTTTTTGTAATTCTAGTGCATTAAATGAAAAGACAGGCTCTACTTGAGAAGGAGTGAGGATGAGGATGTTACCCAGTGAACTCTCAGTCATTTGTCCTGATAGAAGTGAATAGAAATAGCAAAAAATAGTTGGGTATCATTCAATTCTCTTTTTTTTTTTTTTGTTGGTCGTGGGGCCTGAACTCTGGGCCCCAGCGCTGTCCCTCAGCTTTTCAACTCAAGCTGAGTGCTTTACTTCTTGAGCCACAGCGCCACTTCTGGTTTTCTGGCGGTTAATTGGCGATAAGAGTCTCACGGACTTTCCTGCCTGAGCTGGCTTTGAACCATGATTCTCAGTCTCCTGAGTAGCTAGGATTACAGGCAGGAGCCAACAGCACCTGGCAAACTCACTTTTATGTTGACCATTAAATAAATCGTTCAACCTTTTAACAAAAGAATCTTGTTGTTTTTTTTTTTTTTTTTGGTGATTGCTCCAGGACTTGGTTTCAAGGGACTAGGCTCTCACTCAAGTTTGTTGCTCACTGCTGGTGTTCTACCACTTGTGCCCCAATTCCAGTCTGAAATTTTGCTGGTTAACTGGAATCTCTAGAATGTTTCTTCCTGAACTGGTTTCTAATTGCGATCCTTCAGATGTCAGCCTTCTGTGAAGTGAGGATTACTACAATGAGCCACCAGTAATCAGCTTACTATTGGGGCTTTCATTCAGGGCCTTGTACGTGCTAGTCAGGTGCTCTGCCATCTGGGCCATGTTTCCAGCATGTTGTCAATTAGTTTTTGAATAAAGGCTAGCTTTTGGCGAGAGCCGGCCTGAGCTGTGCTTCTTCAGCCTCGCTGGGATGGCAGTCAGCCACCCGTGTGCCTAGCTTTTTATTGAGATGTCTCCTGAACTCTTGGTAAACGCTGGCCTTGAACCACTACTTTCCACATTCCTACCTCCCTGCCATCTTGGTTTAAACGTATGAGCCAGCCAGCCCCACATAAATTGTTTTATTGTGAAAAGAAATGACTTTTCAGCCAAATGTGTGCCTTCATTTCTGTTAACAGTTTTGCTCACATTCCACAGGTAGAGGTCTCGCTCGGTGTGTGAAGCTGCTCCATAATCATGGGACACAGCAGCAGAGCTGAGGGCTGTAAGCAGGGCTAGAGAAAGTTCTGTCATAGTGAAAACACGACCCCAGAGGCCACCTGCAAATGCCTTTGGCAGGAAGACACAAGAGATGCTATCTCACAAAAGCACATCAGCCACGTGGCCGGCCTAGAGGCACTATCTTAGAACACGTTTGGAATAGGAATCGCATAAGCCGCTGGCTGAAAAATAACTCAATAATATGAATTTGAAAGGCAAAAATGTATGAGACTAAACCTGACATTTCATTTCTAGAGTCATCAAGCCTAGATCTGAGAGGTTTGCATAGAAATAGAGCAATATACCTTGATGAGAAAAATAAGTGTGTCCCAAACCCCCGGCAGCCAGTGTGTTCACGTGGGTGGTTTTCTGCATTCTGAATAAGATGGAAATTGTTGATTCTGCCTCAGTTCCATCTTGGCCTGCCTGCCCCTCATCCCAGCACAGGTTGCGGTGAGGTTGTTGTACGTAATGACAGTTTATGTGGAGCTGTCACTCACGGGGAGGAAAGCGGGATTGCATGATGATTCTTCCACTCCCCTGCGTAAGAAGAAAGTCCACGCAGTGATCAGAACATAAGAAGACGCTGTAGACTACTAGGTATGTTCCAGCATGGGAAAGTTCCTGTGCTTCTGAAGAAATGAAACACTAGCATGCAACAAAATAGGCATGACATCTCTACCTGTGACATCCAGCAGGCGCAAGGTGACATCCAGCAGGCAGGGGGCTGTCAACTTAGAAAGAAAGGAAAGGAGAAACTTTTCAAAGGAGATGACTGTACAGTGAAATGCACCTCTCCCACAATCCTACCACAAAGTCCTAACTCCTTTGTACACGCACATGTGTGGGGTTTTGCATAGGTGGTCATGCTTTATGTAGTGAGGGCATTGATTCAGTAGGACAAATGTTTGTTTGAAAAGGGAACATATGGGCAGAGACGCGTCTACAGGACAAGTGTGTGTCAATGAATCCGGGGATCTGAGCGTGTGAGGACCGCCGGGGATGAGCAGCCAGCCCCGAGGCAGGACACAGATGCAGAGGAGACTGCCCCTCACCGTCAGGAAAGGCAGCGGCCTTGCCAGCATCTTCTGCCTGGAGTTCTACTCACCAGAACGGAGAGACAAGAAGCTATTGTTTTCACCACCTGAGCTGAGGACACATTGTTAAAACAGCCCCCACAAACAGGCACATAGCTTCACAGTCGTTCTTGGAGAAAAGAAAATCAATTCTTACCTGAATGGAGGCTGAGAACAGAACAAACTCTCTCTTTAGGGTGTCCAACAGGAGAAGAAGCGTGATAGAGAAAAACACATGCAGACAGAGACAGACAGACAGACAGGAGAGAAAGAGACAGAGACAGAGGTGAGAGAGAAGAAGGGGGAAGGATGAGGAGGAGGAGGAAGAAGAGGAGGAGGAGAAAAGGAGGAGGAGGAGAAAAAGGAGGAGGAAGAGGAGGAGGAGAGGAAGAGGAGGAGGAGAGGAAGAGAAGAAGAAGAGGAGGAGGAGGAGGAGAAAAGGAGGAAGAGGAGAAGGAGGAGGAGGTAGAGGAGGAAGAGGAGGACAGGAGGAGGAGGAGGAAGAGAGGAAGAGAAGAAGGAGAAGGAGGAGAAGGAGAAGGAGAAGAAGAAGAAGGAGAAGAAGGAGAAGGAGAAGAAGAAGAAGAAGAAGAAGAAGAAGAAGAAGAAGAAGAAGAAGAAGAAGAAGAAGAAGAAGAAGAAGAAGAGAAGAAGAAGAGGAGGAGGAGGAGAAGGAGAAGGAGAAGAAGAAGAAGGAGGAAGAAAGGAGGAGGAGGAGAAAAAGGAGGAGGAAGAGGAGGAGGAAGAAGAAGAAGAGGAGGAGGAGGAGAAGGAGGAAGAGGAGGAGAGGAAGAGAAGAAGAAGAGGAGGAGGTGGTGGTGGTGGTGGTGGTAGAGGAGGAGGAAGTGGAGGAAGAGGAAGTAGAGGAGAAGAAAGGAGAGAGAGAATGAGAGGAGGGGAGGGGAGGGGAGGGGAGGGGAGGGGAGAGGATTATAGTCAAAGGTCAGAAATTCTTGGCACTTTCATTGACCCTGTATTCACCAGAGGTTAAAATGAAGATTTCTACTGTGTTTCAAGAGCTATGAAGAAAAAAAAGGTTCTTCTGAAAGATTTCTTTTTTCTAAGATCTGTTTACTAGGAATAAAGCAGTTGCCACATGAATAGTGCTGTGGGAACTGTTATTATAAATTCACCAGGAATAATTCTAACATATTTCTTTGCAGCCCTATAAGCCTCAGAGAGCAGAAAAGAAGTACTGATCTATGGAAGACTCATTTTGGTGAAAACACTCAGATAAGAGGCTGTGGGGCTGTGGAAAGAGTTCAGGGACTTCGCCTAAATGAGATCCTCTCTGGAAATGAGGCAGCTGCTAGAAAGGTATTGATTAGATGACTGCGAGACCTCGTTAGGGGAAAAAAAGCTCATAATACGTTTAATGCTCCCAATAAAAGTGACAGCATGATTAGAGAAATGGAAGGCTGATTGGGGAGGAGGCAGCGAATGATGCTTCAAAAACTCAGTTGAAAGGGAGAGAAAGGACTCAATCCCCTGCTCAGACTTTTAAATTTAGAAGAAAGAGATCCTCGTAGCTCTGGTAGCTGCTATTTTGGTTAACTCTTCATTTTGGTGACATACTTAAGTGGAATATTGTAGAATAAAGAAGTTATTAGCATAACATGTCTGAAAGGAAACTATGAGATCTGTTTGGAAGAGGAAGCCTAGAAGCAAAGGGGAAGACAGCTTTCAGACTGTTCTGGTTGGAATAATAATAATAGTAATAGTAATAATAATAAAAGTAGCCATAATTGATCCCATAGTAAAGACAGAGAAAAGATGCTGATTGTTTATTGAAGGAGAAAGGAAGACAGATGCATGTCTCAGTGAAATACCTCTGTCCCTAAAGATGTCATTCCGACCATGCCCAAGGGCTTTCCAAGTTTGCTACAGACATAACACGGTGCCAACACACACACACACACACACACACACACACACACACACACACACAGTGTGTCTCACAGTTCCGAAGTGTACGTACACATTTGCAATCCAGATGTCAGCAGGTCTGGTCCCTTCTGAGCCTCTTGGACTGACATAAATGATCGCTTTACGTTCACAGGTCTCCTCCGCCCAGCATGCCAGCGTCCAGGCTGCCCTCTTTAATTAAGGGCACGGTTGGACCCTTGGACTGGTCTTACCTGCATACCCCTGTTGAGACTGTGTCCACGTGACATCACAGACTCCAGTGTGGATTCCAAGGGACGCAGTCCAAAGCAGGAGCATGGGATGCAGGCATGAAGCCGCAGGGTGTGTTTCCTCACTTGAGGGGTTCACTTATTTCTCCCTCCCACTATCCACAAGCGTGTGTGATGGCTTCTTCAAATGATGCCAGAAGCCAGGCATTGTGGGGCCCTTGCGTCCTGTCACCGGGCACCGAAGCCTGGGCCATTGCCCGAACCAGCATCTGATCAGCCCAGCTTGGGGCCACTGTGTTTTTCTTCATAAGCAAGCAGCCCTTTCCAATGCTTTATTTCATAGGAGACCTGAACCCGCTGATCCTCCTGGAAGCCACCCAGGCCTTTGATGAATGCCTCTGAGAGATTTCAGATTTAGAATGAGATTTGAGCTCTGAGGAACAGAGCCAAGAGCAGACTGCAGTGTACTCGGAATCACCACTTCCAGGCCAGGCTTCTGATTCTCATGTCTGGGCCATGTCCAGGGGAGTGTACGAGAATCTGCCACCCTGACCCAAGAAAAACCATACGGCCATACAAGAAGATACAGGAAACTTGCCGCTGAGCACTTGTTAATGTTATGTCAGTCTGTGATTATGTTAATGTTATGTCAGTCTCTGCACCAATAAGTAAGAAAATACAAATTGTCGGCAATGGCTCTGGGAGATTATCGCACTGAGACAGCTCAGTGGTGGTGAAGAATTAGTAGCCAACTGAAAACACTCAATTTGTACTAGGATAGGGTTTTTTAAAATGCAAGAAAAAAAAACTTTGGTGAAACACAATTGTATCGTATGAAAAAGAAATCCTAAAGACTATGAGGCGCTTTCTCCTCGGGGAGAAATTTCGAGGCTCAGTGACCGGAAACGTGGCAGTGGACGATGGCACTGGCTGGCGGAGACCAGGTGGTCAGCTGCACAGGCCTTGGCGTGAGTGTGTGCCTGCCGTGAACACCAGATACAAAATGACAGAGGGCACAATATTCTTCAGATACACCTAAAGCACAGCCATATAGAGCACACATCATATCTCATTTAGCATTTACCTGTGGAAGGATCTAGTCCCTATGTACCTGGATTGCAGAGATGACAGAGATGAAGGCTGTACCGAAGAGCAGTGTAGGAACTCTAGCAGTGTCTTTGTTTTGGGATCTAGTACTGACTACCTCCAATGGAGCACCAGAAGTTGGGAAGATCAGAACGCACACTTGAGATTTCCTCCCAAAGGTGCTATCAAGCTTAGTCAAGCTTAGTCTTCCTCAAGGAACTGTGGAAAAAATTCCCAGGTCCCTATAATATCTGCCTTTTCTCATTCCTGAGAATGTCAGCTTGATGACAAGATTTTTCATGAAGGAAAAAAAAACCCACAATTTTTCTAAAGTCCAAAATGGCATGAATATAATGCATTGTTCTATTGTACGCTCCCTGAGCCTTGGTCCTAAGATGCAGGAAACAATTAGTACAAGCCAGTGGGGCTCTGTTGCTAAACTTCCTTGTCTGTTTGAATAAGAGGTCAGTAATTAATTTCTGCCTTTTGTTTCAAAAACTCACACAGCACCTCCATAAGGGGTAGTGTGGAAGTGAAAGTGCGTGGAACTGTGCATTAACACAAGGATGCACATCCTTCTGTCCCGTGTTCCAATGTCACTTTATATTACAAGAATTGAGGTGCAAGTGCCAAGTGGATGAAGCAATCAGAGTTCGCTTGATTGTGAATTAATTTCAATTAAAAAGACTTCTTTTAAAAGAGGAAGAATGCAAAGGTGTTAATTTATTGTGAAAGATAGGGTCAAGTATTTAGATGTGACAAGGAACTAATTAGATGCAAAACCAGGTGACATTTCTCTGAAAAATTTTCTCTAATCTGCTGGTTTCCTTTTTTTCTATGTCAGGTTGAGGTCTGAGGAATGGCATTTTAGCTGTGTATTATAATTAAGTACATGTCATTCTTCCTGATCTAGATGGAAAACATCTCTAAAGACAGAATATGTCTAATTAACTATGTGCCTCCTAAAACTTAGGATATTCCACTGTAATAAGCTAGCTTATTCGATGAATAGACAGATAGTTGGAAGCACAGATGGATGGGTGAGCAAACAGAAAGACAGAAAGAGAGATAGATGATAGATAGATAGATAGAAAGATAGAATCATTCACAATAAATATAAAGAAACAGTAATCTGTTGGGTAGTGTCTACATTATTAAACAATGTTGATCATTAATCCTTATCAGGTAGAAAATAACTAAGAAATTAGGGCAGATGTTTGATCCACACAAGCAGAGGAGTAAAGCGGTGCTTTCATCTGGATTCTGGAGGTCTAACATGGACTCTGATACTGTCCTGGTGGGCCTTGAACCACACTTGGGGAAAGTCAATGGCTTATTTGTTCTGAATGTAACAGGGCCTTTGAAAGATCTTGTCTTCTGGACCCATGTGAGAATTCATCCTTGTAACCAGATCGAACCAAAGCTGGGACCAAGAATGTTCACCGCCTGTTGTGTGATCCTGGGCAGTGATGGGAAACCTGTGCAGACTCTGTTCCACTTTTTAGAGAGCATCAGTTTTACTGTTCAGAGAAAGTTGGTAGTGAAGGCCATTCCCTGCATTAGCTGATAACTCGCTGAGTTCTTAAGACATTTTTCTGGTTTCGGTTTTCTGGTTTCGGTTTTCTGGTTTCAATGAAATTTAGATGTACTATAGTTCAGTTTGGGCTTTATGACTTAATGTTCTTTGGTGGTGAGTGGGCATAGCATTGGAGTTAATAGCTGCAGGGAAGGATAGACATCTACCTAAATGGAGGTGGTGACATGTGGATGTAAGCACAGAAGAGACAGATCCTAGCAAAAGAAAAGAAACAGCATAATACTTCTTACCAAAATTTCATTTTTTTGGCCAAGGCAAGAGCAGAAAAAATACAGCATGAATGGCCAGATTCGCATTGAAAGATTCTCCAAAGCCTGTGCTTCAAGAACGTACTGTGGCTGGGTTTTGCCTATCGATTGCAGTGTGATGCCTGCTTAGTTATTTAATCTGTGAATCCTTCACAAAGAAAAAACCACACAGCTCTCACTTACTGTTTTAAAATGGACAAAATACAGAAGTCTGGTGAAAAAGTCTAATGACCTAAAATAGTTCATGGTATCATTTATTTGAAAGCTGCTTTGTAATGGAGGCACACTGCAAATTCAACTAAGAAAAGCTCTTGAAGAGTCTAAATAGGACTTGTAAAGTATGTTGCAAGGAGAACAAGGGTGTAAATAGAAGGAAAACTAAGATAAATGAACCCCAAGATAAGTATTCAAATGTTTTTTTTGTTTTTTTCCTTTCATGCAATCGTTTCTAACATATTTATAAGATGATTTCTTTGTTGCTTTGTATGTCCCTCCCCCATGGTATAACCCCTGCTTTCACTATATTTGATGTTGGTATAATTTTTGGAGGGGAAGGGAAAAAAACAAATCCTTTAACTAGGGATACAGGTGGACCCATTGCAACAATGAGATGTACAAGATGTTATGTTGAAAAACTAACTTTACAACTTTGGCTGGGGGGTGGGGAGAGGATCGGGTGGGGGTAGGGAGGAGTCTGGGAAGGGATGGGAAGGGGAAACAACGAGGAGGCAACAATGCTTGATAAGAAATACACTCGTTATCTTGCCCATGTAATTGTAACCCTTCTGTACGGTATTCTCACAATAAAAAAAAAAAGAATCTTCAAAGTCAAAAAAAAGAAGTGATACTTGTAGGCAGATTTCTCCTCATCGTGTGTAATGTACATGGCATGCGCCAATTCATCTGCCCAGTAGCCCTGATGACAAGCTTTATCCTGCAGGATTTATAGATGGCAGAGTTGCCTAGGCAACCTGGGCAGTAGGAAGTGATGCTATTCTATCTGGCTCTCACATACCCTGTAGTCAGCAAAGCATAGGTGTGAGCATCAGGTAAGAGTTCAGCATGAAAAAAGCAGCCCAGGTGCTGCTACATGTGCAAAATACTGAACGAGAAACAAAAAGAGGAACTGTCGGATATGGAGAAACTCCCACTGGAAGGGAGCGGGGCCGCAGGGTACTGTGGAGCCTTGTCTGGGCTTGCAGCCCAGCTGTTGCTGGTGACGAGTTTGTGATCCACCACACACCCCCTTCCTGTCACTGAGCTATGTGATCCTAAAATATATCTAAAGGAAGCAATGTTCTAATGACGTTTTCATGAGAATTGAACACAACTCTGAAAAAGTTGGGTGTGGTGTTGGGGGGCTGGGTGGATTTGAAAGGGACATTACTTGTTCCATTTCAGACCCTGGAAGCAAACAGATTGTTAGCAGTCTGCTGACAGCGCTATCTCCCTCTTCTGCAGAATTGAGTTGAAATGTGGGCAGAAGATCAGAGTGTTGATGAGTTTAATCATTCTCAGGCACGTACTCTCTTCCTTACACCTCTCTGGGCACAGAAAGCTCCTGAAAGTCTTCGAACCATTTCTTACAAAGACTCTCCTTTATCCTTCCAGGATAGCCTATTCTTTTTGTCCGCAGTGCATCTGTGAATCAGATGTCTGGAACCTTTTTCCTCTCCCTGGACCCTCCATAAACTTGGGAGAATACTACATTGAAGGGAAGTAATATCTTCCAGTCCTTGCCTCCCAGTTCCTGAGCCCCGCTTTCTTATCTTAATGGCCTCTTACTGTCAGGCTATGAGCTTTTCACTTTTGAAACTTAATGACATGCTTTGCTATATAAATGGAATTTGGATTCCCACAGGAATTACCCTCACACCTTAAGTAATTCCCTGAGTCTGGATCTCCCAAATTCCTTCAAGCATACTGGATGCCATATTGAGAGTATCTGTGGTTTGAAACTTAAAATCAATTGCTGGATCGTTGGAGTATCAATTACATGATGAAAGTTGATTGGTTGTAATCTTCTCTTCCTGAAACCTCTACTGAATACCAAACACCTATCATATTTGCTCTTAGCACATGGTTGATTAGCTTCAGAAGACACATCCTTTCAGCTAGAAATTGGCTGTGTATGGGGGAAAAAAGTAAAAATTTAAAAAGCAGCTAGTCTTTGTCTTTGGCAATGCCTTACAAAAGTAGATGAATAGACATTCAAGGGGTGTTTGTGGAGAAGTTAAATGATACAGGCTGGATATGACAGATACAATGCCATAGTAGAACTACTTGGTTGTGTATTATTTTATTCTATTTACTCTTTCCTGACAAGGTCTTGCAGCTGCTCAGGAAAGAATTGAAGATTTATTATCACATCATGGGTGCGTTGCGTGTGCAAGAACATGTATGGAATTGCAGGTGTTCCATTATCAAAGATATCCAATCCCAAATCAAATCCATGCAACGGTGACAGAATTCTTCCACCAGGGTGTGTGTGCGGGGGGCGGGGGGTATGTGTGTGTTTAAGGAGTAGTCAATTCTACAAAACTGCAATACAATCAGTTCATTTCAGACATATTAATTTGAATGTGTTCTCTAGTCCACTTGCTGAGACAAAAACTATAGAAACTTGCAAGCTGGAAAGGTCTCAGATCACTCCCAGCCCCCACCAACTTGCAAGCTGTAAAGGTCTCAGATCACTCCCAGCCCCCACCAACACTAGGTCATCCTTTCATTCCTGCTTCTCTTCTTATCAGCTATGGTGCCCAAAGTAATCACACAATGTTTATGCCTTCTCTTTTTGTATCTTCAGTGATAGACTATTCTCAATAGTATATCGTTGCTAAGTAATTGTAATTACTAATGTTTTTATTATTTGTTTTTATTGTAAAGGTGATGAACAGAGGGGTTACAATTACATAATTCAGGTAATGAATGCATGTCTTTTTGAACAGTGTCGCCTCTTTCTTCCTTTTCTCCCAGCTTTTCCCCCTAGATTCCCCTTCATTTTCAACCTAGTGTCTGTCTAGTGAGTATCACTGGCTGCCATTTGTTCAACCTTTGTCCCAACATTTCTGCGCTTATCCTTCACCCCCCCCAAATCAGATAAACTTACAAGACACAAGGTCCAGAAATCAAAAACAGTGACAAAGGAGAAAAAAAAGCAATAAAAAACCATCTGATTTCCATTTCTTGGAGTTCATTTTGATAAACATCATTTTATGCACATAGCTATTGAGCCCTTGTGATCCCCTCCTGAAAATGTCCTCCTTTGGTCTCACTGAACATAGGATGCTGCTCTTACCTCTCACCAGTCACTGCTTTCATTCTGCGGGGCAAAGCTTGTCTTGCCCTCCTGGGATGGATGAGTCCTTGTTGGTCTTCAGAGATTGTCAGATGTGAATGAAGCCCGAATTTAGAAAGATGACTTGACGCCATTTGCAGGTCAGACTCAATTGACTAGTAGAAGTATGTATCTGAAACACATCATTCCTGTTTGTTTTTTTTTCCTTCAATTATTGGAATTTCCAAAGAATATAGAAACAGATGCCCTTGAAAGTTTCAGCTTGGAGTAAGTGATAGGACTAGAAAAGACTGGTCTGATTTATTTAGGAGGAGATAAGGTAGCCAATGAACAAGCCATGCATTTACTCCTAACTAATAAGCCGACTTTCATTAGCAGCTATTTATAAACTCCAGCGTCTTGAGAGAAAGTAACGCAACCCTTATGATATTTACTATAGAAACATTAAGTAAAATGAAATATCACTTTGGATAAGGTTCAAAGACCGTCAATTCCATTGCCAATGTCTGGAAAGGAATAATTCACTAATAGACTGGTGACTTCAGATGTAGGTTAGTTTTTTGCATGTAACTGATGAATTGGAGTCTGAAGACTTATCAGCAAATGGTATTATAATTCCTCTGACTTAACTTTCAGACTTTGGCTCCATTGTACATGTTCCTTGGAGAGTTATTACTGCTTCCATGTGAGTGTTTCACACCATTGAATATAACTAATCATTGTCTCTGAACTCAAACACAGGAGTAACATGTTCCTTCAACAAGGAAGCCAGAATTGTGAGATGTTAAAAAACATAAGCAACAAAATGTATAAATAAAAGAGAGAGAAACATGATGACTATATTAACTTCATAAACTTTATTTTGTCAATTATGGGCCATGAACTCAGGGCCTGGGTGCTGTGTCTGAGCTCTTCTATACAAAGCTAGCTCTCTAGTACTTTGAACCACAGCTCTACTTCTGGTTTTCCGGTGGTTTATTGGAGATAAGAGTGTCACGGGCTTTCCTGCCCAGGCTGGCTTTGAACTGTGGTCCTCAGATCTTAGCTTACTGAGTAGCTAGAATTACAAGCGAAAGCCACCAGCACTCAGTGACTTCATAGTCTTTTTCACAAATTATATTTGTAGCTAAACAACCTTAATTCATTTTTAGGGAGCTACAGAAAAGTTGACAGGAGCACCTATATGCAAAGAATAATATATAACTGCAATAGTTATCCCCTTGGCTTAAACTAATATTTTATTGTAATATCTTTAACTTATTTCTTAAATGAACAAAGCAAAGGAGCAATATATCCCATGCTACATTTTAAATTAAGAGCAGGACAAACCCATGTAAATTTCAGTTCCCATTAGAACTTACTGTCCAAAAAAACTTATTTCTTCTCACATTTTATTATCTTGAAAATATCAACACATCATGCAGACTTGATTTCAAGGAACTCCTCTGTAAATTTGAACAATGGACAGAGAAATTAAAGCCCTCAAATACTGGTAATTCTGTACAAATGTATTAAACCTTCACATGTATCTGTGATGTGACTTTTGAACTTAAATGATAAGCTACTTTAATTTCCATATTAAAATTGCCTATCATTTTACGCACTGTCACTGGAAAGCGGTTGTACAATACTCCAGCGCTATAGTATGGGCAGCTGAACATTTTCACCTCTCTTTTAGGATTTTCTTCCTGTGCTAGTGCAGAAATAAATGAGAGCTGAAATAGCATTTCAACTTGAAATCTCAGAAATAACACTCCAAAAGACCTGTTTCACTTATTTTGTGTTGGAGAAGTCTCTTGGATAGTTAATGTCTATTTATATGGTAATTGTTCCCCAATATGTGTCTAGTTTTTCCCCTTTCAGCTGGATTCCATTTTCACCAAGAACGCCAGTGAGCAGCTGACCCTGTGAGTACAAATGATCTTCACGAATAGTGCTGAGCAAATCAATACAATGCTCAAGTTTAGTTTCAGCAGAATGCTTAACATTTCATGAATTAAAATGAGAAGAGGGAATCCTTGTGGGAAGGAGGGCGTTATTTTTCCTTTCTTTCCCTTTTTCTCTGGGAAGACCAGCTCAACGGTGGCATCGGAGCCTCCGTACTGTCACCCTGCCACCACTGCCAGCCCAGCAGGTCCCATGGCTCCATCCGAAGAGTGACAGAAAAAACGGTGTGGGAGAAGAAATTTGCGGCCATGTTCCCTACCTGTAGTGTATTAAGTGTTCTGCCTGTTTCATATGTGTGTGTGTGTGTGTGTGTGTATTACATCAAAGAAAAAGGATAAGATCAAGAGCAAAGCAGGCATAATTACAAAGAAATAATATGAAACGGGAGAAAAGGGAGGATGGAAACAAAATAGTTTAAGGTTTGTGTATTCAATCTTTCCTTGTCAAGTAACTATGGACTATCTATCTACTATGTCCCAAACAGACTGCTTCTTACTGGAATTGAGCAGCTAGAAAGACAGATGATATTCATTCTTTCTTAAATAAAGTGGGTAACCCCTCAAGAGCAACCAGTTCTCTAAGGAGATTGGGAAGGGTGGCATGAGAAAGAATGGAGGCAGAAAATGGATTAGGACGTCATGGAGGCCTGTGTGAGAGGAGGCTTTGAAAGAAGAGCCAAATGTGTGAATGCATGGCAGGCCGGGGAGCCTTGTCTGAAAGCCTTTCAATGGAAGGAAGCACTGTGGGTGAACCAATGGGGCAGGGCCAGCGAGGGGCACGCAGAGAAAGGTGAGTAGCAATCAGACATTAATCCTCGAGGTGAAAATAACACGATGATGGCACGCTTGCACAGAGCACAGATTCAAAATGCTTAGTGTGGTGCTGCATAGCCCAGGAACTTAAACGCACACCACTGGTTCTCAGCCATGATGGTACGACTGACCCGGTGGTTCACATCTTGGTGAGTGTGCAGCCAACGCAAGCCAGGTGATGGTGGACTGGAAGTTCTAAAATCACCAGCCAAAGTAAGTTGCTCCTCCCTTACATTGCTGTTTTCAGGGATGAGAAACTTATACCAAAACCACTGTAGCACCTTATTAGTGAACAATCAAAAGTGGGATTTTCAAAGTCTTATTTGGCCTTAGTCACTTTACAGAGCTAACTTAGTGATTGCAATGGTATTATTCTTAGGACAAGGATAAGAATTCATTGCATACAGAAAAAATTATGCTTGTGTATTTTTAAATAAGCAACTTGTGAGGTGAAACCATAATCAGTTGTGATGGATGCAGCCCAGCCGGTATCAGAAATTAAGGGAGTGCCAGGCAAAGCTGGAGTAGGGCATCTCTCAGCCGAGAGGCTACCCTGCAGGGTCACATAACAGGGAAATCACAGGGCTCCTTAAATAACGTACGATGAAGCCATCTCGATGGTGGGTGCCATTGCAGTTGTTTTTCTCCATTGTTGAAACTGTGGAAAGCAAAGGTGTGGGCTTATGAAAGTTTCAGATGTCAGGAGAGCAGAGGGCCTTATTTACTTTGCATGGTCTCCAGGAATGACACACTAGTACTGTTAAATGTGGGACCAAAAGAGAAGTTTTCCTTCACTGGCTGTGCCTGTCAAAATGTGTTTTAAAAATATTTATCAAACTAATTTGGGATGACTAAATAGTATCATTTAAATAGAAAACAAAAGCCGGGTGCCGGTGGCTCACGCCTGTAATCCTAGCTACTCAGGAGGCCGAGATCTGAGGATCGTGGTTCAAAGCCAGCCTGGGCAGAAAAGTCCGTGAGACTCTTATCTTCAATAAACCACTAAAAAAAACGAATGTGGCACTGTGGCTCAAGTGGTAGAGTGCTTGCTTTGAGCTGAAGAGCTGAGGAATAGCACCCAGGCCCAGAGTTCAAGCCCCAGGACTGACAACAAATAAAAATAAATAAATAAAATAAATAGAAAACAATTCTATGTAGGAAAATTGGAATGACCTAAAAAGAACAATTTCTAATATGATTTCAGCTTTCAACTACAGTTTGGTTGATCAATCAATCAATCTATCTATCTATGTATCTATGTATCTATCTATGTATCTATCTATGTATCTATCTATGTATCTATCTATGTATCTATCTATGTATCTATCTATCTATCTATCTATCCATCAATCTATAATTTCCAGAATGAAAAATTGTTCATGTTACATTCATTTTGTAAAATTACTACTCTACTAGTTGTTTAGATGGGGAGTTTTACATCAGCAAAATAAACTAGTCATCTTTTTTTTAATATTTTTTATTGTGAAAATACTGTACAGAGGGGTTACAATTACATGAGCAAGATAATGAGTACATTTTTATCAAGTATTGTAGCCTCCTCCTTTGTTTACCCTTCCCATCCCTTCCCAGCCACCCCCACCCCCCCA
>NW_012267259.1:17135291-17157261 GCF_000151885.1 Dipodomys ordii | reverse complement strand
CTTGGGAAGTATTGCCATTTTCTCGATATTAATCTATCCAATCCAGGAGCATGGGAGGTTTTTCCACTATAATATCTAGACTGTCTTCAATCCCTGAGATTCGATCTTCTGCATGGTCTAACCTGCTGTCAAGACTTTCTACTTTGTTTTTTATTTATTTTCCTTCTAGTTGGTCAGCTTTGATGGCTTCAAATTCTTTGTTGAAGCTTTGTTTTAGATCTTGTATGCACTTTTTTACTTCCTTAATTTGGTGTTCAGTGTTTATTCTCAAATCCCTTCATTGATTAGTTATGGTTTCCTTGGACTCCCATTCCTTCTGTAGGGTTCCATTCTGCATTCTCTTTGTGGTCTCCCTGACTTCCTTCAGCTCTTAGTTAATGGATTCCATGAATGCCTTTAGTGATCTTTGTGTATTCTCTTCCTGCTCTCTCAATTCCTGTATTTACTCTTTGATTAGCTTCCTCCCGTTCATGCCATTCCTGTAGTTCTCTTTGAGTGTTCTCAGCCTGCTCATGCCATTCCTGCCTTTCTCTTTGAGTATTCTCAAGCTGCTCACACAAATCCTGTATCAGTTTTTGAGTAGCTTCCTCATGCTCATGATATTCCTGTATAAACCTTTGGATTGCCTCCTCTCTCTCCCTATCTTGCTCATACAGAGTCCTTTGTAGGTTTTCAATCTTTTCATTTATCATGTTTGCCAGCAGTGTTTGTAGAGCTATTTGGGAACTCTCCTCTGGATTATTCATTATCTATTCTGTCCTCTGATTATCATGAGTGGGAGTTGAGATACTCGGACTTGCCATTTTTCTTGTGTTTTTCCGGCTTACTCTGCCCATTTGGGATGAAAATAACACCAGTTTTGTTCTAGAACACTAACTTAAGGCAAGCATCAACCAACGTCTGTATTTGCACAGTCAATAGTCTGAAGATACAATCTAGTTCAACAGATACATCTATTCAACATCAAACAACTATATATTAATGGGCTAGGAACCACAAAGAAGAATTTGATAAACCAGGAATTATTAGGTTTAGGAAGAGATGTGGGTAAAAAATAGGAATAGAGTGATGTGGGAAGGCACAGGGAGAGTTAACTAAGTCCTAATCTCAAAGCAGGAAATAGGTTGGATAGGATGAAAGTAGAGAGAGAAAAAAAGAAGAAAGAGAAAGGGAAAGAAAAGAGACAGAAAAAATAGAAAGGTATAAATTAAAAATAATTTGCAGAAACGATAACAAAATATTCAGAGAAGAACGTGAATATAATGAGAGAAGGGGAGGTATATAAAGGAGATGTGAAAAACTTAAAAATAAAAATGCTTAAAATATTATATAGGTCTAAAGAGGTAGTACTGCTATTAAGGAATTTAAGTCTATGAGGTTTTGAATTGAGTAATAAATTTGTGGATTAAGTGTGTACACAATGGGGGATAGGGTCTAATAGTCAACTACGGGTTTATCTGAGGGTGTGCAGGACAAGAATTAAGTCACATAAAGAAGAACGAAAGAGAAGAAAAGGTGAAAAGGATAAGAAAGAAAGAAAAAAATCAGAGATTCAGTAGAGCAAAACAAAAAACAAAAAACAATTTTTGAAAAAGAAAAAAAGAAGAAAAACGCACACACACACATATACCCCTAAAATAAAAATTATAAGAGGAAAAACGTTACTAGAAAACAATTTTTTTCAAAAAAGGTAAAAATTAAAGATTAAAAAAAGTTTTAGAAAATAATTTTTTTTATAAAACGTACAAAAAAAAAGTTCTTTGATTTTTTTGGGAGGGGTGGGAAAAATCCTGTATCTCCCTTGTGTCCGTAACCAGCCTCTTGTTGGAGTCTCTGGTCTGCTTGTGGTGTTTGTTTTTCCTGTGGCTTGGTTGGTTTCTTAAGTCAGTTTGTTTGTACAGGCAGAGAAATGCTCTGCTTTACCCAGGATTTTGTGATCCTCCTCTCAGGTTAGTTCAATGGGAGGGAGATCTGCTTTGAGTATTACAAAAGAGAGAGATGGCTTTTTCCTCAAGTTTGGAGATGCTGTGATGAGGCTAGGTTCTGTGTAGAGTTGAGGCTTTTCAGCAAATAGTAGCTTTTCCCTGGGGGCTAGTTTGTGAGCCCAGCCTGGAGCCCAGCCTGGAGCCACTCTCAGGGTTTATGTTTACTGAATTTCAATTGATTGTCAAGGCTGCTAAAGGGAGGGGCAGCCTCTGGCTCTGATTATCCAGTGAAGAAAGCCACTCCTGGGGCTGGCGCCCGAGCTGGGTGACTTTTCCCAGGGTGGAGCTGAGTCTGGCAGGTCATGTTTGGTTCTTGTGACCTGCTAAATGACTCTAGTTTTCTTCCAAGGCCTGAGCTGGAGCTAGCAGCTCTGCCGAGCTTTGTCAGTATCCAAGATGGAGATCTCCGGTACTAGGGGTTGGGGGGGTGGCCTTCCCTCCTCTGCTCCCTCAGGAGTGAGGATGTCAGGCTTCTACTCACGCAGAGTCTTGGTTCCTGGGTCGTCTCTAGTCTGCGAACTGCAAGATGAAGATGTCTGCTCCTTGTGGTTCTTGCTGTTGTTGAGTAGAGTCCGCTTGCCCTCCACGTCTGGCTCCTTCGTACTGGACTCTCTGTGATTCAGGTATGGCGGCTTCGGCCACCCGCTGCCACCGCAGCGGCGGCTGCTGGCAAGTGTTCCCATCTGAATCCTTGCCTGGATTTTCCCTCTCTTGCCTAACTCTCTGTCCTGTGATGGTACACTTGGTGTGATTCTCTGGTGTGATTCACTGGAACTCTAAAACTGCTTTTTATGCAAGAGCTTGTTTAGCCTCCAGCTTCTCCTCCGCCATCTTCCCAGAACCAAACTAGTCATCTTTAATCCTGTGAAAATATATTTCTGATGAAGTTTCCAAAGATGTAGGAAGCTGTGGTAAGAAAAGCATCATGCAGTGCGTACCTTTCTTCCAGCACAGAACTTGGCACATTCTATATTGATGCTTCCCCAGATTTTGATTAAGTGATTGTAATGGCCATTTTGGTGTGTAAGACATTGAGACCCTCATGTTTTCATTTCTATTATTATGATGATGATCTTTAAGTAGTTATACGAAAGAGCTGCCCTTCAACGCGACAGTGTATGAGTGCCTCATGATCACTCTCCCCCTTCGCTCTCCTCCATCCCTCCCAACCTCACCCCTTTCTCAGTTTTCCTAATTTTGTAGGATATCCACTGAATTCTTTACTGAGTTCTCCCCACTGCACTTTCTCTCTTTATCTGAAAGTGCACATCAAGCACTGGAAAAGCTCGGGCCTGCGGCTTAGTACAAATATGGACTTGGTGTTAACATTTGTGAACAGTCGAATAAATTACTTAAGGGTAAAAACACACCTGGTGTTGTGTTCTTGCTTCTTGCTCATGCCTCTGGAGGACTGTATTCTGAAATTTTCAAAAAAGATGGAGAACAAACATCTCCATTAAGTCACACCTATAGAGGAAATACAATAAAGAGGAATCACATAGCTATCTGCTGGGAGAATGTGGAGAGACCAGATTCAGGTCCAGGGTGTTGAGAAGAAATGTGCTGTGATTAAAAAAGACCACTTTCCCTGCACTTGCCTCATTTCTCTTCCAGTGGTGTGCTTTAGAATTGAGGGCCTATGTTCATCCACGAACACACAGTTAACTTTCTAGGAACGAGTCGTTTCTCATCCACCTCCAACCGGAACTTCTTCTTTTCTTCATCTCATTTCTCCTAAACTCCACATCTGATTCCTGACCCTGCACATCCTGCTCCACCAGCAGCAAGATCACCAGCAAATTTCCCCATTTCTTCCGCCTGTCAGCCCTGGACCTCCCAGCTCTTTCTCCTCCTCGTGCTTGTTTCCTGTGGTCTCTCTCTTTTCTCCTGGCTTTATTTTGTTGTTGCTCCTGACTCATTGCTCCTCTGGCCCCAAATATCCCTGACTTAAACGTGCCACGGTTGGCCTGGACACGGGGAGGATCTTCAGAAGGACTCTGTTCAATGCCTTTGTGCTGGTGAGCTTGAAGGCTCCACTTCCACATGGGCCCCGCCCCAGGAGTGCCGTCTGTCTCACTGCTGGGACTGCAGCAATCACCTGCAGCCGCCCCTCACCCACGTCCCACACCTGCCAGCTCTGCAGTCCCTGCAGCCTCCCTTCCCAGGTGCCTGGCTGCAATCCCTCGGCAGCCTCGCCATGGCACTGGCCACGCCCTCCACTCCTGGCCACGGCTCCACTCCTGGTGCGCTCCACTACTGGCCACGGCTCCACTCCTGGCCACGCGCTACACTCCTGGCCACGCGCTCCACTCCTGGCCACGGCTCCACTCCTGGCCACTGCTCCTCTCCTATCCACACTCTCCACTCCTGGCCATGGCTCCACTCCTGGCCACGGCTCTACTCCTATCCACACTCTCCACTCCTGGCCACTGCTCCACTCCTGGCCATATGCTCCACTCCTGGCCATGGCTCCACTCCTGGCCCCGAGCTCCACTCCTGACCACATGCTCCACTCCTGGCCACGCGCTCCACTCCTGGCCACGCGCTCCACTCCTGGCCACGGCTCCACTCCTGGCCATATGCTCCACTCCTGGCCACGGCTCCACTCCTGGCCATGGCTCCACTCCTGGCCCCGTGCTCCACTCCTGGCCATGGCTCCACTCCTGGCCCCACGCTCCACTCCTGGCCACGCACTCCACTCCTGACCACGGCTCCACTCCTGGCCACGGCTCCACTCCTGGCCCCGAGCTCCACTCCTGGCCCTGCGCTCCACTCCTGGCCATGTGCTCCACTCCTGACCACATGCTCCACTCCTGGCCACGGCTCCACTCCTGGCCACGGCTCCACTCCTGGCCCCGCACTCCACTCCTGGCCATGTGCTCCACTCTTGGCCACGGCTCCACTCCTGGCCATGTGCTCCACTCCTGGCCACGGCTCCACTCCTGGCCATGTGCTCCACTCCTGGCCATGCACTCCACTCCTGACCACGGCTCCACTCCTGGCCACGGCTCCACTCCTGGCCCTGCGCTCCACTCCTGGCCATGTGCTCCACTCCTGGCCACAGCTCCATTCCTGGACAGCTCTTGCATTGCTGTGCTCATTTGAGACCCCCCCCCCAAGCCGAGGTCCCCCGAGCCTCGGGCTGGAGGAACACACACAGCGAGCAGCACGGAGGCTGCCCTGACATCCACCCCAGCACCGCACGTGGCCTGCGGTGAGTCATGACAGCCCTGTCATACTTCCCTAGTTTTGTTCTTACTCCCCCATTTTCTGCTCTCCACTCCCTAATCCCCAGCAGCACTTTCCCATTTTTATGCTCAATTTGCTATGCACTGAGAAAAGCCGGCTTCAGAATAGAACGGTGCTGTCTCCCTGTCACATGCACACGGCTTCGAGCATCTGCACCCACGTTCTCTGGACTCCAGCTGCTCGCCTAGGAGCAGGCGCGGAGCCCCGAGCCCATCCAAGGCGTCTCCTGGTCGGGGAGATGATTCCACCACCGCAGGCGCCCGGGTCCCTCCGCAGGCCCCCGGCCTTGACAAAGCTGCTCCGATCAATCCCAGACTTCCTCACCAACTTCAGCCATCACCCTTCCCGTCCTTCCTTCCTTTTTTATTCCCTTGAAAGCAAGATGCCAAAAAGAGGTTTCTAAAACACGCTGGATGTAGTGATGGTTCTTCAAAACATAACACCAAATGCACCATCCATGAAACTTCATGGAAATGGAGAAATCTCCTCTACAAGGATATTATCAAGAAAAAATGTCATGAAAGCCACGAACTGGAGAAAAAAATATGAGAACATCACATACCTGAGCATGGATTATAATCCTAAACACAGGGAGGACATACAAGCTTAGCAATAAGAAAAGGAGCCATCAGATTCAAAAGCAGGCCAAAGTCTTCAACAGACATCTCAAGAACAAACCTATAGCACACATGGTCGCTCCAGGTTCAACAATGGTCATGATATTTACATCATCATTTTATTTGTTACAAAGTATCCATATCAACATCAGGGGAACTTACTGTATTTTAAATATAATAAAATCTTTTTACATACTATGTCAAAGTTACCACCAAAGATATAATGGTACATTTGCTCTCTGAAATCAAAGTTAAAAGCCTCCTTTTGGTCATTTTAGGTTTTGTCTAACATATGAAATATATGATGGATTAGATGCTGGTGAATTGACGCCGGCTGTTGGCGGCTTACGCTTGTAATCCTAGCTACACAGAAGGCTGTGATCTGAAGATTGTGGTTTGAAAAAGTCCAGGAAACTCTAATTCCGATTACCTACAACAACAAATAATAATAACCCAGAAGTAGATCTGTGGCTCAAGTAGTAGACCACTAGCTTCAAACAACAACAACAAAAATCTCAGGAACAACCCTCAGTCCCAGGACCCACCTCCTGATGTCTGTGGTAAAGACTCCAAGATGTCATGGCAGACTTCTAATGACCAATTCTGCACGGAAGAGTCACAGTAATGAGCAGATACATTAGAACCACAAATGGGTGAGTCAGAACTGGATTCCTTCTTATGTGCAACTTCAGGCTGAATCAGGTCATAGGTAAATTTTGAATATTAGAAGTTTATTCCCTGGAGCTTTTTTTTTCTTATGGGTTTTATTAATTAAAAGCAACAGATTCAATATATGTTAAATTTAAACTTCCACTGACTTTCTTAAATGAACATGACAACATGTCTATGTTTTATCGTGTTGTCTTTTTTTAACTTTAGTTTCTTTTAATAGAATAAGTCAATATCAAAGAGCAATATGATCCTATTTGTCATCTCAGATTCCCACAGAGGTATTACTTTAATGTATATATATATATATATATACACATATATTAAACATATATATACATACATATATACATATATAAAGTAAAAAGTGATTCAAAGTGAAAAGAAATATTCTGGGAAGAAAAGGAGCAGAAATAAATTTGCTTTAGTTTTTAAAAAACTGAATCATAACAATACTTTTACAAAGCCTTTCATTACTCATAAGAAATACATTTCTTAGGTTGATTTTTAACTTGTGCAATGGATAATATGACTGCATCCTATAATTGTAACTACTTTCTAAGATGTATTACAAGAGAGTCCTTTTGATCTGGTAAACTTCTAGAGAGGTTTGAAATGCAAAACAGGTCTAAGCTGAGCCTGAAGGCATGGGGAGACCGGGTGTCATGGAGATTTTGGAGTTCTGTAAGTAATTCAAGAGGAAGGGGGAAAAAAGAGAGAGGGAGTGTAGAGGCTGGAGAGTGAAGAAGAAGAGCATCGGACATGAAAAGAAGACTTGAAAGTGCCCGGGTCATGAGGAGCTCACACTTCTATCTTCTGCAGCTGGGTCTCCTGTACACCGATTTTGTGTGTGTTTGCATGAGTGTGCATATGTGTCTACCTCTTTGCATGTGTGTGCACGTGTGTCATGTGCAACTCTGTGTGTTCACGTGTGTGTGTGTGTGTGTGTGTGTGCATCTGTGAAAGAGGAGAGTCTGAGGAGATGAGCTGAGGTTGGAGGAATGAGAGACTAACCCTTAATCCTGTAGATGTATAAATTAAGAGTAAGGGATGACTGAGGGACTGCCCATTTTCAAACACTCGTGGAAATTTTAGAACAGCTCTGGGCTTCTAAAATCCAGGAAATGGAGTTTTTGGAGGCAATGCATCATTCAGCCATGCCAAGGAAAGATCCTATGGATTGATGAATTACCAAAACCCTGTTTTGGTTTTCCTTTTGTGAGCAGGTGTTAAGGGGCAATGTAACTGTTGCATCGGGGCATTTCCTCACAGCATACAGGATATTTCCATCTCATTTACTGCGTTTCTTTTCTTTCCCCTCCTCCCTCCTTTCTTCTGTCCCTAATCATCCTGACTTCCATTTCCTTTATCCAATCAGAAACATTTCCACCCAGCTTTCAGGCTCTTGTGAAATGCCAGTGTTAATAACTCATTAAATGGACCTAAAATGTGGCAAGTTGATCAATTCTCAGATATAATCTGAGTTTATAGTGCTTTTCATTTTCCTTCCTCATCATGCAAATCTGGCTTTCTTCAGCTGTGATTTAATCTCGTGTGTGTGTGTGTGTGTGTGTGTGTGCATGTGTGTGTGTGCATGTGTGTACACATGTATACACAGTTTTCAATCTACACATGTCTATGTCTCCATTTAGATCTGTGCAACAATCTAAGAGGCCTGGTTTTGGGTGTAAGGCCTTTTACATGAAGGCAAGCCACCTACAACGAGAGTACTTACACTGTTTGAGCACTGGTTACTAAAATAGAAGAGGAATTGTAAGTTCAGTATCCTAGAAGCAACCTATTTTCAATTTCTCCTGGTTTAAAACTAGCAACTGGCAGCAGGTGTACCCAAGCACATTTCACCTGTCAGACAGCATAAGAGAGAGAAATAAAATCACTACGGGAGCCAGCGTCTGAGAACCCCGACAATCATGAGAGCATTCTTTACATAATGTCAAACCCAAATTATGCTTGGCAAAGTAAAATTTCAAACAGCCTCTTTTAAGAGTGGGATTCATTTTCCTTTATTGTCTGTTTCCAAAGACTTTAAATATGCATTCAGCATTTGTGCTATCCTGGATTCTTCCTAACTCCTGAGTAAAACAAACCAGTGAGATAAAATGATCATCCACTATTTATATCACAGGTAGCCAAAGACAGGCATCGCAGGTCAGCTGCGCTCCCACTGCGTTAATAAAATAAATGATGGAGGGAGATGTTGGGAGCCAATGGAAATTTCTGGATGAATCCTTGGGGCGAGAAAATAGCTCTCCCCATCCATAAGCCCAACGTTTCTCGTGTAGGACTTCCTTGCTGAGCTGGAGCTGAACTGAGCTCTGCCTTCTACCACCCATTCCTCTTTTATGTTTTCAGCCCTGTAGCGCCAGCATGGTCTCCCCACACCCCTCCTCACCCACCACGCGCTCTACACGCCATCGATCTGATACCTGGCTCCTTCCAGACAGCTGTCATCTGTTGTAAATGAAGTTTCAACCGTGCACCCGCTTGCTGCTCCCCCAGGGTGTAGGAGGTGCGTAAACCAGGGTGTGCATGTGTGGGTACAGTGCTCCGAGTGACTCCTGTCTGTCATGAGTTACCACAGGTGAACGGTGCCACCTAACAACCAGTGTGTGACACATTGTTGTCGAGCACCAGCCCGAGTGTCTTGGGACACTGTTTTGTTTCCCTCTTGCAGACACATGGTCATTCCTAGGAGCCTCCACAGCATTTGGAGATCGATGTTTGTGTGTTGAGGAGCTCACAGGTGAATGGCACAGGTGACTGCTGCACGTACAGGGGAGGGGTTGTGAATGAAAGAAGTCATTGGTCATGCTTTTGTGTCCCGCTGTCAGGAAGCAGAGCTGGCTTCTCGATGTTTTCCCTCTGTCATGAACTACTGAGAAGCAGTGCATGCCATGGTGGTAGTATGATAATTTTCTGCAGCTTTTTGAGCTTGACAACTAAGGATTACTCCTGGTGCAAGTTAATAATGTATGCACTGTTAATAGATACCAAATCTTAAGTTCCTGTTAGAGGGAGAATTTGTGCCAAATCATCAAGGAAGTGCTATATTAAATTGAAGGGAGAGAGGGTGGGAGGAGGGAGTAAGAGCGAGGAAGAGGTTGGGAGAGAAGAATGAAAGGGAAAAGAAAAGAAGAAGAAAATAAAGATTGATTCTATTTTTTTGCTGTAAGGATCTAAAATGATGCATTTTAAATAATCCTACAAAAAATTCAACCATTAATTATTCTAACATAAATATTATCTTTCTTCTCTTACTTAAAAATTAATTTGTTATATTGTATGTAACCTTAATGAGGAGAATTTTTAACTATCTGGGTAACTTTGCTTGGTTTGGGGTGATATTTCCACTTTTTAGTAGTTTGTATTAATGAAATTATACAGCATTAAAATATGCATACATCTTTTCAATATACCTGTGTCACATACGTACATGCTATTATATCCATCTTCTATTTGAGTGTCATTGACACATCTAACAAATCTAACAATGCACAATAACACTTGATGTAAATATATTTAAAACTCACACAGATCTAAACTGTCAGAATACGTGCATGTGTCATACAGAACAGGACAGGGATGGGCATATGTGTCTGCCAAGGACTGGTGAGGGTGGGCAGGCCGGTCTCTGCCCCGCCCACTGGGTCTGCTGTCCGTTGGCAAGCAGAGAGCAGCCCACAGGTGAGACAGTGCTGTGCCAGTGACTCATAATTTGTAAAACTCTGTCCCAAGGAAAATCTGATTCAAAACAAAGCTTATCCCATGTTTTCCCTGTAAATTGTGAGGTTATTGTAGGTGTGTTTGGAAGGCTTTGGGGTCCTCCCTCGTACTTGAAAGATCAGGCAACTTTGCACTTGAGAAGTGTCATGTCAGTCTGCTCCTCTTTCTGAGTGTGATTGTTTGCACATCTTATCAGATAGAAGTAAGGTGGTAGCTCTTTGTGACAGGCCTGTCTCTGATTGCAGGAGGGGACGCTATCACCTGGCAGTCATATTGCTAGATGCAGGTAAGTGTGTATGTGCAGGCTTGTTCACCTATGAACAGTGGCTTTTCTGAGTCCTTCAGTGAGCAGTGTATAAAACAGCAAGAAGAGAGAGCCCAGGACACAAACTGGTCTCCACCCCTGCATTCGATGGGAAGAAAGACGACACCATTATCCCTGTGGAGAAAAGGATCAAAATGATAGATATTTGATCAGTGCACATATAAAATATTAACAAATGCCAGGGGGGGAAGGGTGCCTTGGACTGACCACAAAATCAAGGGGCTTTGTGTCTTTCTTTTAGCCGCTTTTCAATGCACTTTGTTGATTTCAGCAACTCCAAGAGACTGCATTTCAAGAAGGCTTTTTATCTCCAATGCCATATGAAGTGCCCTTTAGAAGTCTAAACAAAAATAATGTCAGCTGTGTATCACTGAGCTTTGCAGTGTCCTCAAAAAAGAAAGTCAGATGGCTGCCGTTGGACTGCAGGCTGCAGGCAGGGGAGGAAAGGCGTCTTCTCCAAATCTTTCAAACACACCTCAGCCCCCTATTGACCAGCACATTTTCTATCGTTGTCTTTCAGGTCACTCTCTGCTGTGATTACCAAGGAGAGCCTTTATTTAATTTAAATATTTGAAAATGAACAACATTCTATAGGATGAGGATAAAAAGCAACCCAACTCCTCAAGACCCTTGAATCCAAAATGGCACTGGCTCAGTGTGGGATCCCAGCAGGGGCAGGCTTTCCTCTGAAGCCCCATGGATGCAGGATGGTGCTCAGGCGGCTTGAATGCGCATGTCAAACGGACCTCACAGGCCACAGGAGATGAGAATTGTCTTTTTCCCCATAGAAAGGGAACTTGCTTACTGCCAAGGGAAGCCAGTTGGTGCCTTACTGATGATCATAATGCAGCTTTGGAAATATCAAAGGAGTTGCTGGATAGAGACCCAAGCCTAAGGGAATAAATGTGGGCTGTGTGTGGGATCCGATAGTAGCTTATATTTCTAGGGATATTTTTAAGCTTTCCATACATAGACTTGACGGCACTACTCTGAAAACCGTCTAGGGCTACTAAGGAAGTTCTGTGATGTTTCGGGCGTGCGTGTTTCTGCACACATCTGTTCTACAGGGATGAGTCTGACTTGTCGCCTCACAAGACCATGTTGCCGCGACGCCAGGGTAGCGGTGGAGTATAACAGCTGCTGGAACAAGAGGCAAAGCCACACGTGGGCTCCAAAGACAAGCAAGCTCACCGTCAGAGACTCTGCAGAGGGAGTCACAGAGCTTGACCAGCCTGCTGACCTCACAATTAGTTCAGTACAGTTACAGAACAAAAACTGAATCCAGCAGCAGGAAAAGTGCCGGGGTCAGGAGGAAGAGAGAGGAGACGGGGCAGACTCTTGGTGGCCCCCTCCATTGAACTCACTTGACCGGTACTGACGTCTCTGCAGGATAGCTCATGACAGCCTCCATGGGGCCTGCGCATCAGGTCCCCATGAGCTCTGGGGTCCCGATTTCCTCCTGAGGATGGTCACGCAGATCTGGGTCACCTCCATGTGTCTCACCTGAGTCTCTGGGCCATGGGGGGTGATAACAGGTGTTTCAGAATCCACGCCACGAATCACACCATCCACATGGATTTTTGGTGAGGGTCGATTTTGTTTTGTTATTTTATTATTACTTTAGCATTTGACTTTGGAGATAGGATCTCCCTGTAGATCTCCCAGCCTGGCCCCAAAGCGGAAGCCCCTGCCTCAGCTTTCTGAGTGCCGGGATGACAAATGAGCCATCGTCCTTCCGGTAGGGCCGTCAGTATCAGTGGGGACAGAGTGGATGGCAGGGGGACGAAATGGGAAAAAGATCAGTGGGGGCAGAGTGGATGGCAGGGGGACGAAATGGGAAAAAGATCAAAGCCCTGCATGTATGAAGTGGAACAGAGAAGCGTGTTGAGAGGCATTGTGGAGGGGGAGCAAGGGAGAGGGAGAGGGATGGAAGGTGCGAATCAATCCTGGTACATCGTCTGCATGTACAGTCACAGTGCAAACCCCTGCACCACTAGTTGATGCTAATGAGAAAAATGGGGAAACCTGTCCTTCCTCTTGCAGGGAGTCCACAGGGGACTTCTGGCCTGGCCCCAAGTCCCTTTGCCCCCGAGAGCCCTTTCCTGAGGTAGTCCACGTGGAAATTGGTTTGCCTGTGTTTGGTCTGGAGGAGCTCCGTAGTCTGTTTGTTCTTCGAAGGCTCCAAGTCCTGTCCTTACTTACTGAGTTCATTTTAGTAGAAAAATCAAATGTTATTTTTTTAAATAATCAGATTAAAAGTTAAACAGGTAGTGTTCTTGTCTTACGTTTATTTGTTTATATGGCAAACAATGGTAAGTCCTACACTGCTAATATTGTAGGTGAATAAACATGATTTCTCCCCCCGCCCAACAAACACATCAAAATGTTGACGGGTAGAAAATAACATATTTTCTTCTTCAGTTACTCTCTGGATGTCTGTAGAAGAAGGAAACAAACATGCTCAGGTTACATAGGACTGACTTAAAAGCATACATCTGTACATAATTGGGTTCTTTTATCCCGGATCCTAAAATTCCACTCCGTGTTGATTTGCAGGTTCCTCCCTGACCCCTGCCTGTCATCTCCACTCTGTGTTGATGGTTATGCACGCCTTCATGACCCACTCAGAAGCCACCTGTCAGTAATTTGCTGTAAGCAGGTTTAATTTTCACTTTTCTTCAAAACAGTCCAGTGAATCACCTTGAGTTATCTTTAGTCTCAGAACCCATGGTTTCCCTGGCAAAGTGTTCATTGCCCCAAATCAGAACAGTGCGCTTACTGCTTCTCCACAGAAATGCAGACAGAGAGGAACTAGTTTGTGCTCAGTGGCCACCGCCTTTCCTTAAGCCGTTCCTACCACTGTCTAGAGACCGTCAAAGCAGTTCTAAAAACCCGTTTTGTGGCAATGACAGGGATCAAAGCCAGGGTCCTGCAGAGCCTAGGCCAGTGCTCTACCACTGAGCTACCATCCTGGCTGCGTTCTTTCTATTACTAATTGAAAGCTGGAGTCCCCTTGCAGAACACTGGAGAGTCGATGGAACACTGATAATAATCAGGTCACAGCTAGAATGACAGGTCTGATATTTTCCCTGCTGGACAACTGATCCAGTCTTCCTAAGTGTTTTTCTTTTCTTTTCCCTTGGCTTCACATAAGCACTATCAGAATTCCAAATGTATTAGACGGTATCAAAGATTAAATGAGGGAAATGGTTCCGGTGAGCTCAGGCTAAGGTACAGTGTAATATTCCAGCTGAGAACCTGAGCGATGTACAAGGAGGCATGGTTCTCCTCTGTGTGTGTCGATGGGGCGGTGACCGTTAGGGGTCCCAGACTCATGCAAGGGAGAAGACGCCCATGTCTGTCCGCTTGCTATTGACAGCTGTTCTCCCCACCCAACCTCCACGGGAGGCCCCAAGGGAAAGCTCCTGCTGAGTTCAGAGACATTTGCGTCCTGGCCACTGACAGTCATGTCTGACTTCACAAGACGGCCACCTAAGAGCGCTGAGAGCACAGCACGCGCTCACTGAGCTTCACACAGCATGGCTATTGCTTTGCAGCTGGATCGTGAGCAAACCCCATTCCTGAGCTTCAAATCCTGTGTCTGCAGAAGGCAGGGTTTCTAATCCATTATTTAATCTCAGATTTAAACTGAAGTCTGTTAAAATATGCCCATAATAAATTAACTGGGGGGAAAAGTAGATTGTTAGATATCATATAAAAACTGATTGCAGTATTTGTAAAATAAGACTATGCTTGTGTTTTCTTCGTTGTCCACATACACATACACAGACACAGACACACACACACACACACACACACACACATGTGTTCACACTAGCTTTGTCTATAGGAATCCCTCCAGAACAGCTGTACTCCTTAAGTGGGGCATGCTCAACAACAAGAACAACTTGTGCTTATTTGGTTTTCCTACAGACTGAAAGCAGGTATCTGACGTCCCGTGGGCAGGCACTCACTCCGAGAGAAGCCAGCTCCCCTTGGCAGCTCCCCGTGCTGCCTTGAGCTCTGTGCAGGTGGACTGAGCAGAGGCTACAGGACGGCAGGTGTTGTTTTCACCCAGCCTCTCCCTCTTTTCTTAGGCCAGGAGACCTGGAGGTGGGTGATGAACTGCCCTGTCACTCTGGGCTTCGCTGGCCAGGTTGCTTACAGTCTGGGAGATTTTCACTCATTCTTTTGTCAGGGAATATTTTTTGTCATTGCCTTTTTAACTTTTTTTGATATTTTTGTACTTAATTTCACTTTTTTGGTGAGTTATTTGAGCTCCAGAGAATGTGATATTAATAGTCTGATTTAATATGCTCTCATGAAAACAATCACTTCACAGAAATTTTAAATTGCAAGTAATAATGATATGTGTTTTATAGAATATGAGTCAATGTTGTGTTGTGATTACATGAAATTCATCTGGAATCATCAGATCTGGTTAATTAACATAAATATACCACTTCTAAAGGGTAATTCCAGTTTCTAAGACTTACTTCCAATACTTAAAGCTTACATAGAAAGGGAACAATATGCCCATATAAAGAAACCTAAGAAATAATTTTCAAACTCTTCTATTATCATACACTTTATTGTTTGCACTTTGGCAGAAATCCAAAAGGCCGGTAGCAAAAGTGTTTGTTTTGCTTTAAAAATATTCATTTTTATCACTTCCTTCTGAGCAGCGTCTAGGTTAATCAGTCAGAATAAATTTCAGATTTTTATTATATAATTTAAATTGCCTGCTTTGATCACAATCAAACCAAAACAAGAATCGGGCAATGAAAACAACAAATATTAGTAGTCTTATTAGTTTTCTTCCCTTTGACATTACTAGTCATGCTACACTCTGAGGATTATCTAGAATAAATTATAGAAGAGATTATGTGATTTGTTATTAATTCTCTCCCTGCAGGATTGAGAAACTGGAGCTGTGATGCTGTTTCTTCATTATGGGCGTATACACTTCCTATGATCCTAACAATGCTGTGCAGAGTCGTGTGGCACACCAAGAAGGGCGGGCCCACATGCAATTGTCTTCACGTGGAGTGTTAGCCAAACGCTTCGTTTCTCTCCATCCAATGCCGCTTCTTACACCTCTAAGACATAATTCAAAATGAACTGCGATTTCTGTCAATTTATTATCATTTTCCCCCAGCTTTCTAGGCTTAGAATACGGCCTGTCATCTTAGGTTTACTCTAGTCCAAACCTGAATCCCGAACTCCATTATCTGGACTAAATAGCTCATCTGTGTCATCCAAAATAATACGTCTAATAAGTGGTATGGCAGCCATCTTTGCTGACATTATCCAAGAGTAAAAGAATTGTCTGATTTTTAGGTCAAGGCAAGATATTTCCATTAGTGTATTGATCATGACATTTTTATGACATTCACTTTACCTGAGAAGGGTGGATATGTATGCATTCACAATATATGCTCTTGCTGTGGATACATTACAGGAGTAAAACAACTGAAGAGATGGAAAGGTTTGTTTGAGCTCATTCTTGGCTCCCAGTTGCGTGGAGCTGGGCTTCAGTATGGTAGATCACTAGCAGGAAGTGCACTGGAGAGAGGGGAACACAGAGGACAAGAAAATGGACACAATGTCCTCTTCCGTTCCTTCCTTCAATGTTTCCCTTTCCTTCTGCTTTGCCCTCTTGCAAAAACTTTCACCACCTACTAATTATGCAACAGGCTGGTGACCAAATCTTTAACACATGGATTGTGGGGAATGTGTAACATCTAAACCATAACTATGCTAATTCTCTGTATGTATGTATGTATGTATCTGTCTATCTATCTATCTTTCACCTATGTATCTTGCAAACTGCTAGTTTGCTTACTTTTAATAAAAAGGAGAATGTTAGCATTACATGCTCTCCCTCTGTATTTTGAGAGTCCCATTGTTATTTCTCCAATATGAAGAGAGTTAGCATTTATAATACAGAAATGGTTGCTTTGAATTACCCAAGAGATTGTTAATAGTTTTGCCTCTTGAAAACAAATATACATATAGCTGTTTGTACCATCGGTTACCTTAAACTTCTTTCTTTTGTTAAAAGCGGTCATTCCTTTGGTGACATGTTAACGTACACTGAAGTTCAGAAAACACAAAAACATTCAGGCAAAAGAGGAGCAAAATGGCAAGAAAACAGAATGTGGGAAGTAGACCCTAAATCTACCAAACAAAATAAAGTGTAGCAAACAACCCAAAAAGCTTGACTGTTTTATAAAAAGATTCATAGAGTCATGGAATCACAACAGAAGAAGCGGTCCTCAGGCCTTACACTTCCATTCCATTCCAATTTGGACATGTACATAGACAATGTACAATAATTAATAATACAGCAAGAGCTCTAGTATTAATATTCACTTACATAGGAAATATGGGCTTTACATACAAAGTTGTACTCACATAATTTCAAGGCATTTACATAATGGGACAACCTCGGCATGTGTTACTACCAATAATCAATAATCTATGACTCATCTCCCTCCCCTATGGTTTTCTGCTGTGACTGATCTGTTAAACCTGCTTTAAGAGGACCTTAATTCCTTAATGATGGTGTAGGTTTGGAAGGCATTGTAGAGGAAAATCAAATTTTGTGAAGTTTTCCATCTTCCCGCTTCTGCAATTATAATGCAATTCTGTAATTGGTATCCCACGTATTTCAGGCAATACTAAGACTTTTCAGAGATAGGGAAACAACAGAAGGAAATACAGAATCTCAATGGGTTCCGATTCTGCAACTTTACCATGGTATCTTCCGGCCAGACTGGAGAAATATAAGATTCCTATAAGCCAAAAAATACACTGAAAAAATAGAAATATCTTCGGCTTCACATTGGTGGGTTAATTTTCAAAGCAATGTCAACATAACTTCTGGTTTTAGTTGTAAATAATTTTCCTCTTCAAGCATTTCTGAGGGTGAGTATACTATTAGCTGTAGTTGAGTGGTTTGAGGGTATTCAATGGAAAGTAGATTATTGGGGTAAGATCCCAGGTCTCAGAGAAAACATTGGAATTAAACTTCCCGAGCAACAGGTGACCTCGATTCTGTATGCTGGACCCAGAGCTAGGAAACCATGATCTCAGCAAGTCTTCAAACCGAAAGGCTAAAGCTACTATTCCCACCTTCAGGACAACCCACTTTCCATCTTTCAAAGTGTGTTTGTAGCAGATACCTAAATTGGTTTGGCAGCCAAGAACTAGAAGCCTGGTGTTTTGGCTTCCATTTTGTATTTCACCTTTCACGAAGCTGTTATTTCCATGGTCACATTGCAACCACCTTTGGTTCCAGAAAGAAAACAAAAAAAGAAGAAGAAATCCACCATGACACTTGCATGACAAGGAACTGGGGCTAGCCCTAAGGAAAAGCAGAGCCTTGCAGGACAGACCACCCCAAGAGAGGACAAATCACCCCAAGGGCCAGATTACACCAGGCAGCCTGATTAATCATCTCATGGAAACAGACTGATTCCCCTTGAACAATGACAGCAGAAATAACTGCTCTGGAATGATGGAAATCCAGAACTGAGGTCATGGAAGAAAAGACCACACTGGTAACCAGATCTTAAGCTGAGCATACTTTTGCTGCCCGCCACTTCTTTTTCTATGTACACCCAAAGCTCATGTCTGAACCCTGAAGATGAACTGAAGTTCATCTTCCCTGGGAATCATGTGAAATAAAAGGCTGCTTTCTTTTCTGATTTCTTTTCCTAATAAGATTTCAGAGCACTTTCTCCTTCTGGATACAAGGTCTTAGGGGGATAGGTGCCCCAACTGACCTGCTAGCAACCAGCACGAGAAACATAACAGAAAACACGGGGTTAATACACGATGAGCAGCAGAGTCAGTTAATCCACTCGCAAACGCACGTCTCCCAGTAGATGAAGATGTGCTGGATGTGTTGGAAAACAGCTGAACAAAAGAAGTTGTGGCACTCCTTTGCAACTTGTGGATGCATCTAAGTAATCTTCCTGTGGAAGGCAGCATAAGCACAATAAAGCACACGGATAATATGAATGTTAAGAATATAACCATATATTATTTTAGGGAATTGAAGACACACAGAAGATTTCCAAAGTTATTGAAAGAATTCTTCCTGGGATGTAAAGCAATTTGCGTTACAGTATTTCCCATAAGGCACACTTTTTATTTTGTACTTTTGAAAGCTATATAAACATATTTCTGGTTGTTAGGGCTCAGAGTCTAGGAAACTTAATCTGAATATCACTTTAGCAATGAAAGGGTTTGTCTTTCTTTATCCAAGGCCAGACTTCAGAAAATCTACACCACAATGTCAGATCTGGAAGTTGATTCTTGCCTCTCTCTGTGAGCTTCTGGTACCATCAATCAGCCCTGTCTGGGCCTTTTGCATTTTGATTCATTGACATCTTCCTTACATCCTTGTATGGTTAAAGCTTTCTTGGGAGAAATGATAGTTCTCTGTCTCTGATATATTAACAATTTAACAAAAGTTCATTCTTATTGGAAACAATGAGGCTCCTGAAGGGAAATCAATACTTGTTCTTGTCGATTGCCATAAGAAATCAGTGCAATGGCGTCTCAAATACAGCTGTAGCTTGTTTCTGACGGATGAAGTTTGCCACACCGGAGGCTGATTTGAACATAAATTCTTTTACCTTCTGAACATTCTGGCAGTGAGGAAGGAGAGCCTAAGTTTCAGATAAAGGATATTTTGATGTTACAACTAGGAGAGTATATGCTTTTGTATTTGCATACTGCCTTTCTATTTTTACCACTTCTTGGCAGATTCAAACACGAATCTCCCAGTCTTCTTCACCATTGCTCTCCAGAACAGTGAGACCCTGGAACTCAGGAGGCAGAGGGCTACTAACTCATTTGAAAACAAACTACATTTTCTCTCCTTGCACTATAGGAAAACATTTGCCTGTACGTACTTGAGCTGAATCTAATCTAGATTCTATTTTTTTTGCCCAAACTGTACTTAGTAGTGTAAAAACAGACAATGCTGTATAAGATTTTAATATGAACCTGAAGTAATGTTTCTTGAAATCATAAATCTCTTGGTCTCTGTGAAACAGCATGCCTGAAATGCTGCATGGCAAACCTGAGAAAATGGAGGGACAGAAAGAGAAGTTGTCAGCAAAGAGAGCAGCTACACCAGCATCCTGCTGACTATCACCTCAGTGTTCATTTCATCATCCTCTGGCCATTCCCCAAAGTGAGTTTATTTTGTTTAAGTCCACTTGGCTCCTAGATGTCTTAGGAGAAGACGTTCACATTGTTCTTCAGGTGTTGCTAATGTTCCCCCAAGAACAGAAGATTTGGGTCTCAGCTACTCAAGAGCAGCTGGAAGGGAGATGGCAAGGGAGAACTGTCCAGCAGCTCACACAAGGTTCCCAGGTGACAAAGGCATGGCCTCTTTTTCTTTGCTGTGGAGTTGGACATGGTGGAGGGAGAGTCCAGACAGATAGTGTTTCTAGTGAAGCAAACTGGTGCAGTGTTGGCCAGGGGAATTCCTGAATCCCAGAGACTTCAGGTGCCTGGTCAGGAGGAAGATGGACCTTTGTTCAGCTTGCTGATTCTCCAAGTGACTGGAAGCCTGGCTTTCACGTGGAGACTCGGATCATTTGTTCAATGTGCTTGTTCCTGAATTCTGACTTCTGTGTGTAGGATGACCACATTTCTCTTAAAAACTTATGACCAGCATAAAATGGCTTTTATCGAGGATTGTGTCAGACGAATGGCTCCCAAGGGACAGCCAGCTCCTCTTAGCTTGGCCCATCAAGCTGCTCCCTGGCACCGACCAGTCCTGTGAGAGTTGATTGGACATTCTCCTTGGCTACTCTCGCTGCCAAGAAGGCTGGAGATCAAGAGCTCATCACAGTCATAAAATGATGTAGTCTCTGCTACCAAATGTCTTCAGAACCCACCACAGAGAAAGAAATGGCTCTACGGAGATCCAGGCGATGAAAGCGTTCCATTTACTTTATGTCGGGTTAAAACTTACCCCATCCATAGTTTACTGGCAAGTCGCTCACCCTGCAATGGTGGCAAATCTTCTGGTCCTGGGCCAAAGCCACCATTAGAACTCCAGCCCCATACCCACCCACCCCCACCCCCGGTACTGCACACTTGATGTCTCAAGACATCAATACCTACCATTAGTGCATATCAACCCAAAGCGGGCACGCAGTGCTTGAGAGGGAAGCGCTAACAACTCCGATGCGCCACTCCACAGCGCAGACGTGCAGTGAACTATCACACGGAAACCCATCACACCGGGCGGTAAACGGATCGTTTCTAAATCCAGAAAAGAGCCGGCACGCCGTCGTTGTTCGCGTGTGTTCCACAGCCTGCAGGAGTCAGGTCTGTCTCAGGGAATGGACAGACAGACGTGGCCCTCGGCAAAGCCGCCATCTGGAAGTCTAGCTTTCCAGGAAAGCGAACTGCTTAGGGGCCCGCGAGTCCCCCAACACTGTGTGTGCCAGGGACGGGACCCGTGGAGGCGGACGCTGATTGGCAGCACCCACGGCTCTATCCCCTCCGATGACTACGCTCCAGGGAAGTTCTTCGCGTACCCTGTCCCTCGTATGGCATCAAGTGTTAGATAAAACACGTGACTTGCACACTCGGTAGATGTGACGACCTGAAGGTGTCACCCAGCAAGGAGCATAGGAGGAAGACAGGCTATGGAGGTCCGTTATACAATGCATCCCTCGTGTAAAAACCCAGTGAGAACCGTCCCGTTCCGTTCCCTCCGCTTCTGCTCCATCGCTAGGCGGAGGGGCGTGAGTCCGGGAGCCCAGTCCTCCGTCCTCAGGGACAGGCAGACACACGGACGCAGGGTCGCCCACTGCGCGTGGCATCTTAGCGGCTTCGGCTTTTCTGGGGCACGGTTGGGGGGGCGGCTGGAGATCGTGCCCAGGTGCAGCAGCACGCACTGCTCTGAGGCCCTGGGTCACTTCCTGAGCCCCCGTCCCTCCCGCCCCCAGGTCGCCCTGGGTCTCACCGAACCGCGTGCAATGCGCGCGCGTCCCGCACCTCCTGCCGCGGAGCAGACCGGAGGCGCAGGGCCTCGCCCCGGGCCGGGGGCTGCGGGCGCTGGGCTCAACCGGGAGCAGAGTCCCGAGAGCCAATAGCACACGGGCCCGGGTGGAGCCGGCGCGGGGCGGGGGGCGGGGCGGCGTCGGCAGAGCCGGGCGGGCTGGGGGCGCAGGCGGGAGGAAGGAGAAGCGCGCGCGGTCCGCGGCCGGGAACCGCGCCGGGAAGCGGCCAGGGATTCACTGGCGAGCGAGTCGGGCGCCGGGCACCGGCCAGACGCGCTCTGAGAGCTCGGGCTCTCGAATGCACCTCCGGTTCGGCGGGGTGCGTGTTCGAGGCGGGGCCGG
>NW_012267259.1:17133530-17134182 GCF_000151885.1 Dipodomys ordii | reverse complement strand
CCCCGCCGTCCCCCGCCGGCTCCCGCACGCCTCGTTTCTCTCTCCGAGCAGAACAACTTGGTGGACGGCCGCGCTCGCTCGCTCGCCATGGAGGTTCCGGGTAAGCGAACCCGGCCCCGCGCCCTGGCTCGGACCGGCGGGCGGGACTGGAGCCGGAGCCGGGGCGGGAGGCGCCTCGCTGTCCTCGGGGAAGGATCGGACATTGATGGAGAAACAACTTGGGAGAGGGGCAGCGGGGCGCGAGAAGAGAACAGGCCGCCTGCGGAGTGGGGGCGAAGCCGGCGGCCGGCGCCCGCGGGGCGGCCGGATTAGGAAGGGCGGCCGGGGGGCGCGGACAGCGCGCGGGGCCCGTCGCGCCCCTCGCGGGGGTTTTGCGTTTGGGGGTTTCGTGTCCGGCCCCGTGGCCTCCGTGCGCCCCGCGGCTCCTCTCCCGCCTTGCCAGCTCCTCGCGCCCTGCCACGGTGCGTGGAGTGGGATTATTGCTTGTTTTTTTGCTCTAACTAAACGGATCTCCTGCAAACACACTTCGGGGGTCAGGGTGAGCAAGCGGGGCGCTCGGGCGGATCCCCAGGCAACGCTGAGGGAATCTGCGTTTCGTTCCCGCCTGCGTCCCGCACCCGCACCAGCACCCCTGGACGGTGGCTGGCGGGCC
>NW_012267259.1:16893095-17133069 GCF_000151885.1 Dipodomys ordii | reverse complement strand
CGGCGTTGGCCTGGGGGCGGCGCTGGCCCTGCTGCTGCTGCTGCTGCCCGCCTGCCGCCCGGTGCGGGCGCAGAACGACACGGAGCCCATCGTGCTGGAGGGCAAGTGCCTGGTGGTGTGCGACTCCAGCCCGTCGGCCGACGGCGCCGTCACCTCGTCCCTCGGCATCTCCGTGCGCTCGGGCAGCGCCAAGGTGGCCTTCTCCGCCACGCGCAGCACCAACCACGAGCCGTCCGAGATGAGCAACCGCACCATGACCATCTACTTCGACCAGGTCAGCGGCGTCCCGGGCCCCACGCGCGCACGTCCACGCTCTCCCCCCCACCCCTGCGTCCTGAGATGCCCATGAAACCCAGGTCCGAAGCGTGACTCCCCGAGGGGGCCGCGGGTGAGGTGGGGGTGTGGGGGGGCTGGCATTGACACTGGGAACCGCCACCCACCGTGCTGGGAAGATGGATGGGCGTCTGTACATAGCTTGGCTTCCTCCCTGGGCGGGGAAGAGAATGTTTATTTCCAAGAAAAGTGAGTGGGAAAGGCGCGGGGATGATTTTACACACACACACCCCAAGAGGATGTGCAAATGCACCGCACGCCTGCCCGGTCAGTGGAAGGCAGACCGCGCACACACCCATTACTTGGAGAGAATGAGTAATCCGGCTGCGGTGAGAACACAAACCACTTCTGCAGAAGCTACAGCCGTGATTGGGTGTTAGTGACTCGGGATGGTTCCTGCTCAGGGTTAAAGGTCATGACCTTTTCTGTGCATGACCCTCCAACTTGTTTTTTTTCCTACCCCCCCCCCACAAAAGTTGAAAATATTATAGTAGTTTTTAGACTTTGGGCAATCAAATCTTTTTACCAATATGGTCACTTTATAAAATAATAGAATTCTGGGCCAGCACTGCATGTCTCTGCACAGGATCCAAGTATAGACAGACTAACATTACTCAAACCTTAAGTACACAGATTGACACTCGCCAGTGCCTCACCCTAGGCAGTTAAGGATTGCTTGTGTGTGTGTAAAAATAATTTTCTGCTGTTACGGTTATGTTTTTATTTACAAAGCATAAAGCAATCTATTCACTTCCAGATAAGGGAAGACTAGTGAAATAGGCATCCAGAAAATACATTTTTCTTAAGGTGCTGCCGTTACAACATACTTTATACCTGCCAGGGCCTTAATCATCTTCACAGTTCTTCACAGCACCACATCGGTTGGTGTACCCAGCCGACGCGGACTCAGGTCAGGCCCAGTAGGGGTGGTTCTGAGGTTACAGAGGAGCTGGCTTCCGCCAGGGTGGGAGGACCTGCTCTGGGCTCGCTCCACCAGGGAGGCACTGAGGCTCAGTCCTCTGTTACTACCTCTGAGAGACTTACCATAACCTCTCCAGATTGGAAACTTGCCTCTCAGTTGACGGGGAGAGAAGAAGCCGCTCTGAGCTGGTGGGCAGAGAACGCTTTAAGCTTGTTTGAAGGGTTGTGCTGGGCACTGGGCACATGGCCTGTGGGAGAGGCGGAACTGGCAGCTTGAGGTGCTCCATGCCAGCAGGGGAGGAGCAGAATGTGTGTGAGATGCACCTGGCTGGCGGTGGCTGCCGCACTGCTTCCTGCCACTGCTGTGGTTACTGGCAGCACAGCCCCACTGCCCCTGCCCTTTGGAGGAGCTGCGAGTGGAAGAGGCCACAGCAGGAGGCCTATTTCCTGATCACGTGACTAGATCGGGAAGCCAGGAAGGAACTGGATGGCGGTGTTGACTCTTTCCAAGAACCCCTAGCAGGCCATTTAAACACGTTTAATCAATTATGTGGTGATTTGTGTGTGAAGAACAGGGATAGAAACCACACAAGATGGCCAGGCTCTGTCTTCAGCAACATATCTCCAAGAAAACCAGGTCCTCTGAGGGGGCCTTGCTGCTCTTCCAACTCTGCTGGGAACACTGTGGAGTGCTTATCCTCCTTTACTCTGTAGAACATTATGAGCTCCTGTGGTCTGTCGGGTGCGTGGCTCTGTTGTTGATCCTGCAGGCTCAATTTCCCTTGGCCAGAGCTCAGGCGATGTGGGCCACCATTTCACTCCTATTTTTTCAGGGTTAGTTACAGGAGCAGCAGTGCTAGTTTACCAAGCCCTTCCACTCCACATCCATTCCCAAGTGCCAACTGTGTGCTCTGAGGGCCTGGGACATAGCGTCTGTTCTAGGGTTAGTCTGGGGCTTGATCTCACAGGAGTGACCTCATTAAATTGGCCTGGTGCTCCCTTGGCTTTTCTCTCTCCATTTGGCAAGGACCTTGTTTGTGAAACAGCACATCATGTTGCAATTCCTATGACCACAGTCAGTCCCCAGGATCAGGCTGCATTTATAGTGCATTTCCTGACTTTACTCTCTGCCTCCTCCCTCCCTCCCTCCCTCCCTTCCTCCCTCTTTCCCTCCCTCCCTGCCTCTCTTACCACTGAACACAGAAAATTCACATCCATTTTCTGAGTACATAAATAAAATATACGCTCAGATCTTTACTAATTAGAACCCATTACAGTACCTGTGTGCTGTGTCCGTGCTGTCTTGTGGCTTAACCTTGGTCATGCCTTTCCCCAGGAGGACTGTGTGAGTGCTGAGTCTCTGTGCAGGCTCTGGGCACCCTGGTGTTGGTGATCCTGATGGGGAGCAGAGGCTGGGCAGAGGTGGGGCTTGAGGTGTCAGCTCTGTTCCCTCTTTTCTTTCAGGTCTTAGTCAATATTGGCAACCATTTTGACCTTGCCTCCAGCATATTCGTAGCCCCCCGCAAAGGGATCTATAGCTTCAGCTTCCACGTGGTCAAAGTGTATAACAGACAAACCATCCAGGTGCGTAGCCGTGAGAACTCCCCCCCCCCCCATCATCCTGGGGAAGCTTTGCCCATGGCTGAGGCCCCAGCAAGCTGTGCTCGGAGCCAGCTGGTGGTCAGACCCTCACCGTGGACCCCTCCCCAGGAAAGGCAGGGGTTGGAGGGATCGGGCTCAGGCTTGCAAGGGTTGGGGTCATGGGTGATCTGCTGAGTGTTCCCCTCTGCCTTGCAGGTCAGCTTGATGCAGAATGGCTACCCAGTCATCTCGGCATTTGCCGGGGATCAGGACGTCACCCGGGAGGCAGCCAGCAATGGCGTCCTGCTGCTCATGGAGAGGGAGGACAAGGTGCATCTCAAGCTGGAGCGGGGCAACCTCATGGGGGGCTGGAAGTACTCCACGTTCTCCGGCTTCCTGGTGTTTCCGCTATAGACGCAGGCCGCCTGCACGGTGGGAGCGCTGCAGGCCGCACCCAAGGATCGGCCTGGCCTTTTCCCTGTGACACCCCGAATTTGCCCGCCAAGGACAACTGGTTTGTCACCTCCCGTCAGACTGTGGTAGTGGAATGAACTCCTCTGGAAGCTGTGAATATTCTTTTGAATAAGGACACGTCCTCGGGAACCTGGCCTCTTGTTAGGTCTAGGCAACAAGGTCTCAAGGAGAAGTGAAGTGATCCATGGAGCAGTTTGTACCTGTGATTGTAAAGTCAGTGGGGGGTTCTCTTGCTGGGATGTCCCTCCTCTTGTTTGTACATTGTGTCCCTGTGCTGAGGGGAGAATGCTGCTGACCCTGGGTGGACAGCGGGTGATGGCCGGGACTCAGAGCAAGACAGCCCTTGCCGTGTGTTCTGTGTGTGTCTGTGTAGCCTTAAGAACCAAGAGCGGCTTCACTTGCATTCTGTGTTGTCCCCTGGGTGGATGGGCAGATGGGGAGGGGGCGGGGCTTCGTGAACCTGTTGACAAGTGCTTTATCCACAGAAGCAAATTTTGCACGATTGGACTGCGACTTTTCGTTTTGTATAGTTGTGTTTTCTTTTTTTTTTTTTCTTCAGCAGCTTCACTTTTCTTATCAGGCTTGGCTCTCCCCTCCTCTCTCCCACTTTTAGTTTTCATGCTGGGATGGGAAAGCAAAAAGTGTATGTGGAGTTCCTGGATGAGATCAAAGGAAACAAAACACAAATCTGCATTCTTGGTTCCTGGATGGGAACACACCACAAAACAAGGACCTGTCTCTCGAAGTTGTCAATAGCCAACGGGGACCGTTTTTGCTGCTGCTGCTGCTGCTGCTTCCTGAAATTCTCTGAAACGCACCTTTAAAATCCGCAACCTGGATTTTGCTTTATTTTTGTAATTTATGCTCTGGGTTCCTTTAAGAACCTGGCATGTCTGGGAGGGACTGAACCCGATAAGTTGAGTGGAGCTGTAATAACCAAATCCCGTAAACACCTGTCCACCAAGAGTGTCTCCCCAGTGTGTCTCGTTTTATCTGGATCCACCGCTGAAAGCGTGCCTGGCCGTCAGGTGTGGCGGAGAGAGAGCATCAGCCCCTCTTCTTCAGATCTTCTTTTGGTCTGCCAAGGACAGGAATGAGTTGACACTCTCTCAGATGCACCTGGCTGGAAGCCAACTGGAAGTCACAAGCACGGAAGGTACTGCTGCTGCCGCTAACCCAGGAGTGGTTTTACAAATCTTGCTTGATTGGCACCTGGTACAGATTCAGTGTTTCACGAGGCAGCTGAGGGTTGGGTGCAGGATTTGTGTGCCAAGGAAATGTCACTAATCCCAAAGCAATCAAAGAGACCTCAAACCGGATGTTAATTTGTCCTTTGTGTAACAGTGTAACCAAAATATTGATGATAAAACTCATAATTTAAGATTCAGAATAAATGGGTTTGATGTCTGGCTTGCTTTGATCCCTCTACACCGTCTCCCCAATAAGAGGAAGTAAAATCCAAGCAACAAAGGCATGAGGATACTGTGTCTTTTTAAAAAGCACACAAACAGACAGATAGAGATCCCTGAGTGTGCAGAGGCTACTGTGAGTTTGGATGAATATGACCCAAGTAGAAACCATGAGTTGATACTTTGGTATTTTTCAAGCTGGAAAGTTTGGAGGGGATACATAAGAGCCTTCAGGTTTTGTGGGTAGGTGGTTTGCTTTTATCATTTATTGTCTTTCATGGTGGTATAAACAAGATCTAACATTTCCATTAGTGATGAGTGATATAAAAAAACAACAAAACACCAGCATATAAGAGACTTGACTTCTGTGTGAAAATGGACAAGTCCTGGGTTTCTTTTTCAATTAGCAGATGTGTGTGTGTATGTGTGTGTGTGTGTGTGTGTGTGTGTGGGTACGCACACGCGCGTGCTTGTCGGGGAGAGGGGAGGGGTAAATGAGGAAATCTATAGTTTGATTAAGTTCTGCTGTCTTGCAGTGAACAGCAGAGTAGGATACCATTGTTTGGTGAGGGGTAAAAAAATCAACCAAAAAAAGGATTTAGGTACTTAGACTCTGTGACTAGAGGATACTTCTAAACCTGAGCATTGTTTATGGATGCTGGCGACATGAAAAGGAGCTGCAGTGTGTCCCCTGTTTATATTAATCTTCTTTTCCTCACATACTTAACTTTATGCCCAATTTAACACAAACAGGAAGCTTCTGAGAGGAAAATATTGTACTTCAGAAGGATTTCTGAGTACTTATATCCTTCATAAGTATCTACTTTTATCACTTATGTAAGTGGTCCTTGGTGTTAGCACTTTTATTCAATAGAGATTATTATCTACTTATACTGGATAATAAGATATTAATCTGATCAATCTGAAAATAAGTATTTCTGGTGTTTATTTTATATTAGGGATAAAATTGATAAGTGATTCTACTACTTCTGTCCTTCCTTTCTTGGTATGAATGCTTGAAGCTACTTTAGACTCAGGCCTTCAGATTTTGTCTCTGAAGTTGGTCTACCTGCATCTGCCTGGGTTGTGTTTGGCTGAACATCTTTGAGCAATGTTAAGCAACAAGGCCTGGTCAGCCCACCCAGGGGGCGGTAGTGAGTTCCCCCAGATGCACTCTGTTAACACAGCAAGGAGGGGGTTCCGGGAAAGCACACAGTGTGATTGATGAAGATAGTTTTAAGTGAATTGCTGACAGAAGGGTGCTCGTGAATGAAAGAACATTTCCATATGTGTCAAAAGACACTTAAAGCTAAGAAACGATATCGAAGTCCACACCTTTTAATTCCTTCCTCAGTTCTGCTATTTAGCTCCTGAGGAATACGTGCTCACTTTTCTCTTCCAGTACATACTGCCAACATTTATCAGTAGACAATAATAGATTTTCTGAAGCAAGCAAAAATGACATCATGTTTATAATTAATGTTATAGCATTTTAGTAGTAGTAAGTTGCTCTGGTCAATAAATGTCAGTTTTACTAAATTATAAGTGCTTTTAAGGAAATATTTTCATAACCTCTAAAATATATTCTAATTTGCAAACACAACCACGATGACTCAGTTCTAGATTCCTGAGCCTTGTTTGTATCCTTGTACATATCTTTGATATGTGTCTTCATGTATAAGTGAAATTACCTACATTTCTACAGGATGTGATTCACAGAAAAAAGATGATAAAAATAATCTACTGGATATTAGCATGGAAACTCATGAAATGTGAAGAGGTTCTAGGATTAGCTCATCTGACAAAATTAGTAAAATCTAGTTATATTGAGCATTTGAAATACATATATTGCTGAATATTTTAATTTTGCTTGCAATACGGTCTTGAACTCAAGGAAATGACAGTATTCACATACTTAGTAAATGTTACCTATATGCTGTCTGCCTGTGAACACACGAACATATATAGCTGGTCCTTTAACATGATGTTGTTATTTTTAAAAATAGATTGGCTACATTCTCCTGGAATATGAGGGGGAAATTCATGTGACAATATTTTGCAATATTTTATAAGAAAACATGTTAGCAAGATAATTTTGCTGTGAAAAAATAATGTTTCTTTTTCTATAGCATAGGAGATTATCATAATCTCATAATGCAAACATGCAAAAAAATGAAAATACATTATTTTCAAGGTGATGAAAATATATGGGAGATCATAGAATCTGCAGGTTGCATTGAATTGTCCTAAAGATTCATCTAAAGACTCTCTAAAAATATACTTGTATAAAAGGCAAAGCCAGAGAATTAACTGTAGAATTGCCATGAGCTTTGCCCCTTTGCCTTTCTTCATGGAAATTTACTTGTCATTAAGATGCTAAGTCCTAAGCTGGCATTTGGCTACTAAAGTGGAATATTATGAAGGAATTTAAAACTTTCAGTACCAAACTTACACACGCTCATGTGATTCACAACATTGTTTGTCCTCTCACTTAAAGAGCAAGTGTGCTAAATGTGCTACAGTAAGGGACCAGTGACTTGCTTTTGGTTTTATCCTTTCCCTCATTCTGTGCTTTGCAGCTCTTTTCTGATACACTGCGAAGAAAGTAATTGGTGATGGCCACAATTCTTAGCAAAGTCTGTGTGTCTGCCTAGAATTTTAAACCATATATATATATATATATATATATATATATATGGTTTAAAATATATACATTGTGTATGTGCATACAATTCATTTTGAAAGGTATCTTAAGTGTGATGGAGCAGGGCTCTCTGTGAAGCAGTTGGACAGAATTGTTCCATGCTCCCAAAGGTTAAAAGCCCTTCTGTAAAACATCCCTTGAATACAAACTTGAAAAACGTCACTCATCTGAGTCTAATAACATTGTACTAAACTCTGACTTCAGTAAATGATCTTTCCTCACACTCTCCAGCCCAGGAGGGAACGCTAAAGTCTACGAGGGTAAACACTGAAGTGCCACCTTCTCCCAATGTCACAGGTCCTGTGTCGTCTTCCTGAGTGAGTTTAGCTGTGGACGTCTATCTCAAGAATGGCTTCCACGTTTCACGTGTCGTAAATCAATCATCTTCATCGGCTGGCCTGTGCACACTCCCCGAGTGGAGTAAATGAGCTCCGTGACAACTTAATTTGGAAAAGAAATCTTCATGCTCACCTCTCACTGCCTGCAGCCGACTCCCCCGGGTCGGAAGGCTGCATGGCACAGGACGGCCTAGCAGACGGGATCCTCGTGACAGAGCCTGACCAGCCCAGCCCTAAGGATTCTCATTGTTCCTTCCCATTCTTCAGGAATGCTGGTTTCTCCTTTTGGTTCTGTATCCATTTGTAAAAGACCTTGGGGTGGAGAATGTGGGATATATTTTCGAGGGCTGAACTATATTGATTACTTCGCATGTCCATTTAATCTTATTCATTTAAAAATACTTAAACCAGTCTTTTACTTCCTTGAAGTACCCTATAAATTGTGCATCCTGTTATTTCTGTGACCTTTTACTGAAAAACCCACATTATGCCCACATTGTGCCAGGCACTGGTGGCTCATGCCTCTAATCCTAGTTACTCAGGAGGCTGAGATATGAGGATCATGGTTCAAAGACAGCCTGGGCAGGAAAGTCCATGAGACTCTTATTTCCAATTAACCACAAAAAATCTGGAAGTGGTAGAGCAGTAAGCTTGAGCAGAAACTCTCAGGGCCAGTGCTCAGGCCCTGAGTTCAAGCCCCAGGACTGGCGCGCGCACACACACACACTCACACACAAAATGCACATTTGTTTTGATTGTAGGCACATTGCTGTTATGAAACAGAATGTTCTAGTACAATGAATATCTCAAATATAATTAAATCATATTTGGCAAGCTCTTCTAATGGCCAAAAAAATCACTTATAATATTAGTACATGGAACTTAAAGATCCCATCTAAGAGTAGTACTCTATCGAACATTTTATCTATGAGATGTTAGTTTTTACAATCTTGTAACTATTAGATCATAAATGCATGGTTTTTGAGAGTAGTCTAACCTGTAAAATGAAGTTAGGACCCTACAATGAGAATGTGATATGTCTTTCCATTCCCAGCACTGTGCTGAGATGTAGTTTTGGTTCTGAAATGATAACCTACCCAAGAAAGGGGACCCTGTATTGCTTAGAAAACTTGATCTATTCTTTTGGGCCAAGGGTACAGATACTTCCTTTGCCTTCGATAGCATGTTGCTCTTGCTGCTGACAGTACTGACGGAGAGAGAAATAAGCACTCTCAGGGTGCAGCTAGAGCTCATAGTTCGTGTGGAAACCTGGGAGGCCAGAATCTAGCAGCCAGGGTTGGGCTGGAGTGGGTGTGGGAGAGCATTTTGATCACATAGGAAGAAGTGTCTTTGTCTTGGCACTGCCAGTGGATAGTGAACCTCTCTTGCTTTACCAAGTGTAACCTCCACGCTCGCTTTCCTCCTATACTGTTCAAGTTCCCGTATTTGACACACCAGTGGCCACGCACTTCACCACGTGATCTTGAAGGTCAACAAGTGGGTAGGAGCAGTGCAGGAAAGGAGTGCTTCCTAACCACGCAAGCTGCCTTGTTGGTGCTTGTCTTCTGTGTAGTGTGTGTCTGGGAATGACAGAGACTTGCTGGGAAGGGTTCTTAGAAGCAGGCCTGTAGTTCAGTACAAACAGCACCACCTGAAGTCCATCTTACACAGAATTGAATGGGTACATGCTTGTCATGTTGGCCTTCATTTTTGCAAGATATTAACTTACTGAATAATGATCTGAATGTTTCTAAACACACACATGACTTCTGTGTATCCTGTTCTTGTTCAATCATGCATATTTCTGTGTGTGTGTGTGTGTGTGTGTGTGTGTGTGAATGCACGCAGTATTTACAATCATCTCCTCAACCTCTTGTGTGTGGCTCTGAGCCCTACACGGAGCACTCCGTCCATCCCTGGGGTGATGGACTCAGGTGCCATTACATGCATGTGTCTGTAGGGTCAATTCCCCTAACTTTTTATTTCAATAATTTGATCTGGTGTTTTGCATTTTACTTCTGGTATTCAATCTTAGGAATTTATTTTGCCAGAAGGTGGAAATTACATCTGGTCTCCCTGACAGACAGAGATTGAGAACTGTTGAGAATAATTAGGCCATCTGGTGCTATAAATCCAATAGAAAGTTATGATCAGTGGATTGTGGCCTAGCCTGCTCTCTGTCCCCTGCATCTGAATTACCTTGGCACAAAAGACTGACGGGGGATGGATGTTTAAAAGGAAATTTCCACATCTCCCCAGTTATTAGCAGGCAAAAGGCTTGCATGCATTAGATCATGGTAATTAGGGAAGGCTTATATTCCCAAAGGCCTATTACTTTTTAAAAATTAAAAAAAAACACGTCTCAAATATATGGTACCAAATAGGAGGGGGATGTCATGTGATTTTACTTAGGATTCTCACCAATTCCAGCATATGTTCATAAGAAGGAAGTGCTTATGTAAATGAATTTATTGTAATGAAATATTGAAATGATTTCTGATTTATTTTGCTTATTTTTTTCAGAATTGTAGAATCATCTGTTTCTGATGGGGAAAAACACTCAAAAACTCCCCAATAGATGGTGCTGCTGGCGTGATTTAAACCATTGGATAATTAGTATGCAAAAAAGCTCTAGAGAGGGGCCTCTGGGAATTCCCATACATCAAGTTAAAGAGAGAGAGAGAGAAAGAGAGAGAGAGAGAAGAGAGAGAGAGAGAAAGAGAGAGAGAGAGAGAGAGAGGGAGAGAGAGAGGGAGGGAGAGAGACATGTGGCTTTATTTTTGCCAAATGCAAATGGGCGTAATTGCATAATTTCAAGACTTCAGAAAGATTTCTTGATGTTTTGAGGTCAAGGAATTAATTCTGGACTCCATTACTCATATCTCAAACATCTTTGAAATAAAAAGTGCAAACAAAATACAGTCTTACTTGAAAGATGGGCTGAATGGTCTTCCCATTTTTGCCTCCGAGGGCTTCGGGTCTGCGTGAACATTGTGTAGCATCATGGTTGTGCTGTCCTAGGGCCTTCTCTTTGTTTGCAGATGCCAGGAGTGTGGTTGCAGGTGGGGCTGAGGGTCAGCTCCAGTGGAGCTGGTCACCATTATGAGGCTAGACAAGGACCGTCCTGTGTCTTCACTCTTCATCACAAGATAGGGACTGGAAGGCTTAACGTGATTGAAGGGCCTGGTCAAAGTCTCAGAGATGGGGTTTGAATCTTGGACTCTCTTCTTCAGAGAATGGACTGGACTGACCATCTTAACACATAGGTTTTTTGCAAACAATCATTTTGTCCAGCAAACAACAAACAAAGAAACAACAGCTGTGCAGTACCACTAAGCATGCATCTGCATCATAGCTATTTCAATAACACATTGTTCAAAAATGCAGTCTCACAGGCTGCAGATAGTAAATGTAGCTCTCTCATAATGATATCAGAAATACTGCAATCACTGCAGTGAAATATAAATTTTCTAAGCTGCCTACGTCAGAAACAATCAAGTTTGAAGTTTGGTTTCCCACTTGTTCAGTCTTCATTCCCCATGCAGAAAATGGTCATGGAAATGTTTTCCTTTTAGTCCTCTTGCCTAAGCAAAATCAAACTCAAAAGAATTCCCATTTATAAATATAAACAGCTCATTGTGCAACAACAGTGTGTCTTCTATAAAGGACACAGATTGTTGGTTAGAATGAAGCCAAGTGCAAGACGCAAAGGAGTCTGGTCTCATGAAGCTTTGGCTCCTCCTCCTCCAACTGGAGAAGTGAATCCGGAAGTCCTCTAGAATCACACAAGTGGCATGATCACAACTTGCATAACAAAAGATGAGCACATGACGCTAAAGAAGGCTGACAAGTGGTTGCACTAAGTGTGTGTGTGTGTGTGTGTGTGTGTGTGTGTGTGTGTGTATGCAGCTGAGGTTGAACTCTGGGCCGCACACTGGTGCTCTACCACTTGAGACACACCCAACCCATCCTCCAGGGAGGGAAGCCAGCCCAGGTGAAGACAGCATTTACTTCACAAAGAATTGAGGTGATTTAAGAACATCTCAAATGAATGTAAAGTAAGTTGAGATCTTCACTGTTTTGGTTTTTTCCCCATAAGATACTGATAATCTTTTTAAAGATTAGTTGGGACAGATAAGTTCAAATTAAATACTCTCAAGTTGAGCATAGTGGCCCATAAGATAATCAATGTTATTTTCTAATGCTATTACTGAAGAACGTGTTGATGTGGTTTATTGATAGCATTTTGGCACCAGAGAAGGTTCTGTATATGCCAACTCTGGTGGTTTTTCTTTTAGTTAGAAAACATCTGAGAGTTCCCATAACCAGACAGCAGGTGATGTGTCAGGCTGTGGCCACGGAGGGGGAGGGGGCCAGGTCCATGCCTTGTCCTCAGAAGGCAGGGGCAGTTGCTACTGGGGTGGGCCCAGAACATGACTCCAAGAATGTGCACTTGGCAACTAGAATAATTCTGGTCTATTAAAAATTAATATGTCAAAAAATGTAACAGCATACTGAAAAAATGCTGATATAAAGATGATGTATAGATGAATACAATGGGAAGATGTGATAAGTGAATGACAGATGGATAGATACATTCATATATTAGATGAGAAATAAATGATGGATGAAGACAAATAGATGAAAGATATGCAAATGATTGGTGCATAGATGATATAAATAATGCTAAATAAATAGATGGATTGATAGATGGGTAGAGTAGATAAATGATACTGATGATGATGATGATATATATATGGCTGAATAGATAGATACATTGATAGATTTAATGATAGATAAATGATAAATATATAGATGCTACATGGATATTCACTTACATACATGTATACATCGATGACAGATACATAGATAGTAGATACTTTAACTGTTTGGTGGTTTGATCGTGACAGACACACTCTTCTTACCTAATCTAAACCAATTCTTCTGATTCTCTTTTCAACAAGACCCATTCTGGGCCTTCATGAAGTGACTCAAGAGTCTAAAAAGGCACATGCACAACTCGGGATGTGTCCCTATCCCCAGCTCTGTCTGAGGATGGACCTCCAGAACATCTTGTTGGCCCTTTTGGAGTAGGAATCTCCAGTTTAACCTCTGAGCAAAAAATTTCTAGCTCCGTTGAAAAGCCTCTGCTTTAGCATCTGGCATAGGGCCTCACATTCCCTGCGTGTAAGGGAGAGAGGCTGCTAGGAACTCCCTTCTACAGGTTTGACAGTGCACTGCATGTAAGTTTAGGTAAGTGTGGACTTGTGAAATGTGTGATATTTCTCTGCCTCTCGACACTATTAGCAATGAACTCATAAACCCCTGAAAAGAAGCGCAGCTCCAATGCCTTACGGCACTCAGTTAGGTCTTCCCTGTTCAAATAAATTTTCTTGAATGGTGTTCTGTGGTTAGGAAGTTTTGTTTATCTTTAGCCTGTTCAGAAGAGTGTCAGTGTCTTCTGAGAGTGGCTCCTTGTTTTCTATGTGGATATTTTTTGTCCTTGATTATTTAAGAAAATTGGGTCTTCTTACTACTTTTTTTTTAAAACAGAATTTGTGTTGTGTTTTTGTTGGCAATTATGCTAGTCTGTATTCTGAATTATTTTTATTATCACTATGGCAAATAGGAATCTTAATTAGCATTGTCTAGGATCTTATTTAATTAAAGGTTCAAACTTGTGATATATTTTATATTTTGCCTTACTTACCAGAATCAGCTCCCACAGGAACTCTTCCTGATGGAGGCGAGCTGGCCGTGAGGTTTCCCAGAGGAACCTTAAAAATATCAAAGGATTTGTCCTCTCTCGTTAGAAAAGGGGAGATGCTGGAAACAGGAAGCCTGTCTGGTCTGTTCAGTCCCAGGAACACACCAATAGGAAGGGACGCTTAACTGTTTTTACATTTATAGAGTAAATGGTACTAATTAAGCAGTTCAGAAATTTTCTGAGGTTCACAAATAGATTTAGAACATTCTTCATAATATATTTATTTTGAATAGTAGTACTATAATTTCAGAATGTCTATCTATTTGTCTGTCTATCTATCGATCTATCTATCTGTCTAACTATGTATCTATGTATCTATGTATCTATCTATCTTCTTGTTAAGTGAAATATTCAAATCCTCAACAAAGCCACTCTTCTGTCATTCTAATGTTCTCTTTTTGTTTTGAGCAGTGCTGAGGTTTGAATGCGGGGCCTTGAGCTTGCTAGGCAGGCCCTCTATCACTGGAGCCTCGCCTCCAGCACTGTAAGTCCTGGTCATTTCACAGATATGGGCTTGACTCCTTTCTCAGGACATTTATCCACCCACTTTAGGCTTGTCAACATTGATATCACAGGCACAGAACACTGCTTCTGGCTGCCATTTGTGGAGGTAGAATCTCATTGGATTTTCTGCTCAGGCTGACCCTCAATCTTCCCAATCTCAACCTCCTAGATAATTAATGGGGACTGGTGGAGCCCTTAGACCCAGAGGTGTTGTGAACGCTTCTCCTCAGGTTGGCCTTGAAGTACAGTCCTCTCATTCTCAGCCTCTCAAGGAGGTAGAATTAGAAGCTTGAGCCACCAATGCTTGACCCCCCTCAATATCTCCTTCTCCCAAAGCATTTGTGATGAGCTGCTGGCCACAGTGCTTCCTCTCCACTCAACAGGGAGTGCTGAGACTACTGGAAAACTCAGACAGGCACAGGTGTTCTGCGCACAGGCATTTGATGTCAGGCTGACTGAGGATTTGCAGGACTCTGGAGGAGATGCTGAGTGATCTCTGAACGCATCCACCCTGGATGGGGCAAATGGGAAGGGATCGCATGGGTCTGAGGGAACCGGTGAAGAGGTAGTATGCCTTGGGGGGCTTTTGTTTGGAAAATTGCTGGTTCTTTCATGATCTAGATTGTGGATATAACAAACTCTTCGGTTTTTAGATTTTTTTCTTTTCAACTGTAACTCATAATGTTTAGTAGATGATACTTCTATAAACAGAAATTTGACATTTAACTTTTCACTCCTGGCTAATTCCTACAGAATTTAGAAACTGTCATGGAGTCTTCCTGAACTTTTGACAACACAACTCTGTATTTGCTTGATAAGAATCTGTCTTCTTTGTAACAAGACAACTGGCAAGGCTGGTTACATCATCAAGACTTTGACTTGGATGTCCTATTTGAGATGATAGTCAGTTTTAGGGACTTTCGGTGGGCTCTTTGGAGTCAATAGCTGCAAAGATCTCTAGAGAAAAATAACCTTGTTCCTGGCTTATAGGGACGTCCACAGTGGGATTAAGTATGAGAAGTCACTTCCTGGCAGAATGGTAATTTAGGATATGTGTGCGTCCTTGAAAAACCAGAAATTCATCCCATTTCGCTAGGATCTGCTAATAAAGTCTGCTGTTGAGTTACTGTCTTGTAGCCATGAGGGACTTTATTTAACTTTACTGACGAGACTGGAGGTTGAAATCAGGGTTCCACACTTGCTAGGCAGGTGTCTGTGTCTCACGCTGTCACTTGGGTGCCCACACCTACACCATGCCTGCTGGCCTGGATTCAGTGTGCTCTGTGTGCTAAGTTTGATTTACCCCCAGCCTTCTGTCCAGGGCATCTACGCCAGTCTGCCTCCTCCAGTAATACACCAGGCCTCCACAGCCCTCTTTTCCTCCCAGCATTTACAACTTTTCAGCTCCCTAATTCCTTTGCAAGCATGAACAGGAGTCTAGCAATAATTAACTGATAATTTTTCATGGACAACACAATGGAAATGGAGTCATAGACTGGTTAATTCATCAATAGCATGCAGCAAATGTGCAAACAGCAGAACCCAAAGAAAAGAAGGCTGACTGGCAGATGTTTGCAGGTGTCCAGATGGCTGAAGTCCTGAAAGGAATACAAAATGGGGAAGAATAAAGTGGTCAAAGTGAGAGTCCTGGGGATAAAGGAGGAACTTGGTGACTGGTGGTGACAATGTTTGGATGTCAGTGAGTGCAAATAATGGCACTGATACAGAAAGCAAGAAATTGAAAACACCACATGATTCATATCTGACTTTTTTTTAAAACAAATGTTCTGCACCTTAGACACATTTCAGTTCTGATTTGTAGAAGAGGCACCTTCAATAGGTGGCAAATCTGTGGACACTGTACCTCGTGGAGGTCAGAGAGGAAAGAGGCGTTATCGTTCTGGGAGAAGCACTTGGGATGAACAAACTTCATCTGTCAAGGTCAGTCAGCATTCTGAAACCAAAGCACGCTTCCTGAACTTGGTTATTGTGCATTTAACTGAATCCTGTTTTAGATCCAAGACACAAATCTGAATCTGCAACAATGAGGGTTCAATATTCCTTGTCAAATCTAATTTGATTCATTGACTGGTGTAACATATTTAGTCTGGAAACTGGGGAACAGTTACACACCATGCAAGGTTTTGGCAACAAGCAACACTACATTTTAGAGACACATTGGAGAACGTAGCTAGTACATGGCGTTAAACTGTTTTTAACGTCTTAACTGGTTGTGCATAGTCATTCTCCATTTCTCATATTCTAAAATGGTTTCAAACTCTACTCAAAATATATGAAAATAAAAGCAGTCTTAATGATGGCATCTGCTATTGTTGATGAGATCTGCATGTGTTAAGTTTGTCACAGGGGAATGAGCAGTCCCTGGTGGAAATGACATATTTATGGAAGTCAGACCATGCCAGTCTTGGAGGTAAGCTAACTTGTTCCTGCTCCCATGCTGACTGTCCCCAGCCCAGAGTGGCCAGCCAGGGATCCATGCAATAATAGATCATGACATCATGCAGAAGTCAGTGCTAGCATCGGAAAATTTCAATAAGGTCTGAAAGCTTCTTTCTCTAATAGACTATTGTGGCCAGATGCAGATCTTGCAAAAAGTTTTTCCTTTCACTCCATAAATCAATTATTTATTACATTTGCAAGTTTACACATTTCTGAGGTTAAGCTTAATTTATATATTTAATAATATTTGGCCAAGTATGCAATGTCAAATTAAACCAAACACTGAAGTACTTATCTTGATGGTTTAATATGTATTCCACGAAGGCTCGGTTTACTCATTTATTAATTAGGGTCAGTTCCTTGGGATGGGAGGACATAAATTACCAACTCATAGAGCTTGTGGTTTGGATCGATTTGGATAAGTGTACTGGAATTCTGATGCTGTACAAAACGTGGTAGTGCTTTGGGAAGTGGAAGGCTCCAGAGACTTACAAGGGGCATCGACGCTGTCTCTCGGGAAGGTAAGACCAGAGGGCAGGTTTGAGCTCCTCGGCGTTGTCCTGGGAGCACTGTGTCTTGGTGAGGGGCAGAAGAAGCCAGAGAGCAAGAATCGGGGGTGCTGGAGAAGAGGGAGGACACCAGAGGACCTTAGGACCTTAGCTTAGTCTTTCTCTTTTCCTGTTCTAAAACAGTACAACAGATTGGATAATTTTAAAGAAAAAACCTTTTATTTCTCTCATGGATCAGGCATCATGGGATTGAGAGAGCCCACATGGTGAGGGCTTGCACCACGTGTGATCTCCTGATATTAATTTATAAGAAGTATATACCACATCCATATGCAGAATAGGGCACTGCGTGCAGCCTGTGTGAGAGACACAGCCAGACGGGTGTTACAGCACACCCACCCTGAGGTCCCCCATCAGCCTGTCCACAGCTCCTCCATCCACCCACAGACCACTCCCCATGGCAGGACTCCTATGGGCCGTCACCCCATGGTGTCACCACTGAAGATCCCACAGTGGAGAATGAATTTCCCCATGGATTACAGTAAGAATATTCAAACCATAACAGACATGAAGAGAAAACATTTTAATTTTGTTTGAAGATCAGTTCTTACACTAGTAGGAAGTGAACTGTAATAAAATGTAAAGCACTGTAATGAGATGGATGGTATACATATATATATATTTATATATATATATATATATTAGATAGATAGATGATAGATAGATAGAGTATACCATTTAGTCACTCATCTTCTACACACCTTCTCGAAGTAACTGATGACATGGACTTGTCACGGAACAGGTAAGAAATGCCCATCAACCAGCCTTGGCTTCTAATTTATCATCGTTTTCCATCCAAGTTCAGACAGCTTCCAAAGAAAATAGCTGATGTCGACACATAAGTATATTCAGATTTCTAAAAACGATTTGGTGGTAACTTTATGAACAAATGTTTTTCCAAACTAATGGGTGCCTTCTATGTTTCTCACTTAATTTTGATATGTATCTCCTTTGTCAACATTAAAACAAAATACTTGTAGAATATTTCTTTACCATTCTCAAGAAATAGCTTCCATACAGCGGGTACCAGTCTCTGAGCATGGTTTTCTAGTTTTAACCATATTCTGTAGTCAAGCCAAAGTTCCTTCTCCTTCCAAGTCCTCCACTCCTCCATATTTCTACACTGCTACCTTCCCATCATGCTCAGCTTCTAGAAATCACAGACCTCTTTACTGCCTTGTGATTGGCCTTTTCTAGACTATGCCATGAATGGAAATTTCTAACATACACCATTTTTAGTTTGGCTTTTACTTTGTCTAATGCAGCCAATATTCTTCATTATTATCAGTATTTATTTCTTTAAATTTTTCATTGATACCTTTAATGACTTACATATTTATGCCACACAGTTTGAGATGTCCACACATGTGGAGATGTGTACTGATAAAATCAAGCTATTGACCTTTACCATCTCTTTTTTGTTTATTAGTTTTTTTTTTATTGATTTTGGTGTCAGTACTGGGGCTTGAGCTCCAGACTTGAGCGATGTCCTTCAGCTTTTTCACTCAAGGCTGGTGCTTGACCACTTGAACCACACTTATGCTTCTAGCTTTCTGCTGTTTAGTTGGAGATACAAATCCACCTCGACTTTCCTGATCTGGCTGGCTTTGAACTGCGATCCTCAGATTTCAGCTTCCTGACTAGCAAGGATTATGGGAGTGAGCCACTGACATCTATCTATCATCCCCTTTTATTCCTTCACACTTGCAGCCTTGGAGCTCCTGCATGCTCCCTCTTCATAAAATATAAAATGAGTTCCTGTGAATGATAGCCATCCCCCTGTGCTATAAAGCATGACAACGCCAATTCTATCAAACTGAACTTTAGCACCTGTTATCTATCCTTTCTCCCCTAAATCTTCCTTCCTCTAGTGATGATTATTGACTATTCTGTGTTCAGATCAAAATTTCCAAGCCCTCACATACAAGAAAATAGAAATAATATCCTCTAGTTCCATTTGTTTGTCATCCAATGACAGGATTCCCTTCTTTGTAATGGCTGGATAAGATTCCGTGTATCTTTGTCTTGTTTTTCTCTGTTCAGTCTTTGGCAGGCATGAAAATGGATTTCTTATTGGGGCTGTGCACATAGGCTGCGGGTTTCTGTCTGGATTTGTCTGTCATTCAGAAGTAGGACAGCTGGACACTCAGTAGACTTATTCCTAATTTTTTGACCAACCTCCATAGTATTTTCATAATCTACATTCCTGATCATGGTGTCTAATAGTCCTCCTTTCTCTACCTCTTTTCCATCTTTTGCTGCACCTTCAGTGCTCAAAGCCATTCTGACTGGGCTGAGATGATCTCATATTTGCTATTGCTTTGCAGTTCCCTGATGGCAAACCAATCTCAAGAAAATACCAGCAAGTCAAATCCAGCAGCGCCTCATACACATTATTGCCCGGGCTGGAATGGGATTTGTCTCAAGGATGCATTTTCAATTTTTTTGTCTTTTATAGATCATGCTTTGGGTATTGTATTTAAGAACTTTTTTTTTCTTTTTACCTTTTCTAAGGTCATAAAGAGTCACTCCTGTGCATTCCTCTGCATTATTTATAGTTTAGATTCCACATTTGGGAATCAGAGGTCTTATGAGTAGAGCTACTTCATATTGACTCTTACGAGTCAATTCTTAAGACCTAAGCCTCTGGGCATTAGTTAATGTCATGTTATTAGCTCTAGATCGAGGATATCTGTATTATTTACATAAGTATAATCTTTCAACATAATAGAATAAACTGTCTTCTTTCTTTTTCTACAAAGTTGGTTGGTCTGTATTTGTAAGTACAATATTTCCTATGGTCTATATTAATTTTTTCAGACTGCATCCATGCATGCTTATTTTATATGACTATTCATTAATTTTTGGATGCATGTTGATAAAACTATGTATTCTTCTTTGGGAAGTATCTTTTCTCCCCATGGTGGAATTATGAGTCTTTTCTGTACTCAGATAGATTACATTGTTTTGTATTTCCCAGATTTCTGTAATAATGCACTGTCTTACCACTACTAGTACTTTTTAAAATGTGACTTTTACACATTTTTATTTTTTAATTGTCTAGGTGATGTACAGAGGGATTACAGTTACATAAGTAAGGTAATAAGTACATTCCTTGTCAAACTTGTTCCCCTCCCTCATTTTTCTCCCACTTTCCCTCTCCCTCATGTTGTACAGATCAGTTCCCACACTTTGTCTTGTAAATGTCACTGGTGCCTTGGTTCCTCCTTGTCCTTGGTCTCACCATTCTGTTGTTCCCCTTCCCTTCCCTAGTGCAGATAAATGTAAATACAATACCAGGGCACCAGAATCCAATACAGTGACAACAGGGGAAAAACCATGGGGGGAAGAACATACAAAAGAAACAAGAATTCACATAGTACATTAAAAACAACAACAACAAAGAAAAACCTCTTGTGTCCATGTCTTGGAGTTCATTTCACTTAGCGTCATCTTATGTGGTCATATGTATAGAGCTACTGAGCTATTCTGCTCATCTGCTAAGATTATCCTAGATGTATGCTAATTATTGCAAATAAGGGAAACCAGGGGACTTATGTTTCTTTGGGTCTTCATACAATTTTTTCCAAGTCTTTCCATTTCCTTACAAATGGGACAGTGTTGGGCTGGGAAGGTGGCTCAGTGGTAGAGTGCTTGCCTTGCATGCATGAGGCCCTGGGTTCAATTCCTCAGCACCACATAAGCAGAAAAAGCTATAAGTAGAGCTGTGGCTCAAGTGGTAGAGCACTAGCCTTGAGCTGAAGAGCTGAGGGACAGCGCCCAGGCCCAGAGTTCAGGCACCATGACTGGCAAAATCAAACAAACAAACAAACAAAAAACAAATGGGACAGTGTTGTTCTTTCTGATGGAAGCATAGCATTACATTGTGGGTATGTCTATATATTATATAAATGTGTGTATGTATGTGTGTGTGTATATCACGTTTTCTTGATCCATTCATCTACTGAGGGGCATCTGGGTTGGTTCCATATCTTAGCTATGGTAAATAATGCTGCAATAAACATAGTTGTGCTGCATTAGTATGGCCTTTGTTTGTAAACATTTGGGTAAATGCCCAAAAGTGGGATTGCTGGGTAATAGGGGAGCTCTATGTGGAGTCTTTTGAGGAACCTCCATACTGCTTTCCAAAGTGGTTGGACAAGTTTACATTCCCACCAACAATGCAGTAAGGTTCCCTTCTGTCCACATCCCCTCCAGCATCTGTTGTTGAGGTAGAATCTCTATGTTGTTTTGTTTCACATTTCTTCTATTTGACCACTACTAGTTCTAAGTGTCAAGACTTGTGCATCATTGTAATTCTTCATTTGTTATTTTCAAAATTTGTGTGTATCGCAGCTGTGTGATTCCTTTCAGTGCATTTGCCGTCTGTGGTTGTTTCTTTGTGTCACTGTGACAGAATGCCTCACATAAACAACTTTAAGGGAGGGATGCTTTTCTGTAGTTAACAGGTTCAAAAGTTTCCACCACCATGGCAGGGGTCATAGCAGTGCAGAGCAGCTCCTGTGTCCCTGCTGGGGAGCTGGGCGGGGGGAGGGCTCCCGCTTAGCCCTCTCCTGTTCCTCTTTTCAGATGGGCTTAGTGTATCACCCAGCCTGTGACTGTTGCCACCTGAGGGGTTCTCTTGCCCCCTTGTGTAATTCTCTCTTGATTAATCCTGTGGATTAATCACAGCCACAGCTGTGGTTTATTAATGTCCTTAGTGCTTCTGGATCCAATCAGGTAGAAAAACCAAAGTTCAGCATACAAATGAAGGGAAAAGTTTGTTGGGACCCAGTCTTAATGTGGGGCCCAGTGAGCCTATGTGACTCCACCCTGGTCAAGCATCCATCTTGTTGTTTACAAGTTTAGGAAAAATGTGGATTGCAAGTCTCTGATAACAGGCCTGGTGGGCACATATGTAATTCCCCCTAACCCAGGAATGCAAACCCCATCCCCCCCTCCAAACCGGCTCCAAACCCGCACACCAAACGGACCAAAGTGGTAGGCTAGTTTAAACAACTGCTCAGGGTAAGTTGTAACCTCATTGGTCACCTGCATGTGGCCCGACATAACTGCGCAGTTTTGTGCAAGTGTTGCAATGCTATTGGCCACCTGTGTGTGGCCAGCTGAACTGCATGGCCTGTTTCCTATTAAAGTTAGCCCTTCCTGTAAAAAGGGTTTGCTCTCTGCCAAGGTGGCCCTGACCGGTCAGTCTGTTTCTAGATGCTTGGCATGAAATATACCTTTGTCTGACTTTTGCTTTGTTTCAGTCTCGTTCCTTTGGTCACTGACCCCAATATTGGGGGACCACCCCAATAAAGTTAACACATTATAACTTAGAAGTCAGATAGTAAAGTAAGTCTGTTCTTCTACATTGATGGTACACGTAGTTTCGATTGTTATTACAATAACTATATAATGCTTGCAATGGCATTCTTGTTGAATAATATAAGCAATAATTGTGTATATAGTCTGAATACTTAGGTTTAAACTTAATCATCAGTGTAAGGCATTAAGATGGAACTGAGTTATGAGGGTGGACTCCTCACCAAAAAATCAGTGCCCCACAAGCGACAGCCGGGAACTGTTTGTCCTTGTTGTCTATGAAGAGATGTGGGGATGTGGGGACGGGACCAGGTCTGGGCGTGGTCAGGACAGGAGCCCGGGGTGTCCAGTCACAGCGGTCAGTCACTATTGTTTGAGTTGTTTTCACTCAAGTATTTTGGTGGTAACAAGAACTGACTACAACAAGTAAGGCACGATGTAGAAAATGAACTTTACAACTTGGTGGGGGGTAGGGAGGAGTTGGGGAGGTGGGGAGGGAAGGGATGGTAGGGGAAAAACAAAGGAGGAGGTAACAATGCTCTTTAGAAAATATATTCATTACCCTACTCATGTAACTGTAACCCCTCTGTACAGTATTTTTACAATAAAAAACATATGAAAATAATATTACCATAATAGTATTATATCTACTTGCAAAAAAAGCAGAATGTGGTGAGAAAAAAATAAGAAAATAACTGACATGGCATTTCTCTCTTAGGTATGCGAAGCATTCTATTTTTACACTATTGTTTACACAGTGGACTGCATTGTGAACATTCCCAACCTTTGAGAACATAGGAATGAATGAGCTCTTCTTCCTTCTATTCTTTAGTTATTTTCCTGGTACCAGTAAGGTCCATATGCACTACCCTCCTTCAACTCAGTTTGGGTCACGGAATTGAAATAAGACAGACAAAAGGCTGAAAACTCTTCACTGAAGCTCGTTAAACTAAGCAGGGCTCTACCTTAACTCTGAGAGCAAAGGTGACTCTTGGCTGATTGGCAGCCTCCCTCCCCTGATAATGTTCTCCCCCGTGCTTCCCAGAGATCTTCGCGTTGAAGAACTGAATTTTGGCAGGGGGATGCTGAACTATCTCGGGTGCTCAGCAGAGCTGTGCTGCCGAAGGAGATGTACATTCCATTTGCTTCTGCTCCTGCGTGAGCTTGGGGTAGCAATGGCTCTGTGCCAGTGGTCCTGTGAGTGAACACTGGCTTCAGGTGTTTTCAGGTGCTCTGCAGGGGGCTGTCCATGAGGCAGCAGGCGGCAAGTAGAAGAGGTATTTTTACAAAGCTGTTGTATATTTTTCTTCTGTTATGAAATGAAGGATGTAAAAACTAGCAATCTGGTGTTCTACTGAATACTAAAATGCAAGAAAAGGAAAGGAGCTGAGCGGACCAGAGGCAGGAGGGAGCATTTGCCTTCCAATCAAGGGAACCTGGGTTCTAGGAGCAGATAGGAGGCCTAGTATCTTCTGCTGAGCAGATTTTGAAGGATCCTGAATGGGGAAAACAACACTGAGCATTTCACACAGATGAAATTAAAGGTAGCGTATAAAGTGCTGGTAGTAAGAAGGACAATTTCTAAGGGTAAATGACAAGGGGATAGAATGAAAGGACACATGCATGTGGGCCAGAAAATAGACTCATATGGGTGTGGGGGAAGGGTGCAAACACAGGGAACCCAATAAGATATCACATTCATGTTGGAGGGATATTTCTTTCTCTTAAATGAATGATTAAGGCCAAGGTTATTGATTCGGTAGCCTGCATTTGTAAGAAGACTATGAGTTTTGGAGATTAATTTTCTTTTTCTTTTTTTGCCCATCCTGGGGCTTGAACCCAGGGCCTGGGCACTGTCCCTGAGCCTGTTTGGTCTCAAGGCTTTGCTCTGCCACTTGAGTCACAGTGTCACTGCTGGCATTTTTGAATAGTTTATTGGAGATAAGAGTCTCAATGGGGACTTTTCTGCCTGGGCTGGCCTCAAATCACAATCCTCAGATCTCAGCCTCCTGAGTAGCTAGGATTATAGGCGCCCAGCTCTGGAGATGAATTTTATCATTATTTTGTTTCTGGAAGTCTTCACATTTAAGACGTGGTACCAACATGAGCCATGCTCATTGGTTTTAGAAAGTGGCTCATTATAGAAACAAGCCAAAAGTGGCCACAGTAGTTTGGCCTTGAGTTTTAAAATAATATGTTTATATCAGAGTTATTTACTTGTTTGAGGCCCTGACTGGGTTTGTATTCATCATCCTCAGGCTTCAGCTTTCGGAGTTGTGGGTGCTGGCTGTGCACCACCATGCCCAGCTCCCTAACACGGGTTGTAGGACTGAAATACAACACTCCTGCATGATGAGCTGGTTGTTTTAAAAGCACCACTATCAGACTGTGTTCATGCAGACTCTCCTGGCCTTGGGCAGATGGTACTGCTGTTATACCACCAGAGGGTCCTTCTTTCCCAGCTCCTGGACATCTACTCAATGTCTCTGATCCAGACCCATCCTGAAACCAGCTGGCTGCCGTGGACCAAGGTTCCCTTGCTGCCTGCCTTTCTTGTGGGGTCGGCTGAGTGACTCCTTCCGGTTCCAGCTCTGCTCACTGTGTTATTGCCTCCAGCCATTTTCCTTGAGGAGACTCCTGAAGTCCTCACACTTCCCACAGTGAATCCACTCCCAATTTATGCCATAATGAGCCAGTACCATTGCAGGCCTGCAATCCTGACCGCTCAAGAGGCTGATAATTGGAGAGTTGAAGGATTGTAGGTTGAAGCCAGTCCAGGCAGAAAGAAGTCCATGAGATGCCAGCTCTGATTAACCAGCCAAAAAGTTGGACTCGAGGCATGGCTGAAGTGGCAGAACTCCAGTCCTTAACTGGTAAAGCTGAGCATGAGAGCAAGGCCTTTAGTTCAAGTCTGAATGCCAGAAACAAATCAAACCAAAGCCAAACAGCGACGACGGTAGACGAGAGGCTGTGCCATTGATGCTCACGAAGTTGCTATCAAGAATCCTGGTTGGTGCGAAGCCGTATTAACATGCATGAAGCAAAAAGAATCCCAGTGAGGATTTTATTTCCAGAAAATGAATGGGGACAATTTCCTGGAGTAACTATGACACAGTAATGATTATGTCCAGGCCTATGAAAAGCCACCAGATGAACACAAACCTCTCTCTCCTGCTGTGCTCACACTGTGGGGAAGGTAGGAGATATGAGCGGGCGAAGTGCTGCGGGAGACCTCTGGGGGTGAAGGGCAGATCTGAGGAGGATCTGACTTCACACATTGTCCTCCATCAGAACAACGCATGGTCCTTTCTAGAAACATCCAGGCCTGTTCTGCCACAGTCTCTACTGTGGGAAAAGCAAGAGCATACTAAATAGCTCAGTAATTCCAAAGGCCTTTTCAAGTGGTCTTATCTCTAGTTCTATGTTTGAGAGACAGGATCTATGTTATCTATGTTTGGGGTCAATGTTGAGACATTTATTTATAAACAGCTTCCCTGTAGATAAGTGTTGTACTGAAATGCCACAGAACTCTTTGAAGACTTAACATCTATTTCTAAATTGATTAAATGAGATCAAGAGTCAGAGGAGAGCTTATATAATAATGTAAAGAAAAGGGGCAAGGTAAACAGAAAATGGCACATCTGCAAATAAGCATTTATGAGGCAAAGCACGCAAACAAGACACTTGTGTCTGGTGGATGTTTGTTCATTGAGCTTGTTTTCTGATATACAGTGCCAGGATGCCCGGTTATTTTCTACATCCTCCTTAGCAACTAAGGATAATTTTAGCATGTGGTGATTCTAGACTATTTTCTCCCTTACCTTGCCTTAGTGTACAAGAAAACTGCCCTGATTTTTTTTAATGCATTTAACACTTAGGTAGGTAAGCCTCAGAATCATGAGGCGCTAATGACTCACTTAATTAGATGATACATCGCAGGAACCCTGAGCTATGTTTTTCCACAAAGAAACCTTCCTTTCTTCCTTTTCTTTTCTTTTTTTTTTTTGCTTGTGGATTCACTTTTCCCTTGGATTTGCAAAGGGTATGAATATACAAGGTCCTAACAAATACTGCAATTTTTATGTGTTAATGATACACTATGGACACACTGATGTTTCCTCTACATATCTAATCTCTAATGATGAGATGTTGTGAGGAAGACTAAAATTAGAGTTCTAGATATTAAAACCTTGGAATTTGTGAGACATCAGATAAAAGACATCGGCCATACTTCTTCTAAATCATTGGTCTCTGTGACCTGCCATTGGCATTTTGCTTGGGTATTGGGCAAATCAATAAACAGGTAGGAACTCAGAGCATAGAAGCACGTCAATATAGCCATAATAATTTAGATGATCATTGCACAACCTTGGATCTTATGCTCATTAATACGAAAACACAAAAAATGCATTCTACTACATAGCTATTTTCTCTTCTTTCTTATGAAGTTATAGAATTACATTAAGAAGAACATGGAAGTTGTTATTTTATATAGGAAAATCTCGAGTAATCTTTATAAAAAGTGTATGATGGTATGGTAGACCGGATTATATTAGCATAATTTTAATAGATGTTGATTACCTGCTTAAAAATGAATAGATGATTGTCCAGTGCCAAAGGTGAGTGCCTCATAGACTGACCTTTTTGTCCTTGTTGGACTACATGGAATACTGTAAAGAGCTTCCCCCCTCTCCCTCCCTCTCTCTTTCTCTCTCTCCCTCCCCCTCTTTCTCCTCAGGTAGGTAGATCTGTTGAGTAGACTGTGTTAACATGGAGAGGGAGATGAAAGGGAGGTCCAGCCTCTATGGGTTCTCACTGTTTCGGGAAGCCCTCAGCCTCCTCATTACTAGAACTGCATCTGCAGCCCTGTGAACAGTTGCTTGTTCTGACCCCAAATGGAGAAGGTAATCAAACTGTATCCTGGGTGAATGGCTGGCTGGCTGGCTGGCTGGCTGGCTGGCTGGCTGGATGGATGGATGGATGGATGGATGGGATCAATGCTCAGGAGACCAGAGCAGGACATTTTCTTCCTAGGTCTTTGAAGATTGTGAGAGATGATGTTGTGGAACTTACAGACACCCCTCCTCCTGCCCCCACAGGCCTTAAAGCTGAGAACTTGGGCGGCTCTGAACCCAGACAGACTTTTGTCTTCAATGATCTGGAGCTACGATTTAGACCCATTGCATTCCCAAGGGTTTCCTGTTACCAAGGAGACAAGGCCTTCCTCCATCCTCTCAACCATTACACAAACAACATCTCACCCCGTTCCCAACCTGTGGCACGCTTCGTTGCTTCTACAGTATAGCTGACCTGACAACTGGCAAAGGTCTGGGAAGAAGGGTGTGCAGCAGGTATGCGCCTGTTATGTGATGTGTATTTGTGTGTATGAGTGTGCAGTGCACTTATTACTAATGGATCCGCTGATGACCAGAACATCTCATGTGTGTCTTTGGGATAACATTAATAATGATGACTATTAAAAACTTGACATCCGTTTTGTGCATGAAACGATGGGAGGAAGGTAGAATCAGAACCTCAGAGTTTTCATTTATAAAATGACATCATTTCAGGTGTAGAGGATTTCTCAATATCACAATTTTAATATTAGACACTTGAAAACAATGTGGTCATGTCCTTTATTAGTATTTTCTAATAAAAATCAAGGAGAATAGTTTCATTTTAAAATGATTTTTAACCTCTTGTGTATGCAAAAATTCAAATTAGATGACTTATTTGACTCCATTTTAAATCAGAGCATGAATTTTTACTGAAACAATGCATTGCAACTTGAATTGTGATATTTATCCTGAAGTGTCACAAAAAAGAAGTCCTTCACCAAAGTACTGTTACATTCACTAATTTCTTAAAACCTGTAAGTTTTTTGGAATTTTCTTCCTCACCTTGTGAATATAGAGTTTGTTGGTTAAAAAGTGCATCATTAACAGACTTTGATCACCCTACTTATACTGTATTCAATGTTGAAATACAACCACCGAGTGTGTTTTCCACTTTAAGCCAGTAAGTTATTTGTTTAACATTTCACCATTTACCACAAGAGACAGAATTAAAACTGTAGCTAATGAATTGCTTTATTATATGTAAAGCTTTGGTAAAGTTAATGCACACAAATGTGTGAATACTTTGTCACACTTAGTATAAAACAGATGACGTTATAGAACACTTAGTTTTAGCAACCAGTTAGTTAATCACAATACTCGATGCTGTCTGAGTATTATATCATAAAAACCAAGACATGTGGGCCCGGCTGATTACCTGCTGACCTCTGAGAAGGTTTTAGAGCAAAGGTGAGCCTGCTGCTCTCATGGGGGACGGTAAGGAAGAGGAAAGAGACAATGCTATTATCCTAAGCAGCAAGATCACCAGAGAAGACCACAGATGCTAGGCCTTCCCTGCCCCCTGCCTGCCCTGGGTGCCATGGGTGGAGTCTGGACAGGAAGCTTTATCAGCTCTTGTTCTCCCTCCCCACTGTGTGTTTATTACAGCCTCTGAACAGTGAGAATCACATCGAACGCTCTCAGCTGCAATCATCTATAATGAGTAAGCGTACGATGTCATTCAATCCATTTAGCCCAAATGTGTACAGCTCTGCCAGCTTCCAAAGGGATTGGAATCCATAGGGAAGGCAGAGTCTTCATCCTTGTCCAAAGAAAAGGATGGACAGAGGAGAATTCAATAGCAACCCCAGGCTGTGTGTGATTGGACAGGACTGCTTCTGATCATAGTTGGCTTTGGAGAATGGCCGTTTTGCTACGGCTTCCATCAAACCTCTCCAGGAAAACTCACCACTGCTTGAGGAGAAGGGGCTGGGGCCTTGAAGCCTGCGCCTGGAAACAGTAAATTACAATGGCTTTTCTATACAACTTGATTTTGCTTCTCCTGGAGAAGGATATTAAGCTTTTCCTATAAAATCTAAGCTTAGTGCTAGAAGACTTTCAAAGTAAGAAGAAAAAATAAAACAAAGGAATAGAAATCAAAGTAGAGTCCCGTGATTAAAGAACACACTAGTGTAAAGGAGCACTTCACTGCACTGTTTGCGTACCTGCCCTTCCCTGCTATGTCTTTACACATTGTCTGTGGCTTGAGGCTTTGTAGAAACTGCATGAAGTCCTGAAAAGGTGGAGGAGACAGGGAAAAAGAGAACTGGGCTGACAGTGTTCTTCCCACTGATCTTTCATTTGTCTTTTTCCATGTGAAGTCATATGCATTACTGCACACTCTGAAGAAAATACACACCAACCAAAAATATAATGCAAGGAAGTCTGTTTCCTTTCCTTTCTTGCATTGTTTTTTAAATCTCTGACTTTTTACTTATACCCTAATCATCTTTTGTCATTTCTAGACACATACACACTTAAAAAATTAGATCATTATATCCATAGGTCAGTCAAACAAAATTCACGTTAAACACAAGATACCTTCATTTGCCAGCAGTGTTCTGTGACACACACACGCGCGCACACACACACACACACACACACACACATTTTTACTTAGGTATTGCACAACATTGTGAAATATTGAAACTCCAATGATGGATGCTTCCAAATTTGAGGGATTATTATAATCCCTCAGTATAATATAAAATATATTATATGTATTATGTAATAATGTATTACATAATATATATATATATATATATATGATAACCCCTTAAAGTTTGTTTTTTCTCCTAAGATTCTTTAAAACAGTATTCAGCACCCAAGATGTCCTCTTCTGTTCAGGGATCATCATCCAAATAGTAGCTGCAATTTTAAATACACAACCAGCCCTGGAGGGCAGATTCTTTCCCTTCTCCTTTCAACAGCTCCACTTCTACCTCAGCCTCCTCCTTAATCCTCTCTTGACTCTGCTCCATTTGGAAGCTTTGCTGAAACCATTATACTCCAGGTTCCAGTCCGCCTTATGACTTTAATTTCTTCTGCCTTTTGTTCTCATGGCTGAAGACGTTTCTCAGCCAAAAGTGGACCTACAATTCACTCCCAATTTACAGTTTCCCCATATTATCGTGTCCCTGTCTCCGAACCCTTTCACACTTCCTTTCTTCCTCTTCTCATGGGGATCACAGCTCTGGGTAACCTGAATGATTGTCTTCTCTGTTCCCTTGTTATGTTTTCTTGAATCTAATAGGAAATAACCAACACTGGAATCCAGTATCTTAGTGTGTTTACATATAAACATATATACATCTATCACATATATCTACATCTCTTGTGATATATGCATATATATGTAGATCTATATATGTATATCTACTTATGCATGTAGAGATGTGTGTACATGTGCACATAAGGACAGTTGTACATGCATGAGTGCATATGAGTATGCATAAGTGTGTGTGTGTGTGTGTAACTTCATTGTCATAGGGCCTCAGAGATCACTAAGTATAGGCATACAGTAGCCACTCCTTGTAAGATTTCTGCACAAGCAGTTGTTCTTGTTATTGAACAGACAATGAACAAGGAAAGCTTGTCATTGTAGCCTTCTGTTTTCCTCTGATTCTGACATGTTACAGAGAGAACTCATATTCTTCCCTGCAAAATATCAGTTTATTTACCTGCGTCCAGAAGTGGTACTAGCTTTCATCTATGGAGCTGCCTTAAAAGGAGAGAATAAATGCTGAACATGATTTTACATAGATGATAGATTACTTGACTTTCTGTAAATATCAAATTTGCAGCTGACTATTATTTTGACCATTAAGTTCCAAAACATTTGGGATATGTGTGTAAGCTATTTGGGAAAGAAGGTAAGGTTATAGCAAGGCTAAATTTTCTACCTTACACACATATGATGTCTGGTCATGTTTTATAGATAATTACTATCCCTCAGTTTCCCTGATTTCAGAATTTCGAGTTGTCAATAATTTTCCTACATCTTTTCACTATTATTTTGCTTAACACACACACACATCCACCCAGACATTTATTCACTCAGACATACCCTGGACTGATGGAAAACTCTCTATAACTTAGCCATCAATTAGCTGCGAAAGAGCTAGCTCTTCATACAATGGCGGTGCAGCATCGCCATGAGAACTGAGAGAAGATGGGTTATACAGAAACCCAGTCACAAGATACTGTGCTTCTCGAGTCCATGAACACTTTTAACAACAGAGGGTCAGGACCAAGGACGCTGACAGATATGAAGTAGTGACAGTGACACACAGCACTCAAACTCAGAGAGCCTGGCCACCACAGGGGGCTGAAAACTCAGACTCTGAGTTTACGTTTTGTGAGTTCAGATCCCCAGCTTTTCTAATCAGATCAGTGACCTCTTAGTAACTTTATAGTCTCTCTGTAGAAGAAATGGCAGTAGCCCTTAATGTGTAAGTTTTTTAAATTTTATTTTATTGTAAAGATGCTGCACAGAGGGGTTACAGTTACATGAGTAAGGTAATATTACATTTGTTGTCGAACATTGTTACCCCCTCCTTTGTATTTCTCCTACTATCCCTTCCCTCACTCCTTCCCCCACACACACCAGAAGTTGTAAAGTTTGTTTCCAACACAGAAGTGTAAGATTATTACACATGGTAAGTGTTTTTGTTATTTAGAATAGATTGCATTTCAAATAACATAAATTCAGTGTGTGAGTATTTTAACTAGAAAGGGAACATTTATACAGTGATATTCCCAGATAAAAATGAGGGAAAGTTATTCTTTACTGGAAGCCATTTATAATGTAAAATTCATGAGCATGTATTTTATAGAGACAAGAATATGAACCACAGAGTATCGATCCCCAACTCCTTTAAAAAACATTTGTTATGATTATAAAAGCTGCATTTTTTTCATAGAAAGTTTGTAAATACACAAGAAGATCTTAAGAAGAAATATAACCCCCTCTAATCCTTGGAGAAGTCTGCAAACATTTGGCAAATCACTTTATTCAGAATATTTTTAACCATTACAGTAAGTGAAATTCAATAAAAAATGATAATATTGTACTAATTGCTTAATAATAATAATGAACGACTAATAGTGATAACAAAATATAATTACATAATTCTATATCTCATTTTCCACTCATGATGCTCTGTTGCTTGTGTGTAATCAACTCAAACTTCCTTCCCAGGAACCCCATTATTTTTATCTTATTTTATAAATAAAGTCATAGATGCTGGAAGAGTCTAACTCGCCTGGAATCTGCAATCCTTTGCAGAGCTGGGATTCATTTATGGGTTCACTGTGAATGTCCTCTGTCTCACCACATATAGTTTACAAACTGGAATCCTACAGGTTTTCTCCCAATGTGTAGCATGTCGATAATCTGAATTTTCTAAGTTTTATTCTGGGAAATTATATTTGCTATGACATTTTATTCTTTATGCATTTTAATAATCCAGGAATATGTGTTGTTTAACAGACCTGTCCAGAAATTACATATTTCATCATGTAGATGCCAAGAATAGTGGGTGAGAAAGTGGTGTGTTTTGATTGCTGTTTCATAGATGGAATTTTAATGCTCAAAAGATATGCACTGTTTAAAATAATTTCATTTTTTTCCTCTTAGAGAAGAGCTGATAATATGGTTGCATACTGACTGGCAGTTTATTAGGAGGAAACGAGCCTGTCTGTTCTCACATGCATCTCTGTGTGTCACACGTAAAATCCTGTGTCCCACTGTGGTTTAGTTCAGCCATTCCGCTTTTTGCTCCTGGCTGGCAGCAAGAGACCTTCCCATCTTTTAAATCTATTACTTTGCAACTGTTTTTTTCTAAATGCCCTGCAAGTTACAAAATGTCATCAGAGAGATCTTTTGTTGTGGTTTTTCAATATCTTCACAATAACGGTACAGCCGGTCTTTGGTCATTCAGAGCATATGATGGGGGTGAGCTGGTGGCTAATGTGATTGTTTTGGAAATAAGATCTGAATAAAGGAGATATTGTGAGGAAGAGCATAATGTCGGGAGAGATGATTGACAGACTCTTCCTTAAGTTATTAGGACAGCATTACCATATTTGGGGGAGAGAATCTCATAAACTCAGAGCTGATTGTTGATGTTTATGAATTCTTTCCTTGATGTCTTATGAAATCTTATGAATCCAGTATATGGCTTCCATGACAACCATTTTTATACATATTTGATTACTTTATATCATAATTTACAACTCAAATGCACACAGTTCAACAGCAGAAGATTGGGTGGAATTTGGTGGGTTTATGGCTTTGTTTGGCCCTTGGCGTAAGCAATAAAAATCCCAGCTTTAAGTACCATTGGGGTTTATAGAATGAAGACATCTGCATTATTATATTAAAATGTTCCTCTGTGTAATAAATATAACTGACAGTGGTGCAGGACTTTCTTTATGAAAAATATGTCTGTAGCAATCCAGTCTTAAGTACTGAAAGAACTGCCAATTAAAATTTTACGTGTCTGGTTACCATCTAAATGCTCAACAGATGGCCATCTTACCAGGTTATTATTGAGTATTCTAATAAAAGTTATAGTTAAAATTATTTTTAAATACCCACGAAACATCATATGAACCTCTCCTGTCTTTTAAGTGTTTTGTGTTTATTATTCTACCTTAGTCTGATGTGTATGTGTGTTTCTATTCTACCTTAGTCTAATGTGCATGTGTGTTTCAGTGGTTTTAACTGAGTAAGCTTCTAAAACAATAGTCCATGGCTTTGGACTTTCATTTCTCTTGGAGGTGTTGAACATCTCTCTCCTTGAGTAGACAGCGTGTTTTACCAAGGCATAGCCGAGCACTGCCTTCAGACTCTCAGCTTCACACTCTGAAATTGGTGTGTCTATCCAGCCTGGTTTGCAGCAGTCTGAATATTTTCTAAGGACAGAGAGGTGTCCATGCTTTGCCTGGTGAGCCTCAGGCAAGCCAGCAGGTGAAAATGTGTGGTTAAGAGAATACTATGAGGAGTTGGACACTGGTGGCTCACGCCTATAAGCATAGCTACCAGGAGGCTGAGATCTAAGTATTGTGGTTCAAAGGCAGCCTGGTGGTTATCTCAAGTTAACCACCAGAAAACTGAAAGTGGAGCTGTGGCTCAAAGTGGTAGAGCACTAGCCTTGAGTGCAAAAGCTCTGGGAATTGTCAAGGCCCATGACCAACAAAAGAGAGAGGTCAGGCAGAGTCAGAAAGACAGAGAGACAGGGAGACAGAGAGACAGAGAGATGGAGAGACAGAGAGGGACAGCACCGTGAGGGAAATGAGAATTTTCTTTTTTTATTTTTATTCATTCAGTTTTAGGTTGTAAAACATGACACATATGTAAAATTACAATTTGATATGCACAGAAAAGTTTACCTATTTTGATAGTCATGAAAATATTAATTACTTCAAACTCAAATAAAAGTTACTAAATTAATATTTAGCAGTCAAATGTAGTCTTTTGCATAATTGTACATCTGTAAATAATTTTTGGCTGACATTATTTATATCACTTTAAGAAGTAGAGTCTTTAAACAAAGGAGGAGGCTACAATGCTTGATAAGAAATGTACTTACTATCTTGCCCATGTAATTGTAACCCCTCTGTACAGTACTTTTACAATAAAAAAAAAGAAGTAGAGTCTTTAACTCTTGTTTCTTTTCTGGCATGAAAGAAATTCTTTTTTCTAATTTTCTTGTTCTCCCTAATTTCTTTCTATTGTACTAAACACATCTTTGCTAAAGTTTTACAAAGAGAAGTGATTACTCAGCATCTGAAGTCATCCCCTCAATTCTTACACAGTACTCATTAATTGTTTGTGAATGAATAATAAATAATATCATTCTTAATTTGAAAATACATTAGATGTTGTTACCCATGAAGATCTGTGTTTCATGACTGTGAATTATAGCATGTAAGTAGAGATTGTGGCAATAATCATTTGTACTTTGGATGGTGGTAAGGTGGTGAGTATGGTAGTTATAATCCTATTTCAATCACTGCCTGGGAATTCTTTTTTTTTAATTTAATTTAATTTTATTTGTGAACATACTGTACAGAGGGGTTACAATTACATGGGCAGGATAATGCGTACATTTCTTACCAAGCAATGCAGCCTCCTCCTTTGTTTACCCTTCACATCCCTTCCCAGCCTCCCCCCTCACAATCCCAATCCCAATCCCAATCCTTCCCCCCCTCTACATTGTAAAGCTCGTTTTGGACATGACAACTTGTACTTCTCATTGTTGCAACAGGTCCACCTGTATCCTTAAACGACTTGTTTTCCCCCATCTCCTCCATAAGTTATACTGACATCAAATATAGTGAAAGCAGGGGTTATACTGTGGGGGAGGGACTTAAAAGCAACAAAGAAGTAATCTTATAAATACTGCCTGGGACTTCTAAATGGAATAATTTATGTAATTATAATTATCAAATGTTTTCAAAGTCCATATTCAATTTGCAAATATTTTCTTTTTGTGAAAATAATTAATATTTCTTGGCTGTTACGATAATCTCTCTGTTATTCTCTAAGACAGAATACAAAGATTATCCCTTTTTCTGATAGCCCTCTTTTAGATTTTCTTTTGCTTTATGTTCTTTTCTATCTGATTTCAGATTATTGGTGCACTGAATTCACTAACTGTTTAGCTTCTCTAGCAGAGGGATTCTGAGATTAAAGAAGGTATATATTACCCCTGCATTAGGCAAGTAGACAGTAACAGACACACAAGGCTTTAATGGAGTACAGAAAGTACAAGAGATTTTTCATGATCCATTGGTTGATTTAAACATTCAGACAAATCATTGCTCTACAGTGATTTCCGAAGAAAGTCTTAATCTTTAATCTTTCAAAATATAAAATTAAACTTCCAAGTTGGGACCTTGTGTCTCACATCTGAATCCCAGCTCCTCAATGGTTCTAGGCTAGCCTGGGCAGGAATGCTCAATAAATGACTTCTTAACCCATAGCTGGACACACTGGCATGTGCCAGCTAATTGAGGGACTGGTTCCAAGCCAGACTGGGCAGAAAGCCCCACCAGATTCCGTCTCAGGTTCACAAAGGGAAGCTGGTCCTGATTATACATCTGACTCAGAGTCTGCCCTGTGAACTTGAGAAGCCAGGGGACTTCCCCAGACCCACAGCCGTTTGTTCAGGTTGAGTTAGTCTGGCCTGCATTATCACTTCTCGAGGCATTTCTGCTACTCAGTGGAGCACAGAATCTGTCTGCGATCTTACTTGCTGTCATCCAGGAGGTGTGTTGCTGGCTTCTCGACACTTGGCGTGAGCAGTAATTATTCCTGGCATTGCGGGGTGCAATGAGAAGCAAACAACCGCTCAGGAGAACACCTGCAAGTCAGAATGTTTCAAAACACCATGTCATTTCCCGGTTAAGAACCTCATAATTTAGATACTACGGGGATCACAATGTTTACTTCAGGATGAAATAAAATGAAAGTAGCCAGAGTCCAAATAATGTGCTCAAACCTGTCAGTCCAGCTTTACACTCAAATGCTTCCATATTTTACCCTTACAACCGTGAAATCCTGTGTTCATCTGAATTTAGGAAAGAGCAGTGGTGTTCTATCCATTGTTCCTGTAATTGCTTACAGTGTAACTAAGACAAATGCCTGAGACTGACCTTTCAACTTGATCTAAAAGCCTTGAAGCTTTTTCTTTTGTGGTTCATGATTTTTCCTGTATTATATGGACTAGGTTCTGAAACACACATTAGTTTGAATACTAGTTTATAGACAATGTGGTGAAGTCACTGATGGACGTGTTTATTGATTATAGTCAACTGATTTTAAACAAAGCAGATTATTTCCAAGAAGTGGACAGGCCTCATTCAGTCAGCAGAAAGCCTGGAGAGCAAAGATGGTTTCTTCCTAAAGGACGGTAGCTTCTGCTTCCAGTCTACAGTCTGGAAATTGCCAGAGCACCAACCTCGGTCCCGCCAGTAGGCTTCAGACTGAATTTCAACCCGACCCCAGCCTTACAGATTTTATATTTGCAATCCTCACACAGGCGTGAGTCAGCTCTGTAAAATACCTTCACCTCTGTCTCTGCCCAGCCCACCCTCTGCTTATAAGGACACCATCAGACCTCAAATTAGACTTAATTTAAATTTGGTAACATCTTTGAATTCCCTCTTTCCAAATACAGCTACATTTTGGTAAGTAGACTTGACAGAGCTTTTTTTTTTTTTTTTTTGCTTATGTGGTGCTGGGGAATCGAACCCAGGGCCTCAGGCATGCAAGGCAAGTGCTCTACCACTGAGCCACCTTCCCAGCCGACAGAGCTTTTTTTGTAACAAAAAAACAATAATAACTTACCCAGAACCACTAAATAATTGTGAGTAGACCAGAATCCTAGAGAGATTGTCACTAGCATATATACTCTTAGTGTATATGAATCAAAAGATCAAAGACTTTTTTTGGCGGGGGAGGGGACTGGTTGTGGGGCCTGAACTCTGGGCCTGGGCGCTGTCCCTCAGCTCTTCAGCTCAAGGCTAGTGCTCTACCACTTGAGCCACAGGGCCCTTTCGGCTTTTTTCTTTTTGCTTATGTGGTGCTGAGGAATCGAACCCAGGGCCTCATGCATGCAAGGCAAGCACTCTACCACTGAGCCACCACCCCAGCCTGATCAAAAACTTTTACTAAAATTTCAAATTTTGTCTGATGTTTGGATGCTCATTAAAAATGAATTTCAGGGGGCTGGGAAGGTGGCTCAGTGGTAGAGTGCTTGCCTTGCATGCATGAGGCCCTGGGTTCGATTCCTCAGCACCACATAAGCAGAAAAAGCCAGAAGTGGCACCATGGCTTAAATGGTAGAGTGCTAGCCTTGAGCTGAAGAGCTGAGGGACAGTGCCCAAGCCAACTTTTCAGGCCCCACGACTGGCAAGAAAAGAAAAAAAAACTAATTTCAGGTAAGTTATATTCCTCATGCTCTGAAATGTGATAAGTTTTTCAAGTGTATTAAATATTAAGATTTAATCCATATATTTCTTAAGCTTAGACTCTTCCAGAAATTGCATAATATCTCTTGTATGATAACATACAAGACAGACTACTAAATATTATATGAAATACATAATAACGTTAGATAATTTGAGGTTCTAGTGTATAATACAACTCACTAGGCCAATAACTGGGATTCCCTCTTTAATTAGTGACTTTCTTCTCCTGCATGTCAGTTTCTAGGGGTATCTGGTGTCCAGGATTTCCTGAGATTTATCTCTCGCCAGTTTAAAACAATATGGAGACCAGATACTCTGGAGGAAAGGAATAACAACTGAGCTGAGATATCTCCAGCTACCAGTTTATTGCAGGGGCACAAAGTGCGATGTTTCAGGAATTTTTGTTTTGGGGATGCATTGTGTGCTCTATGGATTAAAAAAAATATCTCTACACTTGCTCACACTGGCTAAGTAAACAGACAAGAAATTAGTGAAACATATGTTTAGTTAGGCCTGTAAATGACTGCCCAGTTAAGCCAAAATAATTCTAGTTAGCTATGTCTCTCTCCACAGGGGTGTGTGTGTGTGTGTGTGTGTGTGTGTGTGTGTGTGTGTGTTCATGTGCTTTCTTGTATCAGATGCTGGTGTATAGATACAGGACTTTCAGTAGATATCTCAGTGCATAATTTCAAGAGTGAGATAAATAGCTAGATATAGGGAGGTTTTATAAGTCATTGTGGTTTTAAAATAGGAATAAACATTACCTCCAAAAACTAGTGACTATAATAAGTTCCTGTCATTGTTGATAGTAGCCAGTATCCTGTTTTGTTATATTTTAGTCATTATATGATCATTTTATTAAAATGAAGCTATACAGTATTTCTATAGAATTTCAACATTCTTTTGTAAAAGTGATTTTGTAAGAACTGTTGCCTACTGTGCTCTCGCAGAGGGTCAGGGGCTGACGAGAGCTCTTAGCCACGCTAGTCAATTAGCAAATTGTAAACGCAGGCAGAATGTGTGTTACCTTATGATGACCTTGGCCTGGGGATAATCATTTGTGACTGGCATTTCATGAAACAGGACTCAGGAATTCTTCACCTCCAAAAGAGATTTTTCAGTCTAGGTTGAAGTATAATAACTAAAAGAGAAGAAGCCTATTCTTCACAGATGGAGAGATGAAATGCCCAGGCATTGTTTACCAAGAATTTCGAAACAGGAAATCAGAATGATCACACTGTGAACTATGCTGGGGGTTTTTAATCTTCATGATTGGTCACCCATGGGGTACATTTCACATTTGCCCAGCGGGCTTGTCATTTTCACCAATGGTGGAGGAGGCTGTGCTGGTTCTAGAGATGAACATAAAGCTGTGCACCCCAATAGCCTATCACTTTCAAAACCTCTCTCTGGTCATTACGGTTATCACCAGCACCAGTACCAGGGTGGTCTATGAGGACTGTTTTAGCCATGATTCTCTGTGTGGCTTTGGGTTAGACATGCTGCTGTGGGGATGCAGCTCCTAATGCACACCAGATGTGCGCATGCGATATTAGCACAAGGACTTCACAAGCCATTGTGTGTGTGTGTGTGTGAGTGTATGTGAATATGTGTGAGTGTTTGTATGTGAGTGTGTGTATGTGTGTGTGAGAGTGTGTGTATGTGAGTGTGTGTGAGTATGTGTGAGTGTGTGAGAGTGTGTATGTGAGTGTGGGCGTGAGTGTGTGTATGTGTGTGTGAGTGTGTATGTGAGTGTGTGTGAGTATGTGTGTGTGTGTATGTGTGTGTGTGAGTATGTGTGTGTGTGAGTGTGTGAGTATGTGTGTGTGTGAGTGTGTATGTGAGTGTGGGTGTGAGTGTGTGTGAGTGTGTGTGGGTGTGAGTGTGTGTGAGTGTGAGTGTGTGTGAGTGTGAGTGTGTGTGAATTTTCACTAAAAGCGGATGCTGCATCCATGGCTCGACTCCCAGTGGAGCCATATCAGCATACTGGGGTTCTCCATAAAACGCAAATTATTCTTCTCCCCAGATCTAATGAATCAAAGCTAATAATAGCTCAATGCAATCTTTCTCTCCGCTCCATGTGTTTGCTTCCTGGAGCAATACTTGGTCAAAAATAAGGGTTTACTGTTAAGAATATAAGGAAACCAGTTAAAGAAATGACAAAACACCAGGGTATTAATTATATGTTACAAATAAAGTCGGTGCCAGCCCTCTGCTAAATATATCATAATTACCTATCAAATGGAGAAGTGTTCTGAGTTCATGACGAACTTCTCTTCCCACGGAGCCCTCCACTTTCCTTCTTCTCTCACTAATTACAGACTTGGCTCCATTTCATCAGCTTTTAGAAGTGGGCGACCCACATGGTTTAATAGCAACTCGGTATTGTAAGCTTTCTCATTGCATTTTATTTATTTATGTATTTTTTATTTTGCCAGCCCAAAGCTTGAACTCTGGGCCTGGGTGCTATCCCTGAGCAACTTTTGTTCAAGGCTAGTGCTCTACCACGTGAGCCACAGTGCCACTTCAGGCTTTTCCTGTGATTTAATTGGAGTCTCACAGACTTTCCTGCCCAGGCTGGCTTCAAACTGTAATCCTCAGATCTCAGCTTTCTGAACAGTTAGGATGACAGACATGAGCCACCAGCACCCAGCTCTCCTTGTATATTAAACCAGAGCAGAATGGTATAGACCAGTCAGCCATCAAAAATTACACTGCCTCGAAAGAGGTCCGCCAGAGGAATGGAAAGAATGACCCTTTGCCAAAGGGCAGGAAGATGTGGTGTGGAGCTTCTTCGCCACGCTGGTTCCTGCCATCAAATCCGGGTTGCGGACGTTCTTTTCCAGAGGCCCTGAACACTCCTTGGTTTATTTCCTCATCCAAAGAATCAGGTCCTTCATGGCTTTCCACCCATGCATTTGCTCTAGGACTGAGTGCTAGCGTATGGAATGCACAAGGAACAGAGCCTGGTGCTCACTGACTCCAAAGTCACGATCAAGAAAACCAAGCATCCTACTGGCTTCTTGAAAATAAACTCCATACATTCTCAGGAATATATTCAAAAAAGAATTCAAAGCTTATTTCAAAAAATCAAAATTCAGTATAATAGGTACCTTTATCTTTTAATGACGGGACAACCATGACTTTATTAAGACACCTGAGATGCTCATATGGTAAAGCTGTAGGAAAAATGTGTTGTGCTTCAAATAAGACTAATGACTGTGAAATGTATTTTTAGATCTTAAATACTTGAATTTTGAAGACTGTTTATTAATCACATTTAAAGAGAACTTAGTCCTTTGAGGTTGATTTTTGTAGTTTAACTTTCAACGATGTGTACAAATTAAGACATTAACAAGATACTACTATACTACTATACATCATTAGCATTCAAGATTCAGAACAAGAACTCTCCCTCATGGGTAGCAGAAATTCAGAATGGCATGGCTGGTGACAGTTTGGAGGTTTCTAAAACATTAAATACAAATCAGGAGCACTGGCTCACGCCTGTTGTCTCAGCTACTCAGAGGAGAGCAAAAGGATTAGTGTGGTACCCCCTAATCCAAATAAATACAAACTCATTCAAAAAGTAACCTGGCTCACGCCTGTTGTCTCAGCTACTCAGAGGAGAGCAAAAGGATTAGTGAGGTACCCCCTAATCCAAATAAATACAAACTCATTCAAAAAGTAACTAAAGCAAAAGGGTGGAGTGTGTGAGGAAAGTGACAGAGCACCTGCCTAACAAGCATAAAGAGTTTAGTTTTCAAAGAACAGTCTCACAAGAAAAACCCACCAGTCCATAGTACTGTTTTTATGTGATCTAGTAAGCAAGCTCCTTGCTATTTAACCAAAGAGGAAGAAAATGGCCACCCAAATAAAAACCTACAAGTGATGTAGGTTTTTTCATAGTCTCAAACTTTGGAAAAAACCAAGGCATTCTTCACTGGGTGATTGAACACACAAGCTATGTTAGTACCAAGTAAGAGAACATTGCACAGCGCTGAAAGTGAATTCTCCACGAAGCCATAAGAAGACATGCAGGGTGCTTACGTAAATTTGCCTTCCTAGGTGAAAGAACTCCATTGGATAAATCCCCATAGTATCTTCAACAGCACCGAATACTGCAAAAGACTACAGACTATACACAAGCTGTATCAGAAAGAGAGGGGTGAAAGTGTAGAGCATAGAGGATTTCTGGGTCATGAAAATACTCCACAGATACCATAGGGGTGGATATATGTATGTTGCTGTGAATTTTCCCAATCGGATGGCATTCATGACACACAGACGGACCTTAGTATAAGCCTTGGGATTAGGATGGTAACGACAGACAGTGTGGGTTCATCAGTTTAACCGATGCACTCCCCTGGTAGGGAAAGGGGAAATAGGGAAATCTCTATATCTTCCTCTCAATTTTTCAGTGAAGCTAAAACTTTTCTGGAAAGGGTAAAGTCTCAAGAATAATATGAACAGCTTGAAAATGCAAATGAAGTCACTCTTATTGAACCTCAGTTGGTAGACTTAAGGCTAAGGAACTGTGGTAGTGGGAATTTAGTGAGTGCATGGTGTATCCACTAAGACAAGATTTTTACTATTAATCCCTCACTAGGAAATGAGGGCTGACTTCTAATATCAGATAACTCTTTCCAGGGTGCTCCTGATATGACACAGTAAGGTATAATTATTAGAAAATTAATTTCTGTGAAATACTTTCATGGGATTGTCAGATACCTACGGACAAAGCTATCTCATTCACCTTCAACCACTTCATTCTTATACGTTGTGCAAACAATTCCATAAAATGATTATTCATGAAAAATATGTCTCATGAATATAATTTTATGCCCAGTTTAACAAAAGACATTTAAAAGCTAATAAAACATCCCGTGCTTGTAAATTAAATGAGTTAACGTATGACTTATGAAGCATTTGGAATCCGGTTTGCAGTTTAGACTTAGGTGATTTGGAACGAGCCTCTTCTTGCTTTGAAGTTCATTTATGGGTTGTTTTCTTTTCGTTGGTGTCTACAGGGCATTTTCTTGACATTTGTGGGGGTCAATATAACAATACCTCTTGAGCACGCACTTCGTGTTCAGTATCGCATCTGCACCTTTTTAAAAGCACTCTCCTCTTGGGGATACAAGGAAATTATTGAACATCTCAAACTAATCTGCCTGTGCTCTCTTGACAGGCTCTGGTTTCTCATGATGAACACTTGTCCCCCCTACAGCTTAGGAAGAGGAATCTCGCACTGCCCCTCGCCTCTCACTCAAATAACAGCCCTATGTTGGGCTGAGGGGTCAAGAAGTATCCTCGATCTTCTACTGAGATGAGACGTGAAGCTGCTCCAAAGACCTTCGGGTCCTAAGATGAGGACCGCTGGGAGGTGCCACACCTCTGTCCTGCCTGGACCAGACTGCCACAGGGGTGAAGGCACTGGGAAGAACTCCCATCCACCACGAAGCCATGGGGCCTCAGAAGCACCTTCTCTGGGCAGGCCTCGGCTCCGGCTGGTGTCCCTGAGTGGGAATTGCCTGCTGCAGAAAAGATTGGCTGCGGATTCTTGGTTTCTAGAGGCAAAGGTGTTCTGAGCTATAAAATATGATTCCCACGGACTCCGATTGCACCCTTGATTGGATTTTTTTTATTTGCCTAGTATTATGGTTAAGGAAAGTGTATGCGATATAACTCTGATTCCGTGGCAGGGCAATATTGTGAAAACAAACAGTCCGCGACACATCGACTCATTCATTGCTCATGATGCTGGGACTGATGGAAGCAACTTTTATGGGGAGTTTAACATATGCAGAAGGTATTCTCAGCGCGTTAGGTGAAGTACCTCCTTTAATCCTCGTGACATGAGCCAGAACTGCTCTCATTAATCGAATCTCAGAGATAGCAAATTTATTGTTAAAAATCTATGCATGGGGTGAATTCCGGCTCAGGCGATCTAGCTAAATCACAGAGGCAGGAGCATGGGGTGTGTTGGTTTGTCTCTGTAGTAAGAATCTGGCTTAGGCTTGCTCATGTGAATATTTTTCTATCTTACAACAGCATTTTTTAATTTATTCATTATATATTACTTACTTTGCAAGGCTGGGCATCAAATCCAGGACTCAGCACAGCCAGTGAGCCTTCTGCTAGTGAGCTGCCTTGTCTAGCTTACTTTGTTCTTATTTTGAAGGCAAAAACTTCTGCTACACTTCCACAAGAAATTGGTAAACTTGATGTTAGCTCCTGAAAATGCCCCCAGTAGCCCCACAAAGAAATAGATGATGACAATAACATTAAATAATATTTTCTGAATACTTTGTGTTTTCTGAGAGCTGTTCTGTGCATTTCACACATTGTCTTCAATTTAATGCTTAAAACACATTCATGAGGAAGTTACTGTTATTATTTGCTTATTACAGGTGAGATAAACAAGCTCTTGAGATACTAGGCAACACAGTCAATGGCAAAGAACTAGGAAATTCTAGATTTTTGGTACTTCTTGCATCAATTCCATACCTGACTCCCGGGTTTTGCTGTGTCCCATTCACACTTATCCAAGAAATAGATACTTATCTCTAAATGCATCCTTTTCTTATATACATTTTAAAAAGGTACAATGTAAGCATTTACTTTTCAGCTATTAAAAGTAGCATAACTTGAACACAATTTTCTTAGTAATAATAAGTGACAATGAAATAATCAAAATAGTTTAGTTTCAAATGTTTCAGCAGGTTAGTATGTCACTGAGAAGTCTGCAGTAGCTCACCCTGTTGTCAGCTATGTAGTGTGACTGGGCACTTAGCAGCTTGGTGTTCTGCCCATAGAACCATATCTGATGTGTACTTTATAGTCCCACATGGGAAAAAAAATCACCTATGGTCATACGGTCATACAAACTGACGTTATCAAAATGAATGCTTGCATCTTGGGTTTTCTGTGTTTTTCTCCTTTGTTGTTGTTTTTGATTTGTATAGCTTTTGCCTTTAATGTAAGTTTTTCTATTTGGGGGAGGGTGAAGGTAAGGGTAAGCACTGAATTTGTGGGACAAAGGTTGAATGAACTTAGCAGTGACGCTCACCACACACTATGTTGGAAATAAACTAAACAACTTGTCGGGGAAGGGGGTTGGGAGGGAAAAACTGGGAGAAAAAGAGGGAAGAGATGAGACTGTTCAAAGAGAATCGTACTCATTACCTGACTTAGGTAGCTGTAACACCTCTGCACATCACCTTTACAATAACAAGAAAACTAAAAAAAAATGGTATCGAAACATTAGAAAATAGGAGCAATTACCATTTAAATTTCCCTGGAAATCACTTTGTTTCCCTGAAAACAATAGAATAAAAATAGCTTTTCTTTAACTTTACATGCCAACCACATTCATAGGTATTTGCAAAACAGAGAGCTTGTCTGGTTCCTTCGGGGATTTTTCTATGCACTCTGCAGCACATCAACGACATGTTGCTTTGTGATTTATCTAGTGACTTTTAAAGTGTCGATATAGTATGGGTGTACCAAGAAATGGGATAAATTGTATTTGGGGCCACCATCTCAACTGTGAGACTTTTAAAATTGCTGGATTTTGGTATGAACAAAGGCTAGGAATTACTCACAGAGAGAAATAAATACATAAGCCCTACATGGTGTCTGTAAAATGGAGCCACCTCAAAACAACCAGTCCCTAACTTCCAGTAAGACAACACTAACAATTGTTTTAAAATCAGTAACACATTACAGTACAAAATAAATTGTAGATGAATTACTGTGCAGAAGGACAAACCTGCCTGATGTGTCCCGGACAAATACAAAAACAGCATTTAACTTTGGTAAATACAGTCAGGTTGATGTGCGACTCCGTGTTTTCAAAGCTGGCTCTTTGGGGGGAGATTATTTCCCCTTTAAGTCTGTTGCTGCTGACGCGAAAGCATGTCATCAGGAAGTTCCTCCAATCCAGTCTTCGAGGAAGTCTTCTCTGCATTCTCATCTTCCCAACTCACCCTTTCTGTTGCTTTTACTCCTCAACAATGAAGAAGCCGGAAGAGGCTGCTTTAGAAAATGGAGAGTGGGTTGGGGCTGGCCTCCACGTTCAGAGCGGGGTCCCTCCCCTGAATCACACCCATGCTTCTGGGGGTGCCCTGGGCAGGATGGACACACTGTCTCCCAGCTGATGTGGGGTCAGCTAGAGCTTCCTGGGATCCCCTACGCACCAGACTCACGAGACCCTGCTGACCTCTGCTTCTCCAGGGCTGTCTTCCCTAAGAGCTTCCAGGGATGGATAGACAGGGAACAGTGCATGGAGCAGACACCCCTGGAAGAGATGAATGTGAGCACGTGCTGACATCATCCTCTGCCCATCCCCACTCACGCCCCTCCCCATGCTGCCCACTGCTTGTTGGCTGTGTCCTCCTCTCTCCCCTCCTTGCCTGTTTTCACACTCTTATCCATCTGCAATCCCCTCAGCAGGCCACCCAGCTTTGCGTGGGAGCCATTTTTTGGCTCTTCCAGACCCAGTGATTATTTTTCTTCACCCCTTATATGCACATTTGCCTATAGCTTTCCAACGACACTCATATTTCTCTGTGGCATCATTGTAGTTTTCCTATTTTTAAATATGTTACTTCCCTCTGATTTCTTCCCACACAGACTGTAATCTAAGCCCAGGAGTACCCTGATTGCTTTGACATAAAGTGAAGTTGGTAAAAAAAAAAAAAAACCAACCCATTTATTAGTTTACCAAGGACAGTATGCATACACTGCCCATTAGAACTTTTCTGTGGACCTCTGGAGATCCACTCGTTCTTGGATCCCACAGGATCCATGCAGGACTTTAAGTTTGAGGAAAAGACCCAAATTCCCGGGCTATGGAGACTTTAAATCATGTAAGTATAGGGACTTCGGCTTTTCTCCAAGTGCAATAAGGTATTGCGATGGGCCAGCTAGGTCATGGAGGAAAGCCCCAGTCTAGTGCTGTCTTATGAGATCTAGATTTGAAGAGAGCAGGTAGACCAGATTCCTCCCGCTTCCTGTCAAGAGACCGAGAGACCTTAGGCTAACAGAGCACCAACCCAGCATTCCTCTGCTCTGCAGAGGTGAGCTGGGCTGTGTGCTGGAGTCCAGTGCTGCTGGCCTCGTGGTTTATGTTGTGGTCCTGTTAGTTCACTCTTGCTTTCAGAGAGAGGCCTGCAAAGACTGACCCTTGATTCAATGAAGCTTCTTTCCTACTATGACGAACTGTATGAAACCTGCTGGGGTTTGACCACATTCAGCCTACAAAGTCCACTACTGTAAGTTTCAAATACTTGTAGATGCTGTCCACATTCACATGCATATGAAAAGGCTAAGAAAATCAGGTGCTATAATTAGAAAATAACTGAAAATTAAACTATGTTATTTTGAACTTCAAAAAATATTCCATCGGGCACTTGAGATATATCAACTACGTCCTAAAAGGATACCCATCTACTTAGATTAGTTTTAACGTCAATATAATCTCTTTTAAGAATATTCTGTTTAATATCTATGCTCCAGTAAATGTCCTCAGTTTTATCCTCAAGGACATGAACATAATATTCTGGGAAATGTGGAGATCATATACAAACGCCTCTTTTGTTTGCCTGCCTCAAACCCCCACAATAATCCTTTAATAAAGTTCTGGTATTTGCTCTCTGTGCCTGATCATTTCCCAACAAAGGTACATTAAAAACCACAGCTCGGAGCTGTGAGCTAAAATACCTTCGAGATGCTACACCTTCGTCTCACCCCTCTACTTTCTGCGTCCTTTGGATAGAAAGGCACCAAATATCAAAGGGAATCTTTGAAAATGATGACACTGTAGAATGACATTTACTATCACTTTCAGTAATCTTCGATTTGCTTTGATCTGACTTCTGATCCTGTTGACTAGGAATTCCTGGGAGGGTTTTCCAGTGTTGTGGAGGAAGGTGACCCCTGAGGCCTGGGGTATGCGCGTCCTGAGAATGAGAATGACTCCAGGACCCATGAAGCAAGTTTGGTTCTTGGCTGCTGTGGCTCAGAGCAGGAGTCTGATAGGATAGATTTTGCTAAGTTACCTATTGGTCCAACTTGTTCCTTCATAGCCAAACCATCAAGGCAAAGCAAGCAACACCTAAACACTGAGCAGGAGTTAATCGCCGTAACGTATTTGAACCAGTCATTTTGGCACATGCAAATAATTTTATAGGTGTCCAGAATATATGGCTTTCTATTCTTTTCCAAACAGTTCTGAGATCCTTAGAAATCCTTGACATGTATTTAAAGAAAACCCTTCACACCCAATTTTAATAAATGTTATCAAAATGTGGCTGCTATTTTTAATAAGTATTATGATGATAAAGCTACATGTACACAAATGTGTAATTTTCTCAGGAAAAGGTACATTCCTGTAAGCTAAACAACCAAGTCAAATTACATGACTATAAATTTAATTTATGTACAAAATGTACTTAACCACATGAAACTTCTAAAAAGTAGAGATCTTTAAAGCCACATTCTAAAACCACAATGAATTAAAATTAGATATGAAGACAGTAATGACTAAAAATTCTCAGCATCTTAAAATTTAAAATAAAAGATATTAAAAAATTAAAGGCGCTAAGATGTTCACATACATTTCCCATGAATTATCATTTCAATTATTTAAAACTAATTTTATGTCAAAATAATAGATATAATAGTAATATATATTGAGTTTAGCATGTAGGAAAATAAAAATATATTCACAGTACAGATGAGAGAATTAACATAATACAAATTGTATCTGCAACTAATGAATTGTACTTTGAAATCATGTTGATGAGCAAAATTCAATTCTATGTATTTGCAAATAAAAATAAAATGAGAAAATCTTCCCAGCAAGCATGAAGAGTATAGACAGTAGTATTAGCAAGTCGAGACGGGTGCTTAGAAATACTTATAGAGTGAATAATGTACTCACAAGGACATCCTTAGGTGTGTCTGGAGATGAATGTGTAAATCCATGAGGAATGGAAGTCAGACACGTTCAATAGAGCAATAAACACACCCAAGGCAGTACTGGCAGCTCACTGACAATGAATGGATTTACAAGTGGTAACGCTTTCTGCTGGGGATTCTGTTGTGGCCATAGTTTCACAGGGCTGCTCTTGGCAGCAAAACTTTGATGCACCAAAATAGAGAGCAGAAACTTTTCTTTAAAGCAGATTGGAGGACAATGAAGCACCCTGTGAGGTTCTGCGTGTTTTCAGGCAGGCTCAGGATATTCATGGCAGCTGTAGCCTTAGGGTGCCTAGCCTTCTGTGTTTCCAGCCCCATGAACCTCTCCGTCCTGAAAATCCAACTCTGCTTGTCCTCTAACCCTCCCGGAGCTGGGCTGGATGTGAGCTGTGACCTCCGTTAATGGCAATGTTGCAGATGTGTGTGTGTGTGTGTGTGTGTGTGTGTGTGTGTGTTTGTGTTCTGTACTCTACTGAATGAAGATTTGCATACTGTATGACTCCATGGTTTTGGCTGGGACTAGTAGTGAGGGAGTGGAGGTAGTGCTGATTTGAAAAAGTAAGTGTTCTTACCCTTATTTCACTCTAAATTTCAATCAATTCTAGCTACATCTCAAAGCAGACAGTCCTATGGAAGGCAGGCTGAGTTTGTGTGTGAATCGCATACCCCTGTCGTGCCCAGTCTTGAGTCTCACAGCTCTGCTCCAGAGCCTTCAAATACCTTGCTTTGAAACAGGGGAGGCGCTCTGGATTTCCCTTCTCACGTCCTCTCGAGTCTTTCTACCAACACCCAGTCATCTAAGTTCTATGACCTCTCCTTGCTTGGTTTGACTCAAGGAAGATGGAAAATTAGAATAGTGACTAGGTGTCATAGTCATTGATGTGGAAGACGCCATCCACTTTTCATGATAATTCATCAGCACAGAGCTGAACTGTGTCGCGTAGTAGGCCCTAAGTTAACATGATTACTTAGTGACTTCTACAAATTCAGAATAATGTACTCACAAGGACATCCTTAGGTGTGTCTGGAGATGAATGTGTAAATCCATGAGGAATGGAAGTCAGACACGTTCAACAGAGCAATAAACACACCCAAGGCAGTACTGGCAGCTCACGGACAATGAATGGATTTACAAGTGGTAAAACCATGGTGGCAATGTGGCAAAACATGCATCTTCTTCTGTTTGATCAACTGTTAGTTATTTCATATGTTTTATAAATTTTATTCTATGTATTTTATGTTCTATGTATTTTATATACATGTATATATGCTCTATGAGTTTTGTGAGAACACATTCTTAGGTTATCTTAGAAAAATACAATATACAACACACAAACATACTCTCGTAACACACATCTAAGACACTCCACCTAAATGCAGTAGCTGAGGAAGTAAATGTGAACAATGAAGATAAGGACTATACAAGGTTCGGTTCATTTAATTTAATAGAAGAAAAAGTAATTAAACAAGGGGCAAAATTCATCCCAAGAACAATTCAACTCTGGACTTCACCCTCGGTAGCACTGTCAAGTATCAAAATCACAAACTGCGTGTCACTGGCTTTCCTTTGCATTCACTGAGCAGGATAATTATAAAACTCTTCTGTTCCCATGTGCTGATATAACAGTGAAATCAGTCATTCGATCACTACTTGCTTTGCGGAAATTTGCATAGCTTTACTAATAAAATGACTTTACTTGTGGAGCAATTTCTTTGGCAGTCAACCCAATATAATTAGATTTTTTTCTCTCCTAGGAATACTGTCAGTCTTTATTACAAAATAATTAGCTCATAATGCAATATTAAATGCTTTTAAAAAAATCAACCACATGATTTCCTGTCTTTTAATTTTAGGATTTTACATTAAAAATCACAACACTCCAAGATGAAATGAGCTAAGAACACACCATTCCATTGTCATTCTAAATTCTATCAGGTTTTATTCTTTTAGCCAAGAGTACATTTTCATTTATTACAAAAGAGAATATGTATTGTTCCTTTAGAACAATATATAACTCCTGTGACACCCATTTATAAAATCTAATAAACTCCTGCAAACTACTTGTAAATCACCATAAGTTCAACATTTCTCCAAAAGATTGATATGACTTTGCATAACTTAAGGAATATTGAGATCATTTCTTGTGCAGTATTTTATGTACAACTTGTCAAACATTTTCTGTAGACATGTAGAATAGAATTAAAACCAGTGATCAGCTTATAAAAATTCATTTCTACAGAATCTTTATTGCCTATTTTTTTCCAGCCTAAAGCATTTATCTGGCATACTACTTCAAAATGAAAATCATCTTAGCTTATGGTTAGCCCTGTAATTATAAACAGGCCAATAACAGCTGTGTCCTTTCCAATTGTTTGGAAATAAGGCTGAATTTTCTTTAATATAGTTCCAAGATTGTCAGATTTTTCATAAGTGACAAATTTTTAGGTACTTTCTTGAGGTATGGTTAAATTCATACAAATATAATGAACTCTAGTGGGTTCCTCATGCCCCAAGGGATAGGAATTCTACATTTCATGTTGCTGTCCTTCAGTGAGTTTTTGATTGTAGTTGTATTCTTCATGAGACTGAATAACACAGAAGTTTTGTTTAAGTAGACACACAAATAAACAAATCATATCCACAATCTAAGAAAAAAATGAACTTGCCCAGAAGCAAGAAATTTATTTGGATCAGTTACATCATGTCAGCCTTTGTATTTTTGACACCACATTAAGGCAAATGATGAACTCATTTCTTCTCCTTGCTTGCCTCTGTTCTCTCCCAGTACTTTAACAAATCACAGGGAAGAGGTCACCAGTTTTCCATCCCTCTGAGAACCCAGATGGAAAGCTGAAGGTATGTCCAAGGAAAGAAGGCTCACAACTTGAGGCATGTAAATTTAGAGGCCATTTTTATATTGGCCTGAATGGAAGTGAGGCCAAGGTTGAATAAAAGAGAGAGGTTCTGGCAAGTGCATTGACACGTTCGGATTGACTGTTGACAAATGATGTGTCCACTGGCATGCCTGACATAAAGGTGCTTGGAGTGGAAGGATTCACCCATGTCTACCGTTGTTTGCAAGATTCTCCCTCCATGAGAGCTGCCCTGCACCATGCCCCACAATGGTTTCCATGGTTTTTATATGGCGGACTCTCACTCTTGGCTTACAATATTGCAAAGAGGGAGTCGAAATTAGCATGACTAGGAAACAAACTTGTCCCGGGATGTGTTTATTGGTGCAAGCAACATTTACGCCTCTCTGAGAGGCTGAGAGGCACATGGGGAAGGTATTCACAGAAGGTAAGGTTCTTTCTCTGCCTGTCCACTGTGAGGCCACCGAGCCCTGGAGGTTCGCCCACGGTGACTTTCCCCACCACGGGTCTGTAAATACAATGATATTCCATGATGTTAAATCACCAGATAATTCAATGTGTCGAAATCTATACATAGCCTGCCTGAAGGTTCATAAAGCTATCATTTCTTAGCTCATCTCAGAAAAAAAGTAAATGTAGGAGGCAGAGATTTTTGGAGAGCTCAGTCATAAAATGCAAGTGTGACCCTGTTTGTGTATATGTGTAGGGGGGAGTGTTTGGTCATAAGTAGATTCAGCCCAGAATGTTTCTCATGTTTGGATGATATGATGTAACGGTGCCATGGAACTAATGTAGAAGCTTTGTGTGGGTTACGTGCACATGCAGACTGCCCATCTCCATTATCCAAAGTTGGTTTTGTGGATTTTTTTTGTTGGTATTTGAATGGGAGAGTTGTGTTGCAAATTTTGCTCATGATATTAGAGACACACACCATACACTTGCATACTTCATTATGACCTCTGCAAGGCAAGAGCTAGTTAATACAAGGGACTGTGGATTTCATGTTTATACACATAAAATATTTATTTTTATGAGCTCATTTAAGAAGAATGATTTAGCATGATGATCAGTAAACATATGATAAAATAGAAATAAGTGGTAGGCTTTCCAGTAAAAATAACCCAGATGTGTCATTAACAAGAATTGTAAAATTACCAGTTGTGTAGGAAAGATTTTAGCTATTTGTTCTTCGGTGTGACTTGTAATTCATGTTGTGAGACAGCAGTGAGTTCACAGATGGACTTTCTCCTCATTCAAAGGAAATTTTAAGTCCTCTATACCAAGGTCACTAGATGTCATAATTGAACATTTCGTGACTGAGTACTCTCAGCAAAAATCTCTTGCTTCAGTTGATTAACATGCCATTTGGTGGATTCAGAAGCAATACTTGAAATTTAAGAACTTGGGACACTTAAAAATGATTGGCTGAATTCAGTATTTTAGCCTAGTATTATAAAACATGATATATGAAACAATATCAAATATTAGAAAAATCAATAGCTTTGGGGAAAGGTAATATTTTTGTTTTTCCAATATCACTTTTTGCTCCTTTTCCATCTATATGGCTAACCCAAGGTGAAGTTTCGGGCAGGAAGTGATCAGGCACCCATGCACACAGTGCCCTGGGACAGATGTGAAGTTCATTTTCACACTTCCTGTCTGGCCCTGGGCAGAATTAGTTATGCTGTTGTCATTTTAGCATACAATCCCTCTCTGGAAATCAATACTTCCTGACTGTATTAATGAGCTGAACTATTGATGGAAATGTCATGGTCCTACAATGGGTGTGATTCAAATGTGATTTCCCAGGTATTGATAAAGTATTAGATTATACTCTGTGGGTAAAACCACTGCATACTATTTTGATTACGGGTACTTCTGGCAATTCAATATTACTGAGAATATATGATTGAGACAATTCGGAAAGTTCAAGAATGTCTCTATTACTTAAAAGGAGGAAAATGTTTCCTGACTTTTAAAGACAGTCGTTCTAGTTAGCTAGTCCTGAATGAAAATGTCTTCAAGCTCATCATAAGTTCTCAATTTGTCTGAACTCAAATACAACATCAAATACCTATAAGGTTGTCATGTTTAGAAATTTTAACATATCATAGGACAACATATGATATATCATGCATTGATTAGCATACAGAGAGATGAAGCCAGATTCCCCAAGCTTGGGCAATTCTCATGGTAACAGGTTTACTACACAGCAGCACTATAGTAAACCTGAGGGTATTAGGAGCTTCTCTATGCCTTGATTTCCTATCTGTAACATGGGCACAGTAATGGCATCTTCTTTGGGGATGGATGAAGAATACAATGAGATAACCCTTGTAAAATATTTATAACATTTAAGACATTACCTTATGACTAGTATCATATAAAAAATTCCAAGAAAAATAATAATAATAGCTCTTCCTTTCGTGCAATATAAATTAAAGGATTTAATAATATATAAGCATCATAAATATTTGATTGGTATTAGTCTAAGAAAGACATAAAATTGTAATGTTTTAGATAATGATTGAACTGTGTATGATTTTTTTCAACTCCCAAGTTAAATCTATTGGAAAAAAAGCAATAGCTTTGTGCAAAATAGAATTTATTCCTGTGCAAAATAGAATTATAGAATTATATTTATTCCTGCTTGGCCAAATGTCATAAAGAGATATAAGTGTGAAATAATAGTTATAAGAGTAATATATAAAATACATACATTTGCATATATGTATTCACACATCAATTGTTTGTAGTTTAGGGAGATACTCAAATTGTCATTAAATCAGAAAGAGAGCTAGCAATTTTTTTTTCTTCCTGAAGTAAATATTTTGTCCTGGAAACCTGAATTGAACATACCCTCCAACCTCACGCATACACACACAGACTCACAGACACACAGACACACATTCATATACACAGACACGCTTAGCAGAGGTTTATAGGGGACAGAATGAGGAAATGGGAAACATTCTGGATGAGTCTTAGTTGCCCAAGAGACGATATACCTTCCCAAATCCCAGTCACTGAATTCAGAAGACACCCTGTCCTTGAAGGTGAGCATTTCACCAACCACCCTGTTAGATACCTCGGAGAACCGGGCATCCTGTAACCATCTCTTCTTTCCTTCTTTGAGTTTTACCAACATGTTCTGTGTCTCCACAGTGCTGTGGACTTAGTGAATGGGTTGAAAAACCAGACAGATATCCACTCTCTGTCCCCATGCTCTAGACAGCTACTGAGAATAGCATTCTCCTACAGGAACTTTCCGTCGGGCTCCTTGGAGCCCGATCCATGGAATGAGGGATGAAAACATCGGGTCAGAAGGAGCCACAGTCAGTCAGGCTGTTGCACTCTAATATGGTGATCATGGGTGGAACACATGTACTTAAAATCTTTGAGCCTGAATTTGTGTCTGCAGGAGAAAACGTGTAGAGTTAGAAAATACCTGTAGAGTTAGAAAAAAAAAACTATTGTATTGACTAATGTGTGTTACCTAATGTATATTACACATTTTAGAAGAGTATAAAAATAATTCTGAACATAGACCAGCCTTTAGCAATAATAATGGACATAAGTGTTTATGTATAATTTTGCACATATTACACATGTATAGTGCATATATATATATATACATAATGTGTACTAAACATAGGCATGCATAGCTTGGGTAAATGTATAATCCAACAGGTTCTTGGAGTTCTTGTAAAGGCTTACAACACAAAGTAGAATACATTGAGTTTTATTTGGGTTAGTGTTTTTTCATAAGTCTCCACATGTGGAATTAAGAGAAGGGTGGGATCTACAAAGTAGTGAACAAGCCTTTTGTGAACATAAATGAGTTCTTTCAGCAAAATTCTCAATTACATCTTTGATATGTGTGTCCAAGTGCAAACCCCTGGCTTTCTACCTTTTAATGTATGACAGAAAGACATTCTAGTAATAAATATGGACAAATATAAAATTAGTCTTGAGCCAACATGAACTTTGGTATAACATTCCAATGTGAAAGAATATTCATGTCAAAAGGAACCATCAAGTCCACCCCTTTGTGGTGAATGGAAGTCCAAAGAATCGAAAATACTAAATACTAGTATTTCATTTAGCTGAGCCACTATTGGAGTTCAGACTCTCCAAATCCCAATTCCGACACTTCTCTCTTTGATTTCTTGTTTCTGTCTATCTCCAAAGAGATACTCAGCTCCTCATGAAAACAAATCACAGTTGTCTTAGGAAAAAAAAGATAATATATTGTGAAATCAGTACCTATGACGGCAGAGACTACAATTTAGCGAGCATAAGGAAGATTGTGACTGTGTAGCAAATTAACACTTGACAGTTCGAAGTGCCAACTCGTGCTAATTTCATTTGCTGTAGTATTGTGAATGAGGTGGGTACCTGGCAGGCTTTCGCCATACCATCTGCTCTGGGAAGTTTATGATTCATTCACACACTAGACTTTTTTAAAGTTTCATATTGCTTTTGGCTAGGGAATAGACTTGAGTGCTGCTTCCACTGCAAACATGAGGTTTTCAAGTTGAATCAGCCCACTTTCATACATAATAGATAGATTTTCTTTTCCTCTGAGTGTATACATGAAAGTTACCATTTTAATGAGAATTAGTGTTTGCAACAGTGATAAACATAGAGGTATTCATCTGTAATTTCTTGTTTTTCCTTTCTAATATGGTATTTTTTACTCAGTCCACCAAGGCTGTGCTTCAAAGCTTAGTCTGCAAATGGCACGGTCTTCTGATCAGAGATGTTATTTTATGGACCCGTGTCTCAATGGTGACTAGCCCAACTGAAAGAGTTGATTCGAAAGCTGAAAAATCTCTGGGTAGAGGAAAATTTGCAAGCAAGGAAGCTGCTCCCAAGATTACAGATGGGCAGGTTTTCTTTATAATATGAACAGCTCACCCAGTACTCTTGGAAATTGGGAAGAATTTGGGAAGGGAAGTAAGGAAGGTGGAGTCACAGGTTTCAGGTTAGCAAGCTGAGGAGAAAAGAATCTCTCCCACAGCATCATGCCCATTCTCCACTCTCATCCAGCCTGCCACCATCTTCAAACAGATCACTGGATCTGGAGGCAGCTTGTATTCAGAAAAATTTAAACATGGAAAGAGATATGTACTTGAATACTCTAAAGCATTGATTTGGGAGATTACTGGGAAAGGCATCAATACAAATATATATGTGCTGATGTAAATAGAGAATGGGTGGATTTTCACCTCATGCTGAGAGAAGACTGACAGTTACTAAGAATCACTATGTTGTAAAAGTACATTTTTATACAGATCAGAGCAGAGTAAGCATTCAAAAACCCAAACATAACATTTATGTGTGAAAAGTTTGTTAAGAATGACCTCTTTTTTGTATCCTGCATCTGTTATTTTACTTGGTGAAATTTACTGAGTGAAATTAGTATCATTACATATTAAAACAAAATTCCCTTCAAATAAAATTTCAATGCCCAGGAGTAATCTCAAGGAATGTGTTCTCAGTGAGTGAACGTTTGTCTTTAGTGGTGGCTTGCTGATTGCTTGATTTTTTTTAAAACTCATTATGCCAAGAAAGCAAACAACCAAGCCAACCATTGACCATGAGCAACATAGAGCTTCTTTTAATTTCTTTTTCCTGGCTTACATTAAATATTTCTGTCTTCAATCACTTTCCCTCAAAATGTTGCACTTAGATATGAGACAAATTCAAGCTGCACTACATATATTCTATGTGTTTTTTGTTGAGTGTCCGAAACATCAAAAAATTATATATATATATATATATGTATGAAATGACAAGAATTTTAGCTTAATGGCAGTTAACAAGGAACATTTGTATACAAAGTGGGGGTTCTGACACACATTCAGTCACTCCAACTTAACTTTGCCTGTGTAACTAGATTCTGTAAATAAGTTGATGTATAGCTAAGCCATACTGTGTGTGAGGAAACAAGTTTTCATTGTAAAATTTCCACTGATTGACCAATACATATATGCTTCCATATTAATTATCATGGAATAATCTGGAAACTTATCCCAAGAACTACTCGGCAGGAGCTTAAGTTTATGAGGATGCCAGTTCCCAGTAAGAGAAAATCAAGTTTTTCAGAGAAGAAATAGTTTACAAGATAAAACTCCAAAGATAAGAACAAAGTGTGCATCTTCAGCTGACAGACAACACACTCTTAACTTGCATTTTTGGTTCAAGAAGTAAATATGTTTATTAACAAAATCTATGAAATATAAATTTGCAGACTTAGACAAGACTTGGTAGTGGCCTCTTAACCCAGCACAAGGGTAGCATGATATGATGTTGAACCCATGGTTCTCCACACTACACAGTGAGACTGGCTGCAGCTTTGTGGCCTCACATAATCTCAGCCTCGAGGAGGGGGCCCATGCCATGTATGGTCACAGTCAGATGTGCACCATAAACGTCTTGTAAGGGACAGCTGGCATTGCAGCAGATACAGGGGGAGGACCCTGGCTCCCATGGGCAGATGTGATGGGCTGATTTAAATGAGTGAGGACAGGGAGTGAATATAAGACCTGATCAATAAGCAGACACTGGCTTACTCTTGTTGTTAAGGGTTATCTGGCTAGGGCCTTAACAAGGGAGTAGGGAGGGAAAGAACTCTTGTCTTATGCATTTGAGTTTTCCATTTTCCATGGAGTTTTATGAATTTCCAGTTTTCCACAGATGATAGGATGCATAATAACATTTATTGGTCCTTAATTTTAAGCTTTGTACAGTAGCATCCCCTACAAAAATATGCATACACATATGCACACACATACATATCATATGTTTTGCTACTCTTCTGTTCTTGTTTCTTTGTTTCTCTTACACTGGCCACTGCTAATAATCTCAGCAAATTCCATTAAACACTTTTTTGATGTAATTAGTCACCATGGCCACTATTAAATCATAGAAAGCACTTCCTCTCCCACTTCTTTAATTTTATGCACTTTCTTACATCATCTACATTTAGTAACAAGATATACAAAAACATTGTGTAGTATAAGAGAAAGTCTGGTTTTAATTTCATTATTTGACATCCTTTTATAGTTAAATTTCAACTTGAATGAATGTCTCCAGAGATTATGAAATCCTATGATGTTCCCCCAAGGAAAAATGAGAGGTGGATGATGTGTTCTTGTGTAGAGTTGGATACAGCTGGCTGCAGACTCCACTGAGAGGGATCTGGATGATAGAGCCAGGAGGAGCTGGGTGATGGAGCCCGGGCCTGGAGCTGTGGCCAGGGAACAAGGTTGGCTGGAACAGCACAGGGTGAGTTTAAACTGGTGAAGTTTTGAAGCACTAAGTCATGAGAATGGTGTGCCAAAGAGCTAGCTGACACCACTACAAATAACTCTCACTCTTCAGCCTGTCTACTTGGTGCTAAGGACATTTTCAGAAATAAGAAGGCACTCTGGGGTGACAGAGGACATCATGGCACCCAAGGGGAGTTGTTTTCATTTTAACTCAAGCAACAAGAAAGACTAAACTATGACCTTTCTCCAGCCTGCCCAGAGCTGCAAGAAGAATATTGTATCATAATTACATGGACCGTGGCGTTGAAAACAGCCTCCTGGGTCTTTTCTTTCGTTGCCCTGTGGTGGGGACTGGGGTCCCGAGAGGACAGGCAGGTGAAGGTGCGAAGCTGCAGGAATAGATGCTGGCCGTCCTGTGTGGTTCACCCTACAGCATGGAGGCAAAGTCCTCACTCGGAAGCGTGGGGGCTTCGCCATGGGGACCGGCCAAGGACGTTTGAGAAGTGTCCCTCTGGCTGCAAATCTGCGGGACGCTTCTAGCGTCTCATAATTAAAATATGGAAATTGGTCCTGCAGAGGCGAGGTGTGCTGTTTGGCTCTGGGGTGAAGCCTCTGAGTGAGAGCGCCTCCTAACTGCTCTGCTAGCTTGGCCCTCCAGCCTGGTACCCACCATGACCCGCACATGGGCAACGTCCGCAGAATCTCGGCCAAAATGAGCCTGGAAGGAGACCTCCCAGGCTCTCCCTGACCCTAGCTCAGAATCCCCAGCCTGCAGGGGATTCCAAGGCCTGAGGTGATTCTGAGGCCTGAGGTGGTTCCCAGGCCTGAGGTGATTCTGAGGCCTGAGGTGATTCTGAGGCCTGAGGTGATTCTGAGGCCTGAGGTGATTCTGAGGCCTGAGGTGGTTCCAGGCCTGAGGTGATTCCGAGGCCTGAGGTGATTCCGAGGCCTGAGGTGGTTCTGAGGCCTGAGGTGGTTCCAGGCCTGAGGTGATTCCGAGGCCTGAGGTGATTCCGAGGCCTGAGGTGATTCTGAGGCCTGAGGTGATTCTGAGGCCTGAGGTGATTCTGAGGCCTGAGGTGGTTCTGAGGCCTGAGGTGATTCCGAGGCCTGAGGTGATTCCGAGGCTTGAGGTGATTCTGAGGCCTGAGGTGGTTCCGAGGCCTGAGGTGATTCCGAGGCCTGAGGTGGTTCCGAGGCCTGAGGTGATTCTGAGGCCTGAGGTGATTCTGAGGCCTGAGGTGGTTCTGAGGCCTGAGGTGATTCCGAGGCCTGAGGTGATTCTGAGGCCTGAGGTGGTTCTGAGGCTTGAGGTGATTCTGAGAACGGATTTGCGCTGTGCTCACTGACAAACTAGCAACAAAAGAAAGGCAATCTGAGCACTCAGGTCTGGAAAGGGGACTTACGGCGGGAAAGGCCCTTGAAGGCAGGACAGCTGGAGGAGGGCAGCATACAGACACCAGGGAGGAGGATGCCAGGCCGTGGACTCAGCAGACACACCGGCTACCAGAATGTTTCCTATCTTGTCACTCCTCCTCCAGTGATGACTGATTGAATCCTTACTAGTGAAATGACTTAACTACAACTTAAAGGACTTAACTACTTACAGCTGTAGAGGTTCTGGGGTTTGAACTCAGGACCTGGGTGCTGTCTCTGAGCCTCTTTGTATTCAAGGCAAGCACTCTATCACTCGAGTTACAGCGCCACTTCCAGCTTTTTCTTAGTAGTTTATTGCAAATAAGAGTCTCACAGACTTACCTGCCCAGGCTGGCTTTGAACCACAATTCTCAGATCTCAGTCTCCTGAGATAATAGCTGAGATAATAGGCGTGAGCCACCAGCACCTGGTTGTAGCTACAGACTTAAAAAAATTTTTTTTTCCATGAAGTGTTTTTGTTTCATAGATTTTTATTTTTATTTTATTTTCATCCCATAAATTTAAGTGGAAAAGCTCCTTGATTTTGACCTTTGCAATGGGTATTTAGATATAATATTAAGAGCAGATGCAACAAAATAAATAAAACCCCATCAAATTAAATATTTTCTACACAGGAAAGGGAACAATAAAGGCTGGGACAAGGCAAGGGAAACCTATGAAATTAGTGGACATATTTGCCAGTCATATCACATACAGGGGAAATAGAAATAAATATTTGAAGAAATCATACATTATACTAGCCAAAACAAACAAATACTTCCAAATAGGCAATAGAAAAAAGACAAGTCAACTAATGCCAAGTCAGCATAACAAATCAACTAATGCCAATAAGACATAACACAATAGACAAGAATATCATAGAAGGACAACAGACAAAGAGCATGCTAGCCAGCCATCAAGAAGATGTTAATCCAAGCCCAAATAACAAGCATGTGTTTCTTCAAAGATATGATGCATTTTTTTGCAGAAGGAGGGGAAACAGTAGTTGATTTTAGGACTTACTTGTGTTACTTTATTTCTTGATGTATTTAGAGAAATACATGGATTAAGATTGTTAGCTTAAATTTGATACCTTAAAATTAGTTGTGAAAGAACAATATAAACTCATGTAAACAAATAAATGCTGGTCGAGCACATGTATCATAAACCTGTTTTTCCAGATGTTAAAATGATTCTTTTCCTTTAAAAGACAAGAAGATACTATCTGCCCCAATATCTTAGGAAGGGTGCTGTGAAGATGTGGAAATGCGTGTTTCATGTAAAAATTGCTTTGAAAATTGTAAGGAATAATGTGCATGGAATACAGTATTATTACTAACAGTCAAGCTGGTATTCTATAAATCCTGTTTAATATTCTATTTGATTGATGTGCTGTTTCTCATTTTTTCAGTCGAGCTCCTGAGCCATCTCAAAGGTGGATCAAAAAAGGAAAACAAGGCAAGGATAAAGAGAAACTTGGAACACGGATGAATGAGGGATGACAGGAAAGGCCCAAGATGAGGATTTCAGAAAACCTATGATTTGGCATGTGAGACTCCTACAAGAAATATGTTTGAATAGTCATTTATAAAAGTGCAAACCCTTTGAAGGTGGCTGTACCACTGGGAGCAGTTAATACGCATGCAAAGAAACAAATTATATTTTATGAATAGTGATTCATATTGAGACATATAGCACTTGCCAACTCCTGTCTATTCAGAGGACAGTTACGTGTCAGAACTCCATTACCAGCTTTCAGAGGTCAGCCTACAATTCATTATTTGTAACCTCAGCACTGGAAGTGCATCAAACATGCTTAATCTTGTTTCTAGAGTGTGCCATAGGCTTCTCCTTCAATCCATCCCCTAGTTCTTCTTTGTGGTGCTGAATTTTAAGAGTGCTTCTAAGTGCTTGATGTCTCAGTGTCACACATCTGCATCTACATTCTTATTCCATTTCCTTTGCCACAAAGATAAACACACCGTGAAATAATTTGTGAATTCCCCCTCCCCCCAGATATTGTTGCTCTTCTAGGTAAGAAGTAGGAAGTGAAGTAAGGAGGCCAGGTCTGGCTGGCGCCATATTGGCCACATGGTAGAAGGTAGGCTCTGGCATCTTGTCTTCATGCTGGGGGAAAGACCTCCCCCATCACCTGCCTCCCAGGTAATGAATGGGTGTGCCGGAACCCCTGGAGGCAGGGGTGGGCACTTGGCAGACAGGTTACTGGAGCTGTCAGTCACTGCCTGGGACTGGGAACTTCCTGAGGATCTGCCCCCTGCACCGACCTATTGAGGCCCGGACCAGCCTAGCCGCCATCAGGCCAAGCCACGGGTGTCTCCGCGATCACGTCCTGCGTCCTGTCTTCTGGCTCATCTCCAGTCATCATGGAGTCCCAGCTCAGCTCTCCATTGGAGTGGAATTGGCTTGTTGGTATTGTTCTTGTACTTTCTTTCCTCTTAGCATGTCTCCTAGCTGGGTTACGTGTATTTGCGTGCTGCAGGCCTTGGTAACTATGGGCGGCCTGCAACCTGTTCACTGTATAATAAAGACTCCAACAGTCTATATTTTAAGATGTGGCTTCTGGGATGCTTTACCCTACAACAGAAGAACCATTACCTTTGCATTATTTACCTTAAGCTTCAGAGACTGCTCACCAGCAAGAAGAAACATTGCTGCTGGCTCTTACCGGAGAAATGAATGGAATCTGTTCTTATTTGGGACCACTAATAATTATCTTTTTTTTTTTTTTGCAGTTGTTCATTTAGGCACTAGTCCTTGAAATCCTCCTTAGAGCCAGGCAGTTTGAGTGTGCTAGAGCCAGGTGCCAGGTAGGAGAACCTTGCTGTGACAGTTCCCTCAGTCCCTAGGGGACAGACCAGAATTAAACAGACAGGCAAGTGAACTACCATGAACTTCCCTTTAGAGACAGGTGAAAGATAATTGGCAGAATAAGTGAGAGACAGTGAAGGGAAGAGAAAGGAGGTGGTTGGTTTTTTTTTAAAAGAAAATTTCAGCACCATCATTGCAGATACAACTGAATCTGAGATCACCCAGAGAATGAACGAACACGTACGGGAGTTTGGATTTGATAAATACAGACAGTGCCTGTGATTAGTGAGACAATAACAATAAAGGAAATCTTAGTCATGGCCCACTAGTATTTGCTCGAGCAATTCTCTCTACTTCATACACTGTTTCTCACTATTTCTCTCCACATTAAACACATAGATTGCTTTCCCTGACCTGTTTCCTCATCAGAACTTTGGGTTAATCTAGTTAAAAAGAACTCTAGATGCTCCAAAATTGGTGGTGTGTGAAAAAGGAAATGTTGCAGACTCCGATATATAGACAATGATATAAAGACAAATACAAATGGACATTTAGTGTATGTTATATAATCAAGTGCTGGGACAAGAAAGGCAAGAAAGCTTCTACTCCCCGCAGCTCTGGCTGTGGACCTCTGTGGGCTGTAGAAGTTTCCCTTGGGCAAACAGATTGGTCAATTACTTAGCTTTATTACTCTAAAAATTGCTCTAGACCCAGGTGAACAGACAGGGAGGGCTTTATGGGAGCCTAGGACAGTAGGCAGTGGAGTTTGATGGGGAACGTGAGGGGGACTTTTCTGAAAGGGAAGTTCAGCTTCTCAGGAACAGCCCTCAACCACTAGTGCATTCCAGAGAGTGGCACTTCACCTCACCTCACCTCACCTCTGGGCTGGAGGGATGCCTCTAGTTGACTGGAGGCAACCTATGAGTTGAGCCTATTGTATTCAGTGGTGGTGTTTACATTTCAAAGAAATGGTGCTCAGGCCCTCCAGAAACCCAGTCCCTAAATCTTGAAACCAACAGAGTTACATTTACATTTCAAGGGTTGGCTAATAGGATTTGCAAATCACAATTCCTATTGTAATGTGAGTGCTCTTAGGAAAGGCCAGGCCCCTAGCCCACTTAGCAGCTTCATTCAATCAAGTTGGAGGGAAAGTTAGAGTCCTGGGGGTCAGCCTGGTGGGGTGGAGTCAACTAATGCCAGCCAAGTGGTGTGGAACGATGAAAGGATTTTATAAAAGACAGTTGTCGTGAACTGTCTTGTGCACTACCTCTTTCTGCACCTACACTGCCTCTTAAGGAAGGCTAAGATCCTGTTGACTATGAGGAGGGGGCGGGAAATTAAATTAAAATGAAAACCATTCATGTGTGCTTCAGGACTTCAGTGCAAGTCCAGCATCACATGCAGGGGTGTGGGACACAGGACGCACTCTGCACTTGGAGGCCTGCAGGGAAATCCTGCTGAATTTTGGTGATGGTTTGCAAGTTGAGTGCAAGACTTCAGTCTGCAGGTCAGAGAGAAAGAAACATCAGTGTAAAGGGCAGGCTCCATTTCCCCAAGTTAATGTGAAATAATTTCCCCAGGGCCTCAGTGTTGGGAGACTGCGCCTTGAAGGAAGGAGGTTTCTGTAAGGTCAGAGTTAGACTCTCTCTTTCTCTTTCTTTCTCATTCTCTTGCTTTCTCTTTCTCTTTTTCTTGCTTTCTTTTTCTCTTCCTCTTGTTTTCTCTTTTTCTTTCTCTTTCTTTCTCTTTTTCTTTCTCTTACTCTTTCTTTTTCTCTTCCTTTCTCTTTCTTTCACTTTCTTTCTCATTCTCTTGCTTTCTCTTTTTCTTTCTCTTGTTTTTTCTCTTTCTCTTGCTTTCTCTTTTTCTTTCTCTTTCTTTCTCTTACTCTTTCTCTTGCTCTTTCTTTCTTTCTTTGTCTTTCTCTTTCTATCTCTTTTTCTTTCTCTTTCTGTTTCTCTTATTTTCTCTCTCTTGCTTTCTCTTGCTCTTTCTCTTTCTTTCTCTTTGTCTTCCTCTTTCTTTCTCCCCCCCCCATGAAAATATAGTTAGACAGATCTGAGTTCCAGTCACAATTCAAATAAAGACTAGCAGGAACTAATTCAACCTCCTTAACATATGGTGTTGTGTTGTGGTGTTGTAGTGTGGTATAGTGTGTGTGTGTGTGTGTGAAATAGTTGTTGAACATTATTCCTCCTACAAGAATGTGGTAAAATTAAATTAAATATATTGGAGTTCTGCAGCCTGGCAGGTAGTAAGCTCATCAGATGTTGCAATTAGTAAATTTACCAAAAATGTTTTGCCAAAAGAATAAGAGCAACAATACTGTCTATATTTAATATATATACATATATATAATTTGTTTTTCTCCTCTTTAGTAATTATATGATTATTGCATCAGACACGGTCTTTTGCTTGCTTGACAGTTTTTGTGCCATCTTTGGTTTACCACATTTCAAAAATAATGAAGTAATCTTACAGACAGATACCTGTGTTCACAGGGTACCCTACCACACGACAGAAAAATTACAATTTCCTTTATTGGCCTTAACTAGAATAATTCTGTGTTTTATTTCTGGATTGATTTCACGGAGCACTGGTTGTAGCATATTTTAAGAAACAAAGTGTTTGAACAGTAATGTATTGATTACCTTCTCAAAGATACAGAGGCACTGATCAGGTTTTCTTGGGGAAAAGGCTGCATGGAATTTTATTTATATCTACAGTATCTACAAACTAGAGAGCCTGGTCCATGCAATCAGGCGGATATAATTTGTTGTGTCTTTAGGAAGTTATGGTTACAGCATTTCCAGATATCTCTGAGTGTTCATTAGAGACTTTTAATATTAGATCTGGGCCAATTACCTATGGTGGGGCTGTCTCTTCTGTTTCTCTGCAGACTCCTCTTGTCTCCTAGCGTCTTCTCTAATAGTGTTTTAAGGCTTAAATAGTGTTATATGTACATAGTATATATTTGGCAAACAATGGTCTCGTTTAGTAGTGTTTTACTTCATTATCTTGGTGCCATCTGAAAGAATTTATTCATAATACTATTTTCTCTTCCATAGATAATTTCTTGAGAAATGATAACATAATTACATGTTTTTTCAGGAAAAACATTGATAAAATAAAATTATAGGATAAAGATAAGAAAATAGGTTCAATGTTTTAAAACAAACTTTTCAAATAGAGATATAATTCCAGTTATCTTTTATTTGGATAGAACTTTTCTGAAATAGACATTAGTCACATGTTAGTCACCAAGTTACAGAAACAAATTCACTAGAAGAGACATTGTTTAGTGATATGACCAACATGGAATATCACATCACTACGGCCTATGAAAAAGTTAAGACTGTGCTGCATGATAGTATGAAACCCTGTTTCAAAACGCTTAACGTAAATTCACATACCAGTTGCAGAGCATACTGGTTAGGTTTATTTTCCTTATTCTATAGATTTCATCTCATAACTTGAGATGAAATCCGTTCAAGTTGTCTTTAGCATAGATGTCTTTTGAGATGGCTGTTAGAGTTTCTTCATAAATTAGATGAAACTGGGTGCGGGATAGCCGATGGTGAAGCAGGGAAGGAAGTGGGTGTGGGGTAAGATAGGAAACACCGCTGAGACTTGAAGACAACTCAGGTAGAGAAGGCAGAGCCAGACCAACAGGGTAGGCTCACACACAGACTCTTGTGTGCTGCCCCCTGCTTGGAGTGCTAGCATGTGGTTGACTCTTGCTGGCAGGAAACGAGAGCTAGTAAGTGGTTTATAGTAGTGCCTCAAAGACACTGAACGCCCAATAGATGCTTGTCAATTTCAGAATGCTGGCTAATAGACTACAGGTAGAGAAGGTTCCATTATATCATACACAATCATGCCATATACAATCTAAAACGCTTAATTTACCTTGTAATAGTTGGAGTGCTTTCTCAACAATGGGGAGAAAGGTCAGAAGATGAGGGCAACGTCACAGCCAAGGAGTATGATTTTTTCTAGAACCTAGAAAGTCAAGGCAAAGGGACATCCTCAAAGTCTGGAGACAGAAAACAGACCTGTCTCCATGAATTTTAGCCCACGAGTCCTGAGAGTCTGACCTACAGTGTAAGGTAAATTTAGGCTTTGTTTGGGTAGCAAGTGGTATCAATTTCTTATGGCAATAATAGACAATTGATGTTGCTTAGTAAACATTTTTAATGTAATATATTTTAAAACCTTAAACATCATCTTCTGGTGCGGGTGAATTTGAAGATTTCTCTTCCATTCCTGTGAAATTTTGCATCACCTAGCTCCATTGCTTCTTTAAAGAGGGTGATTTTTCTCAAAAGCATCTAAGTAATTGACTCTTATTTGTTGGAGCCACAAATTTTTCTGAAATTTTCAAAGGTAAATTATGGCTCAATTCATTGTTGTAGCCATAAAATTTTCATTTTCAATTTGTGTAAAAGCACAGCCATTTAGAAACTTCACAGAATTCACATGTGATTTTTGCGTTTGATCTGGTTTGTGCGATGAGAAGAAAAATAATTTAGTTCTGTTTTTGTCTCTTAAAAATATGACCACCTGGCTCATGAACATTTTCATACTGCTTTTCCTAAATTTAATGCTAATGCAATCCATATTCTTCCTATTCTATCATTACTTTGTATGGGTTTGTTAAATTCTCTATTTCCCACTGACTTTAGTTCTTTTTAAAAAAATATTTTAATCCAAAAAATTCTAATAACTCTCTGTAACATCCAGTTAGCAATAATGAAAAACAGCCAGCAGCTCCTGGATAATGCCTTTAATTCTAGCTCTTCAGGAGACAGAAATCTGTAGATCCTGGTTCAAAGCCAGCTCAGGTTTCAATTAACTAGCTTAACTTACCCTAATCAACATACTTATAATTAACTAAAGGCCCAGATGGAGGTGTGGCTTCAGTTGTAAATTGTCAGCCTTAAGGGAGATGCTTAGAGTTCCAGCCCTAGTACTCTCACAAACCATAAGATACCTGATGGTTTATTTATTTTTTTCATTTTTGGGGCATCACAAAAGTCTACTGCCAAGGCTCATCATGGCTCATACAGACTCACTGGGATGTGGACCATCTCATGAGCTCTTTTGGTTTTGTGAGATCTTTTTTGTTCTTGAAAAGTCCCGGCTGAGACACTCCTCACGGGAAAGCCAGTGGCAGCTGCAAAGGGCATCTTGAGATGAGCACTGCTGGGACTGAGATCCATCATAGCCTGACAAGCGCCTGGATCTGCTCACCTGCACCTGTGGCGAGCACCTGTGGCAAGCTGGAGCTCTGGGCCGGCTGTGGAGGAGACTGCCAGGGTTAAAGCTACCCTTACATGCTTCTGCTTTCTTACAAGCCAGATTCTGATTACTTTTTTTGCTTTCCCTCCCTTGCCATTCAGTTGGAATCCTAATCTCAGTTCTTTTTGCTGTTTTCCATTTTTTTTCCTTCAAAAACAAATCTGCTACAGGTCCCAGAGGAGAAGATGAACCATAACAATGTAAGAATGCTTTTTATTTTTTATCCCAAGCAGGAGCTGTATGAAAATAATATCGCTAAGCTTTCCTGCACTGGGGTATTTTCGTGTCAGTAATCTAAAGCACTTGTGTTAAGTATCGACTAGTGTTCCTGGCATCTTTTCAGAGGAAATAAGGGCTTAGAAGAATCGATCCATGTCCCACTGGAGAGGGGGTCTTTTTGGGGCGAAGTTCATCCTTTGGAATACAAAGCCTTTTAGCATTATGACTTTCTAAAGCATTAGAGAATGCCTTCACCCAGGTCTGTCTCTCATTTCAGGCCTACCTGTATGTTCCCAGCTTCTGCAGAGCAGTGACTACAGCGTGATGGATAAAACCTTCAGACCTCTCATTTACATATGCACAGAATAAAGCACTGGGGATGGAGACTGATGCGTGTCCGTGAAGCGGGGAAGTCTGCGGGACAGCACGCTGGTCCCACCTGCCGTGTTTCTGAAGGGTGAGATGTGGAGCTGGGCCCTGGGTCTGCTTCTCATGATGAGCATGTCCCTTGAGCATCACTCTGTGATGCTAACTGCAGGCCCCCGCTGACGGGACAAATGAGCATGTGGCAGAGTGAAATCAGATGCACCTGTAAGGAAGCAACGAAGGAAACAAAGAGGAGCATGCTGGTTTGCAGAGGAGGTGAGAAGATTGGGAGCCATCCCCAAACCATTGAATTTAGTAAAGCAGCACTCTTCTTATAGCCAAGATATGGAATCAGCTCAGATGCCCCTCAGTGGATCAATGGATCAATAAAAAAGTAGTAAACACACCACACACACACACACACACACACACACACACACACAATGGAATTTTATTCATCCATTAGAAAGAATGACATTGTACAATTTATAGAAAAATGGAAAGCCCTATCTCTTGCAAAATTCTTTGAAATTTTGAAAATTTTATGACCAGTGTAAGCGAGGTCCGGACCAGGCATCCTTAAATTGTGACATTTATACCAGGTGAGGATTTGGGCATTTGAAAGCATAAATATGTTCATTATTGTATTAACACTTTAATAGAAACAAGATCTCTTCAGTTTCTAGAAAATTTCATGAAGTCACAAGTAAAAGCATAAGCAGATTTTATAAGGTCTGTTAATTCTTGTTTTATTTTTCTGACAAATATGCAAAAATGTATAATCATCACAGAGTCTGCAACGTGTAGCTGATAATATTTTCATTATGTATTTTTTTCGATGTTTAGTTTCAAATGAATTCATAGCCTCTTTTAGGCAACAATCCAGACTCTATGGCATCTTAATGTATAAGAAGGTTTTGTGGAAACAGTACAGTCAAGAAACCATGGATTGAAATCTCTGAAAAAAATGAGCAGAAAATATAAAAACTTGTACTGGGTGTTGGTGGCTGAAGTTGCTCTAGAGACTGAAATGTAAGATTCCTGGTTCAAAGCCAGCTTTGGGCAGACAAATCTGTGAGACTCTCATCTCCAGTTAATCAGGGAGAAACCTGATACTGGAGCCATGGCCTGAGAGGTAGAGCACCAGCCATGAATGAAAAATCAAGTGGGACCACAAGACCCAGAGTTCAAGCCTAGTATCAGCACCCCCAACAGTGACCCCAACAAAACGTACTTTTCTTGACGTGTTCATCTCAGGTACATTTTCTTTCTGAAGCTGACTAATGAAGGAGGAATGAGTCAATAACCAACTCGAGGAATCTGTGTGGGATGTGGCGCTTCTGTCACAGAATCTACCCTTTTCTCAAAATTTTGGGATAGCATTCTGATCTTAAAGCATAGAGGAAAATAATGGTGCCTCACTTAATATTTATTCATTCATTTTTAAAAGGAGATAAAAGTTGATGTGTATAAGCACATACACACACACATACATACAAAATCTGAAGCTCATAGTAGTCCCAGCTTATTTGTACATTTGTTGTAAATAGGCTTGAATAAGGATGCTTAAAAATTAAGTGTAAGAAAATCAAGAGAAATTTCAAAAAGAATAATTTCAAATTCACACACAGACACACAGAGATAGACACAGACACATATAGACACACAGACACACACTGTTATACAGCTAAGCTGAAACAGGATCTCAGTCGGTCCTACATTATTTTTGGCTGGGTTTAAATCTGTAAGATCTGCTCAGTGTTTTCCTACCCTGAAGTTTGTGAAAATCTCCCAGAAAGCAAGTTCACGAATCAGTCTGATTTCCTGAACTTCATTATAGCCTGAAAATAATTGTTTTGAAGTTCTGTGTATCTGCACACCAATGGTATGATTAGCCATGGGGTGCCGTTGTTCTTCATGTCATGAAAGAGTCTGGCTTATTTAAGTAAAAGAAATTGTGTATGAACTCAATATTGTCACTACTAAACTTTACAGCCTTTGTTTTTCAGAGATACATAGTGATTTCTTATACAAAGCATGTGGCCTCAAAAGCATATTTCAATCGTTGTCATTATTCAGGTTGGATGTAATAACTATTTGGCAAGTACTGCAGCTTCAGCACTTTAGCTGTTACAGGGATGTACATGTACTATGCAAATGTAAACTCTAAGCAGTATGTATAAGAACAGAAAAGTATGCGACGAGAGTTAGTCTTACCTTAAGCCATTTTGTGTTCTAATGCGGTTAAAAAAACAAACAAATGTTCACTTTTAGGTCTGCAAGAAAATATTAAAAATCTGAGGATGTCTATTTTCTTGATCTAATTTGCATATCTTCTGGATGAAGGGTATGATTTGATTTATCCTTGCTGAAATGGTGCCCTCAGTATACACTTTTAGTGGCTGTTCACATACTATCACATGTGGATATTACTGACAAAGGAAATTTATTTATGGAATTAGATTAGTTGTTGCCGCCCGTCAAATGGACATCTCCCTCTTCGGATATTTCACAAGATAGAATCAAGGGCACAGATGGTCTCTGCAATTGGGCCTGGACCAGATAATTTCTCAGGGCCATATTCAATACTATCAATCCATAAATACTAGTTCAAATTATTTCCTGACTCTGGAGAAAGCTGCCCTTTAGCTTTTAATTACAGACGGTTTATTAAATTCCGCAGGCTTACAACACAGGCCCGTCTATGTGGTTATTAAAGTAGGCCCCCATTTCTGTTTCCTATGGACTTCACATGCATTTGTCAGCGATCATCAGAGCTTGCTTGGAAATACTCAGTGCCCAGCCGCCTTCTGGCTGTCCACGGTGCTGTCTCCTGCGGCACTGTCTGTATCCTGTGCCCATGTTCCCTGCTCCTGGGGTAAAGCTCCACTGAGAGTGTGCCCTCACCCCATCTTCAGCACCTAATAGACTTGGTGTCTCCAGTGCCATTGTGACCAGTGTTTACATAGGTGATATGCATCCCACCCCCAAACATTCACAAAACACATCTCAGCTTGTTTTATCTTCAAGAGACAATATTTCAAAAGGATTGTTTGCAGTCTTTTCATCTTATTCTTTCCTTGCTTTTAAAACACAATAAGCTGTAGAGTTTGTCTTTTTTTTCAGGTTTAATGTTTTAAAGCTTAAATGGAGTTAACAGCACCTGAGTTTATGGAAATTTGAAGTCCAAGAACAAGGCCATAAATTTGATTGCTAAGTTAAGTTTAACAGGGCTCTGGAGAATCCTGTGAACATCTTTTCTTATCTCCAGTGGCGTCTAAAAGGGGAAGTTAAATGATGAGTTTACTTTTCAATAAAATGTCTAGTGCTAGGAATAAGTATGTTACTTTGCAAGTACAAACTCCGTAATGGATAACGTAAAACTCTGGGACCAGTGGTGTGCCGACGGCCGCCCCCAAGGTCGGGAAGGCAGGAGGGGCTGGACGTGGCACCTTGAACTTGGCGTAGTCACTGCACCTTGGCTTGAGTGTACAAATATGCCATGTGGGTTTTCTCTAGATGTGTTGTGACAATATCTACATTGTGCACTTTCCATCTGACAATACGCAGACAGGCACACTTTTCCAGAGTCCCGGGAGCAGCCAAGTGTGATAAGCACATGACAAAATAGTGAATTGTAACTACAATTTACTTAATAGTAAATTTAAATAATTCAATTTTACTTTTGTTCATGGGGATAGAATACAAGAGCTCCTTCTTGCTAGGTGAAGGTCCTACCACTTGAGCTAACCCTTGGAGTATTTTGTTCTTTGTCTACTGTCTTAGGTAGGGTCTCATGCTTTCACCTGACCCAACCTTGGGCTGCGATCTTCCTACACAGGCATGCACTGCTGCGCCCCTCCCAGTTATTTAATTTTTAATGGTTCCAGTGATCAATAATGGATGAACAAAGATCCTGAAACAGTGACAATCAGCTATGGTGACTGAAATAAGCCAGCAATACAAGCACCGCCAGTGACAGAATCACCCCCTCTCCCCGAGGAGACTGCAAGTTCCTAAAAGCAGACGTGTAAGCTTGAGAGGTAAAATTAGTGAATGAAGGATTTAGAAGCAATTGCTCTTTTTTTACTGTTGGCTGGAATGTCTCAGAAACGTTTTTGTTTTATTCTCGGAGATCATATCCACACTCGCACTGGAGAAAGAAGCAATTTACAAGGAATCACCAGAACTCCAAAAGATCACAATGCGCACACTACCAGAAGGAATTCTTCAGAAGATGCCCATTTCTTTGCTGCCCTTAACGTTTAAGGAGCTGTCCTTCTGGGCTTGTTTGCATCCAGTTTTATGTCAAGCTGCATTTACCCAAACTTTCGTGCTGGTTGCTGCATCTTCACAATCTTGACAGGCGGACTGGCTGTGATTATGGGCTGCTACTCAAAGGCTCGGCCTAGAAAGCAGTTATGGGTTTCTCTCCCTGTGGCTCAGGTTATGAGGCTGGCATGGCTGTCACCCAAAGCTGTACGAGAGTCTCAAATGGGAAATACAAGGTGCCATGGGTTCTTGATAGAGTTCTAGCTGCTGTGCTGCTGACAGGTTTGATGTCTCCAGCACTAGGTTTCTAATATTAGGAAAGTTCTCGGTGAGCTGTCATCCAAGCTCTCTGTACTGGAGATGTTGATGTAGATTTCTAGTTTTCATTCTGATAATGAATGAGGAATGATTAGCTTTTATCCCATTAGTCTGGAATTACAAGGAGATCATATAAGCAATGCCGCAAAATCAAACAATTAAACAGGGGCACAAGTACTTATTAACCAGACAGAATTAATAGTAGCAAAAAATAGATAAGTAGCAATTAATCATTTTAATAGATAGGACATTTTTCCTGTTAAAATAATTGTTTCCCAAACCAGGCTCATATCCTCAAATTTAGTGATATTTTTAAAAACCTTTAAAAGGAACTGAGAAGGGAGTCGTTCAAGCGATGTTTTGTTTTGTTCTGTGTTGACAGGTAGATTGATGTCTTGACATAACTAATTGACAAAGATACAACTCAAAAGTATTTCCTAGCTTGGAATAAATTCCTGATTTGTTTTTAATTGGCAACGTTAGCATTAGCATGACGGAGGAAAAGTGTCTTTGTGACATTATAAACTGCCATTCGAAGCCTAGCGCTGACATCTCCCAAGAAACTGAAACATTAGCCAGTGAAAATTTCCTTATGCTAGATTTTTGTTCATTTTTCATATTGTTATCATCATATATTGTTGTATATAAGATTAGAGATGATTACTAAGTTACAAACGAAGAATGGCATACTCTAAGAAGCCTGCAGCAAGGCGGAGATGGACGGCGGCTGGAAGCTGTGGCTAGTATCTGTGGCTAGTATCTGCCTGAGGATGCCCTGCTTTTACTTAATTTCCACTTACTTACACAGCAGCCGTTTGACTCCTGGGAAAATGGGATTTTAAAATGTCAGAAGACAGAGCTTTTAGCTATGTCAGAGAAGTACTTAAGTTGTCATAATGTTCATCTCTTGTGGTGATATAAAATGATACATTCCCTTCCTCTCCATCTTCGCTCTTCCTTTTTATTCAAGTGAATTATTGTTCTCACTCCCACGTGTGTTTAGTAACAAACCAATAGGATGAAAACCATACCTCCGTTACTTAATTAACATGCAGACCCCTTACTGCTCGGCACATTGTGTATAGGTTATTTTCTTGAGACTTTTGATTTTTAGAAGCTCATAACTCTGTGCCTCAAAATAATTTTTTACCTGGATGAAGGTTTTTTGTTTTATTTATTAATATTTAAGCACTTGTTAATTAAATGTATTTTTTTTCAGTTCAAGGATTAAACCCAGGGCCTTGCTCTTGCTAGGCAATAGTCTGTCACTGAGCTACAGCCCCATGCCTCAATGAAACTTGCTTAACGCATCTATTTATAGTCAGGACTGAATGTAGTGTTGATGGACATTTAAATTCTCACTTGATACCATCAACCATTTATAGTGACAACCACAGGAATGGTGCTTAGATATGGGGTTAAAGTTCACCTGAGCTTGAAAAAAATTAGGGGAAAGTGCAACAATGAGATGTACAAGTTGTTATGTCGAAAACGAACTTTACAACTTTGGTGTGGGGTGGGGGAGGGGATGGAGGGAGGATGGGAAGGGAGGGGAAGAGGAAACAAAGGAGGAGGCTACAATGCTCGATAAGAAATGTACTCATTATCTTGCCCATGTAATTGTAACCTCTCTGTACAGTATTTTCACAATTAAAAAAGTTAAAAAAATAATGTTTTTGATAGCTTAAATCTGACTTCATTTTACATGTCATTTATTGAGAGATTTAGAGGAAAGACAATACTTGGGCACTGTATTGAATATGCAAGTCATAGAAGTGAGAATTCACTTTCCAACATCTGTAAATTAGGCAGAAGGAAGAGAAAGGGGCAAGCCATGACATCAAAGTTTATTACATTACTATTTTATTATCATTTTTATATTAGGAAAGAATTTTGACCCATATATATGAATATATATACACACACACACACACACACACACACACACACACACACACACACACACACACATATATAACAACTTGTGCACCAATGATTTGCTGGTTTCTATCTACTAAAATGAGGTTCTGGAGCTGTATATTGTTTATATTTTGTCTGCTTCCAAAATATCTGCATTGCTTTGACACATGTAGAGAAATGCAAACTGAGAAGTTTCTGCATAAACACAGAATGAATAGGTAATAGGTAAGCTAAATGATACCCTTTTCTTGTACTTTTGACAGCTAAGATAGAAAATGAGTGAATACAATTCACCACATACATTGAATTGCATATACTGAGGAACAATGAAAGATACTTCCAATGATGCAAGAGTAAGAGAAGCATCATTTTTAGCTTCTGAAATGATGCGCTTATCTGTAGAATTAATAATCTTTCCTAGAACTTTAATATTGTTCTCTTTTTAAAAAAGCGCACAAGCATTTGTCACTTACTTCCATACTATGTGTCTGAAGGGCAGAAAGATTTGAGAAATTACCAGTGGTTGTACGTTTTGTTTTAAATAACTGCTGTTGAATTAACTGATAAATGCAAACATGCCTAGATGATTCACATCTCTATATATCTACATTTCTAAAAGGATAAATATAGATATACACATATATTCTACATTAAAGCCAAAGAATACATTTGAGTCAGATTTCCAAGAAAACTGAAATGGTATATTCAAGGTATTATCTTAAATTAAAAAAAATAAAAAAACAGGAATAAGCTTTATATGCTTGGAAACATCTTATTATCTATTCATTAAATTCATTTTCTGAAACTGGAAATTTAGATGGTAATTCATTGAAGATATATCAATTATTGAACTACGTATTTGTGTCATCTTGAGCTCCATTAAGCCACAGTAATTTCAGATCTTAAAATTAAAATAACACAAAGGTGAATTTTACACTCATGGTCGCATACATCCAAGGCTCGCTGTGAATTTACCCTGCGTCCCACCAAGATGGGAGATGGATTCTCAATTTGGAAGATTCTTTGTTTTCCAAGGGGAGAAAGAACCCAAGGCCCCAAGTGAGCCACTGCCTGAAAGCCAGGTCACATGACCAATACTAATATTATTCATGAGGAGGGTAAACTCAATGGACACAGGTAGTAAGTTTTCTTAAAGTAATACAACCTCGCTTGCTACAAACGCTAAGTCAGGTAGACAGACATTTGACTGTGGAAAGGTGTCAAAGACCTGGGGTTGCCAATCTCTGTGGAAAGGAGTTTTTCACTGATAACAACCTAACCACACCCATATGACATAGTGATCTGGCCGGCAGGCTGGAAGAGGCTCACAGATTGGCTGCGATCAAGCTATTTGCTTTCCAGTAGCTCCACGTCTTTGCAAAGCTGTTGGCGATTACTATGACAAAAAGCAGCAGATGTGAAAACCAGCTTCACCCTGGGGGAGGTGAGGATGAGGAGTAACCACAGCACCTACACAACCGTGCTAGCCTGTGAGAATGGATGCTCAGACAGGCAAGGTTTGTAAAAATTCCTCTGTGGTATTATTTTGTTCAAATGAGTACTAAGTTGTCTTCATGCACGGGGATGTTGATTTGTACAGACTGAATACTTAACTCACGGAGTGATTTTGATAGGGTTTGGCCCTGGTCAGTGGGAAGCACTGGACTGAAGCGTGGCACTCCATGAGAGGGCTGTAAATTATCCTTGAAGTCTGGCTCTTTCCTTGCAGAGTTTTAGAGTCCTGTTTACATGTTATCCTAGACTGGAAATGAAGTTGACATCTCAAAGTAAGATGAATTACTAGTTGGTTTCTTCATTCATAAAATGTGTTAGTGATTACTTCTATAAAACATGATGACTAGCAGAGTTGCTTTGTGTGTGTGTGTGTATGTGTGTGTGTGTGTGTGTGTGTGTGTGTGCACATGCACATGCGCATGAGTTGGAGGCTTGTTTCCAACCATATAGACCAATTCTCAGATTGCCCTGCCTCAGATACACTGAAAAGGTAAAATTACTGCAGCTTTATTGGGAACAAAGTTCCATCCCCCTTCCTTGATGGGCAGAAACGTGGCACAGCACGACTGGATTTTCAGGATACCAATGTTCAAAGCAGCTTAGTTGTCTGCTTCCAAGACATGTGTAGAGGAGGCTCCAATCTTCATTCTCAACAGTGCTCTCTGCAGACTGTTTCTCCTCCCTCAGACTCCTGCCTCATCCATTTATTCAGTCATTTGAAGAATTGAAATGCATGCACACACTGGGGTTTAAGCACTGGAGGGACTAGGAAAGGCAAGTTCTGTATTTATTCACTGTAGAATTTGCCTGAGTATCTGCTGGGTAGGAGGCCCGGTGACCCGCGCATCTTCCTGGGCCCTTCTGTTTGATCCTGTCCTCAAGAGCCACTCAGGTCCGCAGAACATTAAAGGTGACGAATAACAAAATCATTCATTGGGCCATCCAACAAAGGTAAGAATGATCTTGTGGCCTTTTTCCTGCTCACCTCTGGGATTGTAAAATACACTTAAGCCAGCAGAAGAGCAAAGAGAGGTTCTCAAATATGTAAGTTAAAATCAAATGAACATAGAAAGTTTTGTGAGCAGGAGAAGAATTTAAAACACTCTTTGCTTGGGTTAGTATTTCTTTAGGCATGTTAGTGAACAACTTAATCTTTGAGTATCCTTTGAGATAATACTGAAGTAATGCAATCACAGTGATACAGACGTTGATTTAACTTGGACATTCTTCAGTAAACTCTTTATCCAAGATGGAAACTTAAGCACTGATCAAGTCCTGGCTTTTCACATTATGTTTGACTTTTACTTGCCACAGTACTACCTAGTAAAAGCAGAACACCAGTCAGAACAGGTGTAAGTATGCAACTTTAGTTATAAATATTTTAAATTTTTATTGTGCCAGTCAAGTCGCTAAACAGTGAACATGAGAGAAATTATTAGAGTCAGGGTCCTTTCTAATTTGTAATTTCCAGGTAGGTTTTTTTTACACCATTATCTTATAGAAATATAAAATTTTAACTCATATGTATATGAAGAATACAGGGAGCAACATTCTCAATGTCTTGGAAATTATAGATATTATATATTCTGTAAAATATAGTTTATATTATAAAATGACTCTTGCTTTGTGAAGCAAAGGCAGTTTCTCTTGAGTAACAGAAAGTTGGCCCATACTGATTAAAAATATGCTAAAATATGTCAAAGACTGTTTCTTGATAGATATGAAAATAAATATTATTTCTTGGACAAGTAGAGTTGAAGCTATTCTTGACAACTGGACAAATTCTTGAACAGTCTGTCATTAACACTGAATGGTTACAAGACTAAAGTGTGGACAATAGGCCTTGTGTACACCACTGGATCATTATAAAGCCTGCCAATACACACCAGTGATGTGTAATTTGCATTTCTAATCGACTCCTCATTGAAGCATATCTTTTTCTTCTCTCTTGCCTTCCTTCCTCTTCTCCTTTCTCCGTTTCCCCTTTACTTTCTCGGTCTTTTTCTGCTGTCATGCAGTAGGTCCCTAAAAAGGCAGGATAAGTGCATTCACAGCTTTCTTCAGGTTGCCCACGGGGTGCTATAAATGCACAAACTGGATGTATCTGAAGCACATATTAACTTACCTTCTGCTGCACAGGAAGAACATAAACAGGCTGTTAATGTGCACTGTGTTGAAACTCTTAACTTGGGGGACGAGAATTAGCTTGCAGTAGTAATTTTGGAAGCACCTGGGAAAATTGCAGGCTTCATTTGTTGCAGGGTGGAATATGATTAAAAAGAGAATATATTATTATCATGGGCACCATTAAAAAATGTGTAGACAGCATTCTATGATGTTAAAATGGAGATTGGAAGTTGTGCTCCAATGTGGATGCGGCTGCCTGTTAATTACTGTCTACCACAGGGCACGGCAAGTGCAATTCAATTATTTGCTTTGTCAAGCAGTATTTTGATTAACCTGAGCTTTAATTTTGTGCATCCACTGTTTTTCATATTGTGATAAAACTGCGGAATGGCACGTGCTTGGGAAACATCAGAAATGTATCCAGTGCCAGAGGAGTGCATGCTGAATCTAGATAGGAAGTCCTTCTCCAAGCTGGAGAATTTTATTTTAAATATCAGAGGAGATGTATTTCCCATCAAACCTGTCCAGCACAGTCATGTTATACTGGAGGCCTATAATAACTTTCGTTCTTCCTAGTAAACTTTAAAATTAGATGTAATTGTGCTGATGTTTGATTGAAGAAACTAAGGGTAAGGAAAAATAATGTACATCTAAATCGTTCAGCTGTTTCTTGGTGGAGTCCTACATTGAATTGAAACTCACTTTTGCCCTAAATTCAGTGGAGTGCTCCTTCCCCAGGTTTTCAATCCTACTTACTAACTTTGAAGTGAAGAATCTGGATAGTTCTTGCTTATATTTTATGGTATTTTCCACACCCTGCGGAAATGTAAGCAATATATCATAAAAATAACCTTACAAGCAATCTGCAAAGCCATTTGTCAATCATTTTAATGGCTGGGGATTGAATGACTTCTTTTATTTGCTGGTTATTCATTTCTATTTCTGTCAGTAGCCAAGCCTGGTTGCTTGGCTTCTAATCTAAATTGCCTGTAAAAAGTGATAATGCTCTGTCTTGTGTTTAATGAATTCTGTTATATAACAAAAGTACAGTAATATAAACATGTACCTCCACACTGACTGACGATCTCCAAAATGGTGAGAAAGTAATTTTTCTGGTCATTCTTTAAAAAAGAATGTTTTGTGCATCTACTGACTTTCTGTCACAACTATGCTTGGTTGTAGAGATCAAACATTACATAGATAAAATATAAGACAGAATATTAATTAGTCATAGAGGAGGAACACATTGCCTGTGCCTGAGAGTCAACTAAAGCTGGAGAATTGGGTCTTGGAGTGAAGTAGGGTATCCATCCCGTGGAGAAGGGTCAGGCATGTGCCGGCCAGCTGCGGATAATCAAGTAGTTTATTTCAGTGATGAGGGGCAGTGTTCTTACTAGATAAGTGAGAGAGGTCAGAAATAGTGTTGTTTCAGACACCTAATCCATACGTTCATCTATACATAATCCATGCACAATCCAATCATAACGTGTGCAAACAGACATGCACAACTATACACATACACTCCTGTAGTCCATCATACATCTGTATGCAATCCATGAGCACACTCCTATAAACCATGCAGATATACACATGCCCATGACCCATGCTCACATTCACCTGTAAACTGTGCAGTGCACGGATACACAAACAACACATGCAGGCATATATGTGTAACCCATGAACACAGAGAAGTACATTCACATGTATCAATATCACATCTTGTTTCCTTTTGATATGCTATTATTTATAACCTAAACAAAGAACAAAAAACACAAATGCATGTGTATATATGTGTGTGCATATTATGATTTCTTAACTATGCCTAGAAAAATTTAGTGAGATATTGTATCTTTAGTATCTTTATGGAATTCTGGCCGTATAATTTATTAAGAGAGTTTGCACCACATAGTTATAATATTTCCATCAGTCAAATTTGAACTGGAAAAGTTTAGATGCTAATGAATAATATTTTTAAAGAACCAAGATACATAGGTTGAAAATTGATAAATAAATCAACATTATTTTACTTACTAGTGGAAATACTATCTAGATTACCTTTTGTCTTAGACTATTACATAAAATTAAATGTTTTAACATTTATCTGGGTACTGGTGGCTTATGCCTATAATCCTTGCTATTCAGGAGGATGAGATCTGAGGATTGTGGTTCAAAGCCAACCAAAGCAGAAAAGTCCATGAAACTCATATTTTCAAAGAAATACCAGAAAAGCTGAAAGTGAAGCCATGACTCAAATGCAAGAGCCACAAAACTCAGGGACACTGCCCAAACCCTGAATTCAAAAAGTTAAAGCAATTCTTTATTGTCTGTTTTAATAACTAGCCTTTCTTCTGGTATATCTGACATAAATGCCAATTGTAATTTGTATGACTCTATAATGATGCTACATTTTGAACTAAAGTTCAAACTAAAAATCCAAAAGGGATTTTTACACTTAGCTTACACAGTAAATCAGAGAATCATTAGAAGTTATATATACATCTAGAAGGCTTACATACATCTATAAAAATGAGTCATATATATTGTAAGCACAACCTATTTCAAATACGGTGTTATGAATATAATCAGTTGTGATTTTATGTCTAATCAGAAAGTTATATTTCTAATAGTCTACACAAAATATGGAGAGTTATGTATGTCATGGTACTTTTTTCTAGCTCCAATTAATCCTCCATCCTTGGGGAAATGATTTCTAGGGCCAGCCTAACTCACCAAATACTTCATCTAAGCATGTTTGCCCTGGTTTTCATTAAGCTTGCTGTCTGTCTAGCTGGTAATGACCTCAGGTTGGGACAGGTAATTAAGTGATTTGATTGAATAAAAGGCTTTCCTTTTTAGCTTCTGCTTACTAGCTCTATCTGAACAACCCTTGTGGGCTTGTAAAAAATATTCTCACATTTGCAAGGGAAATACACCATATAACACAACTAAAATGCTACCCATGACATCTCTCTTTAAATTCATTATCAAATGTATAATTAACTTATATTTCCTCCCTCCCTCCCTCCCTCCCTCCCTTCCTCCCTCCCTCCCTTCCTCCCTTCCTTCCTTCTTCCCTTCCTCCCTCCCTTCCTTCCTTTCTTCCTTCCTTCCTTCCTTCCTTCCTTCCTTCCTTCCTCCTTCCCTCCCTATCTTACTTACTTCTGTTTTGTTCTACATATATATTGTCTCTGTAAACATATAAGCACAGATTGTATGTCCTCTCCTAGTAATGCAAAATATTTATATGTGCTCTGCAGTTATTCCCTGATTATTGGTAATCAATCAATGACTATCATTGACTTTGTAACAAAATGTTATAATACTGTCTCTGAAGCTGTTTTTACACTCTAACATATTAGAATATAATTATAAGCATAAGACAGCATTTTTAAAATGGATGATAAATTCTACTTTTCTTCTTATTTAATATTGCTATTTTTACTTTCTCTTTCATCATATAATGATTGAGAGTTGGTCTCATTTTTAGTAATCAGGAATGAATTTTGTTACTTTTCATAATTTAAGCTTTTCTAATATGAACAATTTGTTTTCATTTGTCACCTTTCATTATGAATTAAATAGGTGACAAGCTTCGTTTTAAAATGTATATTAATCCTGTGAATATAAGTGCCACATTTGCTTTTTGTTGTTACTTTTCAACCATTAAGATATATGGGTGAAAACGTATTTACCAGAGTGTTCATTTTGGTCAATGAGGGTGTGTCATTAGATAGGAAGACCACATAAACTAAATGGCATCAAACGATAATGTTAATATATGCTTTTACATATTGCAGAAGTCCAATCCCTAATTTCCAGTAAATATCCTTGGTAGGTGTTTCCCCATTTGAAGTCACTAATTATACGCTATGTAATGGCTCTGCTAGTGTAGCTGAGGACCAATAAGCATTATTTGTGCCTACCCAGCTGAAATATAATGGTGATTCTGTCTGATTTTTGATCCTTAGATAGTTTGATCTATTTTTAGTACTTTTGTTAGTTCCATCTAGAATATTTTCTTTCCTAAAGACTTGCAACTATTATAAAGCAGTTAGGATTTTACTTGAAGGACACTTTTGTTTTATTTCTAAAAATATACCAGGATTTAATCATTTAGATTTTCTAGTCACTATGATATGTGAATATCAGTAATTCAGGCATGAGGCTGGTTCTGTGGAAATACTTTGAAGACTCTTTTTCTACCATAAATAAAATAAAATGTGGACTTTTAATTGGATAAAGTTTAATTTCCCATCTCACAATATCAAATTAAAAGTATTCATCATGTGAATATATGCCGTTATTCTCTACCTTACACCAACAAGATTTTAGATCTGAAGATTTTGATTTCAGACTCTTAATGATCTTGCATGTCTTATTAAAGTCACATAGAAACATTTGTGGTTAGTATATCTGTTTGGGGGGGGGGGAAAGAAATTCCTGCTTAGATCTAACCTGTTGGGATTGATGGAAAATGAAATCTATTCTACCTGTACATTTCTTTATTATGGGTTTTTTTATTTAAAGGAAGTTACTTGAAGTTTCATGCTAACATAATAGGAGAAACAAAAATATTTTAGACTCAACTATCAGAGGGTAAGTAATAGACACTTAATTTTCTTTTTTGTCTGTCATGGGGGCTGAACTCTGGGCCTGGGTGCTGTCCCTCAGCTCTTCAGCTCAAAGTGAGCACTCTACCACTGAGTGACAGTGCCACTTCTGGCTTTTTTCTGCTTATGTGGTGCTGAGGAATCGAATCCAGGGCCTCATGCATGCGAGGCAAGCGCTCTATCACTGAGCCACCTTCCCAGCCCTTCCCACCTAATTTTAATGTGTGTACCTAGCTAATAATTTCTATCATGTCTGTTAATTTATGGTGTGTATGTATTCAATACAGATGTCTATGTGTTCATTTATAGCAAGTCTACCTGTGATCCTAAATGATAGGTTTGGGAGCATTTGTAGTGCAGAAAGTTTGAGACTCATGAATCGTAGAGAAGGGTTCTTGCTCTTCACATTTCCTAGGTGAAGCCAAGGGCCTAGATCTAGTTGCAAGGAAAGCGGCCCTCTCTGGTGCCCCGGCAGGGCTCACACCCACCCTGGAGACCGGCAGGCCAGGCCATCATGGGGCTGTCCTGGTCCCCACAGCTGGTGGCTCCTGTGGTGTGCTCAGAGGGGCTCCTGAGGTGGTCCCCTTCGTTCACCCTCCAGAGGACCATGTTCTGGCCACCTGCCCTCTGCTTTCTGGCCAATCTATAATGAGCCCTTCAGATTCAGTTCTCCAAAGATAGTGTTGACTGTGTGCCTGCAGAAAGAGGAAATTCTACCTTCTACTGTAAGACAACACAGAGACTTGTATTGGCATTTTGTTGATATGCAACAAACATTGTCTTAAGCCAAACGAAGTGATGATCACAGCTTCTACTAGGGATTATACAACGAGACTAGTCCAGTGCATCCTAATGTGGGCACATGATCATAGGAAGACACGCTTCCAAGATCCCTTGGCTATTTCCAGAATTTATCCTTGTTCTCTAGCTGGCTCCCAGTTGACCATGGCATCCAGCATCAGCTGCACGACGCTTCGAGAGATCTCCACCCTCAGTCTGCCGAAATCAAGTCTTGTGTAATGGAATCCTATAGTGGGTTTGGCTTCAGAGTCATAGGTCTGGTTTGAACTCAGGAGATGATATTTTACTGCTAGAGACACAAGCTTCATGCATTAGGCTTAATTTCAAAATTCTCCTTACCAAAGCTCTTTGAAGGCACAAGGTCATTAGCCTCATAATTATACTGATCTCTATGTGGATGTTCAGGTTGATCACAGTGTATATGATTATTGAGCACCTTTTTACAGCCAGGTACTTGCCAGGGTAGTTTTCAAGGCTCTGATAAGCAGGATTTACAGTAGAGAAATTCAATGGTTAATTTCCATCACAATCATCAATCAATGCGTCTGTATTGGAAAATTGGAGAAACAAATGATTCACATTTACATTAAAATACTGTATGAAAGAAAATATCCTTACACAATTATATAATATTCAGGTTTCAGAGGGGATCTATTCTTGATCGTGGTGATGAAAATCCCCCCAAATGGTTGGAGGAGATAGTTCACTACCCAGCCACTGCTAATTCAATTCTTAATGATACAAATTACATTAAATAATCAATTTCGATTACTTTTTTGGTACACTGATAATTTAATAGTTAATTTTTGAAGTGTTCTTAGTATCTATTGTTCTCTGATGAACTAAGCATCAATATATTTGAAATATATTTGTAATAAGTCTGGTTTTACATGTATCATTCCAAGTACTTTTTCAAACATTTTCCATTTGAAACATTTTGTCATGCTATTTCAACTAGGGAATATTTATTAGAGTGATTCATTCCTATTTATTATATGGCTGCAAAAACTGACATGAAGAATACTTTATTATAGGATATGTGTATGTATATTTTTTCTGGAGTATTGAGCGTGTTCATTTTGTTTCCTGACAAAAAGATCCATGTTGAGTCTCTTCTATCCCCTTCAACCAACTTCTCACTTTGGCTTAGGTGATGAAGCATTCACTTATACTGTAACCTGTATGAATGTTAAACACGTTGTTTTCACAGATTTACCCTGAGATATTCAGGACAGGGAATGAGTGCAACGATGCTTCAGGACAGGTGAGGATGAAACACTGCATGGGATCCTCGGTGGGTAACAGAATGTACGCAGTGGGACAATACTCTTTGATTTTACAGTAATCAGCGAGTGGGGAGTTTCTGTGTTTCCCAACTCATAAAAGGACAGGTCTACTTATTTTCAGGGGAAATAGCAAAGCCAATTTATTCATTTTACTTATTCTGTCCAGTAGAGTTTTGCACCCATTTTAAATCTTAGTTTGAAAATAAGAACCTCACATTTCTTTGTGTGTCTATCTATCTATCTATCTATCTATCTATCTATCTATCTATCTATCTATCTATCTATCTATCTATCTATCTATCTATCTATCTATCTATCTATCTTTTGTGGCTTGAACTCAAAGCCTTGGCACCATCTCTGAGCTTTTTGGCTCAAGGGTAGCCAGTACAATACCACTTGAGCCACAGCTCCATTTCTGGCTTTTTGATAGTTAACTGGAGACAAGTTTCATTGACTTTCTTGTGTAGGTGGACTTCAAATGGTGATCCTCAGAACTCAGCCTCCTGAGTACCTAGGATTGTAGGTAGGAGCACCCAATGCTGGGCTAGAACCCCACCTTTTCAGAGTGAGAATTACTGGGTTATAATATGAACTATTTGGTTCATTACTAAAATTCTTGGAATATATGGAAAGCTTTGAGGTACAAAGAGAAAAATCAGGCCAGGGCTGGCGCTATTTTTGTATGAAATCCACATGTAATTTTGGAGCTTCTTTTTCAAGATTATATCATACATCAAGTTGTATTTAAAATTTCACTCTAGTAGATGTTGTCCATCAATGTAAGGATGTAATGAGTGAGGGCTACATCAACTACAGGTAATGGGGGAAAAGAAATACATGTGATTTGTATGATTGCCACTGTTTATTTTTTAAAAATCTAATGTGCAATCGGAAATAACCTCATTACTACAGTGTATCATTTCTCAAGTTGGCACACACCGCATCTTCTTAATCCAAACTCAATGCCCATATAAAGACACACTATATAAAGATACATTTTGTTTCCACCCAACACAGTTCCAAACCCCAGTGCTCTGGAAGGGACTCCAGTCTTCACTGTGGTGGGACACAAAGATTCCTTTTGTCTTTTTGGGCCATTGATTTTTCTGGATGTTTATCACTCCCTGTTTGAACTCCTGTCACTTCAATTCTAATATCTAACGTCACATACGTCAGGTTAGCTGTCAGAGGAGACATCTCATGCTAGATGATGAAGGGATTAGGGGTGACAAAGGAGACCATGTTGTATGCATTGTGACTGGTAAAGGAGACTATGTTGTATGCATTGTGACTGGCAAAGGAGACCATGTTGTATACATTGTGACTGGCAAAGGAGACCATGTTGTATGCATTGTGACTGGCAAAGGAGACCATGTTGTATGCATTGTGACTGGTAAAGGAGACCATGGTGTATGCATTGTGACTGGTAAAGGAGACCATGTTGTATGCATTGTGACTGGTAAAGGAGACCATGTTGTATGCATTGTGACTGGTAAAGGAGACCATGTTGTATGCATTGTGACTGGTAGTTCTTGCAGGCTGGGTTTCTTGTGGGTGTGTGGTCCTGGGGGGAACTTCCCACTGCCTTCTTCCACTGCCCATCCCCTACACCACTCCCACCACAGGGCCTTGAGCTAGTCACAGCGTGTTGCTGGCTGTGGTGACTCATTTGTTGAAGGCCAATCCAGTCTTACTTGGATGGCTTGATGTCTGCTTCCAGTGACTGTAATTGGAGTAGAGCTATGGAGTACCCTCATCTCCCAAATACTCTGACATTCTCTTCAATTTTGACAGCCAACCCCTGGGGCCAATCAACTCCCCATTGAGTACTGATGCATAGCTTCAGGTCGGCAGCGATCCAGAAGTGGTCTCAGTATCAGTTCAATGGCGATATCATTGGTATCTTTGGTAGGGTCTCCCCTTTCTTAAAAGCTGAGTCTAGTGCAGTCTAAAGAGATGGCAGATGCATTGGATGCCGAGCAAACAAGCCCATGGGAATGGGGCCTGCTTGAGCATGAACAGAGATTTGCCTCCTTTGGATGGAAGCAGTCAGTGCTCCCCCCGCCAGCAGGAAGCTGGCTGCTTCCACAGAGAATGAGGCCAGAGCAGGGGCAGAATGTGGTTCTCTTCACTGTCAGATTTGGAGTTCGACAGTGATGTAGCCAGACTCGCCTTGGACAGCATACATCTCGTAGCTGAGCCGTGCATGCTTTCTGCCACCATGTTCACTGGATTCTGGAGTCCACTGGATAGGAACATACCCCAGAAAGAGGCTGGCCCACACCTTGCATTCCAAGGCGGCTACCTTTTGGTGAACTTGCACCTGTCACTCAAACACGTTCGTTGTTTTTCCTCATTAGAAGGCCATTCACCTGTCTCTTCCCAACATTCTTGCCATCCATGATTTATGGCAATTTGGCTATTTATTTTAATATCACTGTAGATTTAAAAGCATTGCGGAGATGAAAGTTTCCATGTGTTTCCCACCCTACTCCCAGTCCAGTCTACCAGTGCTTGCTACCTCCTCTCCTTGCTTCCTGCATCCCAGCTTTTATGATTTTTGGTACCTTAATATGTGCATTTGTTACAACTCCTGAGCCAGTAGGCATGTATTATTCTCAAGCAAAGTTCTCACACCGTTTGAATTTTCTTGGTTTTTAACCTGATATTCATTTTAGGTTTCAGTTACTACCCAGGACAGCAACTTGCACAAACTTCTTGTACCCACTCAGGTGGTGGAAGCTCTGGCTGTGTAAGTTTATAAAATGTTATTCAAGTATATCATAGAGTGTTGTTCAAATGGGGTACATATTTCCTATTACTAAGCTGGGGGAGTAGCTTGAGGAGGATTTACAGAGGTATGACGCCATCATGAATACATCATATTAATACCTCTGTGATGTAATACTGTGTAATGTCACTGTGATGTATTACAGGCTATACCAACAGGCTATACCATATCTATTCACTGTAATGCTATTGCATTTCCTTTTTACTTCTGCTCTCATTGGAAGAAAATCACTATGCACTGTTTACTTGTATGAAATGGGAGTTGGGTTCCTTCTGTGGAAAGTGGACAATTTGTGTGAATTATTTGGCATTCTTCTTTATAAGTTATATGCTCATTCTTCTGATTCTTCATTCATGTTTTTTCCCTAGTATGGACTCATAGAGAAGTATATTTAGCACATTAATCTTCAACATAATACGTAAGAAGTTTATCTTACTTGTTGGTTTGTAATCTAATAGTACTTTTTATTTTATTACTCAAATTGTTGTAATTTTGGCTAGTAAGACCTCTGTCAGTGCTCTGGTATTCCTAGTATATTTCATTACTCTATGTGTGTGTGTTTGTGTGTGTAGATATTTTGAGCCATATACACACAGTATTCGTACTTGATTTAATTAATTTAAGTTCCCATTCATCTTGTTCTTTTTCTGTCCCAATCTTGGAAATATACCATTTCATCAAGCACCACACTCCCTCTTATTAAAGAGTTACAGCAGATGATAAAGTTTAATGCAAAGCATGTTTAGTGCTTTTTTTAAATTGTCATTTGTGTTTGGTTATCTCAGGTGAAAAAGTAAAAACAAATACATGTGTACACTAATCTGTATACATATATGCTTTTAAGTCTTCCCGTCTACACGTCTGTGTGTATATAAAGCTGCCCATGTGTCCATAATCATGGGTTCAAGTTCAGTCTACCATGGCTTGACTCATCCTAACTTCTCCTTGCTTTCCACCTCAGCATTGAGAAGTCTGGCTTCCACCATTACCACATACTTAGGTGTATGTTTGGTCATAGGGTATGTGTAGGTGATGAAGAGAAACTTATTCCAGCAGTGTGCATTTCTTACCTTTCATGCCAAGGATCCTTTGGTCTGTAGCTTTCCGACTCTCTTCTGTGGGGTTGGTTCTCATGCTGTCATCCAGTCAGATTGCGTCCTTACATTCTGCACTCCAAATTCCCCTTCACTGGCTCCCACCCCAACCCCAGATCTCTGGCAAACCAAGCTGTTTTTTTACTGTCTCTGTTGGTTTTGTCTGTTGCAGAATGTCATCAACATGGAATTCAGCAGACATTGTAGATTGACCTTTTTCACTTAGCGATATGCATTGGCGGTAATTCATGTCTCGCGTGGCTGGCTAGATCATTTCTTTTCATTGCTGAAGCACTTCATCTTGTGTGGGTGGGCCACATTTTATGCATTCACCTAATGAAGGGCATCTTGGGTGCTTGCAAGTTGTGGTAATTATGAATACAACTGCTATAAATACTTCCAGGAAGCTTTGCTGTGCACAAAACTTTTATAATTAATCAGATAAATAGCTGAGCATGTATTTGTTAGATCACATGGTGGAACTATGCTTAGCTTTGTAAGGAAAAGAGAAACAATTTCCCAAAGTGGCCATGTCATTTTATACTCTCGCCCTCAAGATTTGAATTTTCTACTGCTTCCCATCCTCTCCAGTAGCTGGTATTGTCATGCAAAACTGTTCCTAGTATAAGAGGTGGATTTCTCAAACTGACAAATCACCATTTCTCAGCTCAAGGTTCTAATTACTGCCAGGACCGGAACCATTTGTCAGAATGTTAGCTATAGACCACGCACTAATGTTGACCTTTAGTGCTGGTCCTCTCCTCCCAGGCGAGGGTACACTGACTGGTTCTCACTTTGGCCCCCAGAAGGGCTTTCCCTCCCTGCTTCGTGTCAGGGGCATTTCATCAGGAGCCAGGCCACTTTTCGTGCAGTTGTCTCTGAGGCAGACTCGCCTGGAAATCAAGCTCCTGGGTTTGTTTTCCCTTCTCAGTTATTACAACCCTAAAGTACTTGTGAGGATGCAGGTCCACGTGAGTGAGAGGGTGTGAGTTAGTAAGAGTGAGACCGTGGGTCCTTGAGTCAGTCATTTCTTCTCACAACCTAGTTGCATTTCTGGATACGAATTTCCCATTTCACATGTGTCACTTCTCTCTGGGGAAGGCCTGCTTCTGGGCATGCTCAGTTGAATAAGTCAGTGGCTCAGACATCAAGCAGGCCAACATGCAGCATGGATGACTCAGAACACGTGGGAACCTGTGTGTGGACTCTGATGTAGAGGGCCCCACAGAAAGGTTCAGTGCACCCCTGCCTGCCAATGACCTTGGAAGCTGAATCTGTCAGTTTATGTATTCAGTAAGGCTGGGAAGCTTGCAAAGGCAGCCTGGGCTTGTCCCACAGCTTTCTCCTGTTCTGAGGCTTTCTAAAAAGTAACCCAGTTTTACAGTCACATGCTCAGAGTAGCAGTCAAGTTGTATGTTACCTCAAAAACCCAGCAATGAGTATTCCATATTTATTCCTTCCATGACATATTGTGGACTTTTTTTCCCTTAGTGTAGAAGAATTGAAATTTGTCACTTGTCCTTTAGCCCAAAAGAAATATGATGATATGCCTAAGAAAACTAAACATTAGAACTGTCAGTGAAATTTCAGTTTCTGAATTTTGGTGTGGTGGGTGTCTTCTTTAATAATTTTTAATAGGATCACAGTGGCTGCTATTTTCTGATCAAGGTATTATCAAGGTACTGGACCATTGTTATGCTCTGTGAAAAAGAAAGATGACAAAATGCCCAGAGATTAAATTATAAATCATAGCTGGAGCTTCACTATATGCCTGTAAAGAATAGTAAAGACTTTTTTGCTATAATTACCAGACTTCAAAACAATGAGTATTCACCATGTCAGTGGCTGCATGAGAAGTGTCATATATGTGTTAATTCCTTAAGCAACACAACCACATTTGACAAGGAATATACATCAGGAATCACTGCCTAAACAAATGTATGGTGGTCAGGGGTCATTCTCCAAATTCTGTCTGCCCCTTCTGCACTGGCCAAATGAGTGAGATGAACTGGGAAAGACTGAAAATCTTCTTCTCATTTACTTTAGAACCCATTTTAATGAAACCCACTTCTTCAGGTTTTCCAGGAATATGGTTTTCTGGTCACATACAGGTTAAGTGTCTTTCAATTATCTTTCTTCTATAATGCCTGTCAGTCTGAAAGTCCCTGAAGCTCAGGTGAGAATCCTGCCAGTTGCTGATCAGGTTCTAGCTTTGAATTTGGATCTGGAGAAATAACTACAAGCCACGTTCAGGGACCCACTGGGCCTGCTGAGAGACAGACCTGCACTAAAACCCCATTGATCACTTGCTTCTGTAATTTCCCATTTTTGCTGGGAAGACCATGGTGACATTCTGACAGTCTAGTAATGAGAGTCACTTCATGGCCCGTGCCTATTGGTTTCTGAACAATCTGACTACTTCCCCTTCTCTGGTTCATTGTCTTCTGGAAAGTAGTAGCAGTTCTCTCCAAAAACCCACTGCTGTGAACATTGAGCTTTGCAACAGGGTCAAGTTGACTTCCATTCCCAGGATTATAGATCATGGGAACTGACCAAAGCCTGGAAGCCTTTGAAGAGCTGTGGCTCCCTGTGTTGTCAGAAGGAGATGATCTGTTCTCTAGACCTAGGTTGCTTTTGTTCACTCTTGTCAACGTAGATATTACTAGCATGTCTAGAAATGTCTAGAAAAACATGACTCTTCCAATTGCTTTTTTAATCCTCTCCTCTGTACTTGTCACAATGCCTAATCTTTCTGTGACAAGTTCCAAGGACATCAGCTGAAACTCACTTAACTAGAATCTTTCCTCACAGAGATTTCTGGTCAGTATAAAGAAAAAGAAATAGTCACACAGCATCACAACAAAGCCACGTCTCTCTTCAAAGTGTGTTTTCTCACAGTTCTGATGAGTCTGCAACCTCTAGACTCTTCCGGAAGTCAAGCAAGGTAGTTTGATATAGTATGCCACAGCTCTGCCATATCCCAGTCTGCAGTCTTCAGATAGGTCTGTCTAGGGATTGGAAGGACGTGGCCATTCTGACTGCGGTCAGTGACGGCATCTCTAGATTCACCTTTTTGGCCCTGGTGCTGAGGCATCCATGCCGCATCATTCTTAGCATGCTCATCTACAAAAAATGACCTGTGATCCAAACTTACAACTCTTCTTCTTTGATCTCACACCTTTAAGTTTCCTTTTCATGTGTATTATTAGCACTAATTGGCGTACTTATGAAGTCTTTGGAATGTACTAATCCCTCAAAGTCCGTGTGCTTTGATGGTGGATGGAACTTGAAGGTCCCCAGGGAAGTTTAAGTGGGGAGTAGACGGCTAGAGACAGATCCACAGTGCCCTGCACAGCAAATGCCCCGGTGTCGCCGCAGGTGCTTCAGACAACAAGACACGGACTTCCTCACACAGGAGGGGAAAGGAGAAAGAAGCTGAGCACCCGTCAGTGGCTCAGCATCCCAAATGCATGGAAAGCTGCGGACATTCCATCTCCATTTTCATGATCACAGTTTCTCCTAGCCAATGCCTTCATCTTAACACAAATAGACAGCAACGCTTATGAATTCAAATTATGTTGTATTTATGGCATCCATAGTCTCACTTTTTGTATTCAATTTTTAGAACTAGCAGTCCAGACCTATCGGGAAAGTTCTTTACCATAGTGGTAAACTTTTAAGTTTCCGGTGCAGACTTTGAACTACAAATTCAAGGCCTTGGGGCTTCTCTCTTTCTATTTCTACATTACCTAGCTAGGCAGAAAGCCGTCAACAGATCCAGTTATATTCCTTAATCTTATTAAATGGTCCTAAGACAGCGAATACATTGCCACTCAGAATCTGATTTCTGTAAGCACTCAATAGCCAGTATTTAAAGGTGATAAATGGAGATTCAAAGAATTCTGTCATTGCAAATCATGCTGTTGTTGCCTCTCCTGCATCTCTGAGAGCAGTGTCAACTGTACCTTCAAATTATAAAAAAAATCAGAACACATAAAACTAATTTCCGTAGACCTTCCCTTGATCTCCATTTCTTAACCTATGCTTGCTACCAAATTCTATATCAATTTTGGTTCAATATATATGTATTTACATTTGGCTTTGTCGCACGTTTTGGTTGTAGATAAGGGTGGGTGTGGGCTGGGCAGCCTCTGTATTCTTTGTGAGTTCCACAAAGCTTATTTCTTTGCCTTCTCAGGTCTCTCTGTTTTTGAACAAGTCTCCATCCCCCAGTTCTGTTTTCCCATCAATTTTCAGTGACTAACATCAAATTTCTTGTCTCTTTCTCATACTATTCTTCTATTTCATTTCTATGTTTTTCTTTCTTATTTTGCAATAGAGGGAAAACTCAGCCCAGGGACTTTCCAATCCACATTTTGTATTTTCAGTTGACTGGGGGAGGTGATAGAATATTTGCATTTATTTTTGTAAAGGTTTGTTTTAAAATCTAAGTACACATATTAATTGCATTTAAGCTATGCAATAAATATTGTCTTCAAGAACAAAAATCCCTTCTTTATTTTTCTGGGAGGTACTGAGGATGGCCTCAAGGCCTTGCACCTGCCAGGATGCTGCCTTTATCCCTTCAGCCAACCCCTCGACCCTGTACCTTGGTCACTCCTGGGCTAGACTGAGCTGTGATCTTCTTACCTACACTCTGCGTAGCTTGGATCACAGATCTATGCTAGCCCATCCAGCTTATTTATTGAGGTTGGGTCTTACTAACATTTTGTCTAGACTCATCTCAAATTGCAACCTTCCTCATCTAGCTCCACGTCTTGGGTCGTTCACATTGCAGATGGAAGCCATGGTTTCCAGAAAACAAGATTTCTCATAGTTAGGGTAGTTCATCAATTTTTGTCAGTTAATGTATATAAAGGTGTGTCATAAGAGGAACTTAAGGTGGTAAGGATGTATATAGCCGCTAGTGTCAGCAATCAGATTTCAACACATTATAGAGATAATGCATTACAGAAGAGCTCCAGGTGTTCAGTGATGTGTGGATGGAAGGAGTAGAGAAGAACTTCACACTTCCACCCCCCAGTGGCTGCAGGGCAGGCCTCGCTGGTCATGGTCCATTTCCATAGGGACTCCAACCCTAACAAGAAGCTTTTAGGATGCATGAGGTGAGCTCTGATGGAGAAGTTCCAGCCATAAGTTGGTCAAGTATGCTGTCAAGCTCAGGTAGAGATGAAGTGCTTGAACCTGGGACACCAGGTCAATTTAAGACTGTCTGAGTACTATGAAGTGTGTTGATCTAATAGTCTGTGAGGGCACAAATCTGGGGATCTGGATGCGCATTTCCCCTCAGTGGAAGTGCCGTTTATGAAGAGCAGCTTGGACAGGCTCTGAAGGACGGCTGAGCCATGGGGAGGTGATCCGCCTGTTCTCACATCCTGGTTATCAGGGCAATTCCCCAAGAGACAGTCAGCACGGGGGACAGAAGCTGAGCCCGGGCTGCACGTGATTTCTTCTGTTGCGCTCACGTGCACTGATGAGGCTCTCTGGCTTTTAACCTTGCCTGAAGAACTTCACTTTCCTATTGTGACTGGGCAGTTATCACATTGGCAGGTGATAGAATGTACGTTCATCTCACAGATGCTGTGCATCAGGAGTCAGGACGTGAGTCCTTTGACCAGAGTATCACAAGGCTCGGATCAAAGTGGCATGCACTCTGCTTTCCTGTCTGAAGGCTTGATAGGTAGGAGCTCTGCTATCTCACTCTGAGCTCTTCAACCCATTGGCAGTTCTCCCGAAGGTCCACAGTTCCCGACACATGACCCCACCCACAGGAAATCCTTTGTCCTTCACACCAAGAAGGGGAAACTCAACCAGGGCTTCCCATGACCTCTCTCATAGGAAGTAACACCTGGTATTGGTGCCACATCATCACCACGTGCAAAGTACAGGCTCCCTTCCCAGAAAGCCAGATGGAATGTATGAGGAATGTCTCTCTCTGAGAATCACCTGAGGGTGTCACTTCACACACTCGTCATCCCAATGGGCAGGCATTCCAGCAGTACCCTAGGACGTCATCTTTCCCAAGTGCAAGGCATAGCCAAGGATAAAGCATACTACTACTGGATCATGTGTCTATACCTTGTGTAGCTGAAGAAGGGCATGAAATGAGCCTGGTTACAAGGCTGAGTCCAGGAGCTTTAATTAAGTGGCATTCGTGGCCCAGGTATATGAAAACACCTGTCTTCCCTTTTCAGCCTGTTCAGAACACCCTCAGAGTACAGAGGACATTCAAACCATCAGGTGGACAGGTGGGCAGGTGTGTTCCAGGGCTATGATTTAGCATCTTCCCTCACTAAGACCTGTTCAGAGGCTTATGGACAGTTGGAAAGGTGCTTGAAATGAAAGTCAAGCATTCACACACAATGCTGACCAAGTTCTTGTCCCCAAAGTCTGTGTGACTAACTTCAGTTCTGAGTATCTAGACCCCAGCAGAGAAGAACTATTTTCTGGAAGCCTGATATGAAATCATTCCTTGTTGACATGTTGTAATCTTTCTTTCCAAGGGGGAGTATGATTCTTCCTTGTTAAAATATCTACTTACTCTGGTTGTAGATGCACCATTTCTTCCCTCCATGGTTATTTTTATTAGGTAATCCATTACTATATTCTTTCTAAAGGAAGTTGACATTGGATATATTTCCTCTGGGCAAGGTCACAGGCTTGGTAATCTGTTCTTCTCTGAGTGGAGTGTCCATCCCAGATCATGAGCCATTAGTAGGAGATCAATACATAGTTCTTGAAAGAGCAGATACATAAAGTGCATTAAGATGTCTTAGAATAGAAGCAGGTGGGGAAGAGAACAGGAATGCAAAGTTAGGGACTCATAAAATGGATCCCCAAATGAGACCAATACAAAAATCAATTCTTAAAATCCTTTCATGTTGACTTTCAGCCTTCTAGAAGCCCATATGGAGAAGGAAGTGGCATCCATTATACAGGCCTCCCTGTCCATAAAGCAGAGATCCTTGGTTATTCCTGGTTTGGACTTATCTGATCTCAAGGTAGTCTTTCCATCCAAAGGCAACTGATTTCATCTTTAGAAGACCCTCATGCATTTCACAGGGTTAACAAAATTAAACACCTATTGTGTGAAATCTCTCAATGGTTTTGCATATTTAATTCACTCAAAAGAGAAATTTTATAGTTTTTTGCAAAAAATTTATTAGTATTTTTCTATTTTCCTAATACTTCAATGTCTAAAACAAAACTGTTTTGATTAAATAATGTGCATCAGTATATTTTCCAATTAGCTATTGTCAGTTATTCTCTCTCACACGCACATAAACACATACATGCACACAGTTACTTCTTAGGCACCCTGATGGAAATCCTTCAATAGCTTGTGTCAATGTTAAGACATAAAATCCTGATATTTTAGCCAGTTGTTCACAGTCTTCTACATTCGCTGAGTTATTGACAGGTATTGGCCATGGTAAGCATGCAATGTTATATTCTTCACAAGTGCTTGGGATTTAGTTTTTTTTAAAATATGACATACTTAATGACTTATAAAATTTATTTTTATTGTAAAGGTGATGTATAGAGGGATTACAGTTATGTAAGTCAGGAATGGGTACATTTCTTTTTGAAGTGTCACCTCTTTCCTCCTTTTCTCACAGTTTTACCCTCTGACTCCCTTCCCTCACAAGTTGTATAGTTCATTTCTAACATAGTGTAGGGTGAGGGTCACTGCTAAGTTAGTTCACACTTTGTCCCACCATTTCTGTTACACCCTTACAGATAAACTTACAGAAAAGATGAAAGTTACAGAAATCAAAAGCAGTGACAAAGAAGGGGGGGAAACCCTGAAACTATAACAAAAACAAAAAGCAGAGTAACAAAAACCCTCTGTTTCCTTTTCTTGGAGTTCATTTCAATAAATATCATTTTTATATGATCATATGCACATAGTCATTGGGAGTTTAGCTCTTTAAGTTTGAAATAAATTTGGAAAGGACAGTGAACACGAACAATAACTAGTGGTAAAAATACAATGAGTAATGACAATGCTGCCCACTTATTAAGTAATTACAAATGTTGGTCTGGACATGTTGGTGTGTCCTTCCAAAACAAATTGACTTCCCTATATTAAGTGGATGGAGGCCAGTTGTTTAGAATTAAATTTTAACTTGGGTCTGTTTGTTCTAAATAAATGTTCTTAGTGTATGTCCACTGTGTTTCTTTTCTAAAACATCACTAAAACAGATTATACCAGTAGTAATCTCTCATTAAAATTATGATCTAAAATTATGCCTGTAAACCTGGCAAGATTGCCAATGCCTTGGTGGAAATAATTAGTTGTGTGTGTGTGCACATACAGAGAGAGAGAGAGAGAGAGAGAGAGAGAGAGAGAATATCTGTGCACATGTAATTGGATTCTATTTTAATCACTATTGCTTTGGTGGGCATGGCTCTATCTAAATGCTACAATGATAGGCAACTAGATTGTCTCTGGTTTGTTTTTGTTTTTGCCCCAATGTGGCTAACATACTTTACATGTTTGTTTTTGCATCTGAGAGTGGGTGCTCCTTTACTACAGATTTCTAGAACAGAATAAGTTTTGTGGAGCTGGCTTATTAAACTCTGGTAGATGCTATGCAATTTTCTTCAGTAACATTGTAGTATTTCAGCTCCCATTCCCACACCAACAGTGCATTGACCGATACTTTCAAGTACCTTCTCCAAAATTAATAAAATTTTTGGTCTATGTAAACTTAACTTGTTGAAAGTTATGTTAATTTTTAGCACAATGTGCTAAACTTATCTATTTGAGAACATAATTATGTGTATATTTTCATGGATTGAAACTTTATTTTCTATAATGGAAGTGAATGTGATTTTCACAAAAATAGATGTGAGTTTTTACATATTGATCATTATGAATTGATACCATAAAGATACATTTTTGAACATAGATTGTAAAATTTTATTATTTAAAAATTTCCTTTCTTTCTTTCTTTCTTCCTTCCTTCCTTCCTTCCTTCTTTGCTTCTTTCCTTCCTCTTGTCTCTCATTCCTTTTTTATCCTTCCTTTTAAAATGGCTTTCAGTATTCTATTTACATACAAGCATATAATGTACTTTATCCCTGCTCACTCCTTTCACATTTTTTTTCAAACTTATCTCTCCCAATCATTTCACTACAAAAGTTTACCTTTTACATTGATACTATTAAAAAATTAGGTCTATATTCTAAAAAAACATGTGACATTTCTTTTTTGGGAGTCTGGACTATTTCGTTTAACTGATCTCTATTTCCATCTATTTTTCTGAAAACAAAATAAGGACATTTTTCTTTAAGCTGGAATAACATTTCATTGTGTGTAAGATACCACATTTTCTTTATCACTTTATCAGCTGATGGACAAATAGGTTGGTGCCCTAGAGACATGATCCACATGGATGTGCAGGGATCTGTATTGCTGCCCATATTATTTGAGGTGCATGCCCAGAAGTGGTACAGCAGTGTTACAACATCTGGTAATGTCATTTTTCAGGTTTTTGAGGAAGCTCCATATTGATTTCCTTAGTGCTTGCACTAATTTATATTTCTACCAGCAGTGTATTAATTTTCCTTTGTCCATATTCTTGCCAACATTTGTCTTTGTTTCCTTGATGATAACCTTTCTGTGGTAAGAGAGTTCTACATTGTCATTTTGATTTGCATTTCCTTTATGGCTAAGGATGCTGAACAAGATATTGGCCTGTGGATGTCTTAGGATTATCTGCTCAATTCATTTACCCATTATTAATTGAATTATCTGTTCCTTTGTGTTTACTATGTTGAAATACATATGTAGCCTGAATAATAATCCCTGGTCTGATGAATGGCTGATGAAGATTTTTCTCCCATTATAAAAGCTGTGTCTTCATTCTCCTGGCTACTTCCTTTCATGTGTGGGAGTGTTTTTAATCGGATTTCATCTCATTTGTCAATTCTTGCTCTTAGTTCTAGAGTCATCGCCGATTTAGAAAGCCACGGTGTATGTATGTAAGTGTTTCCTCCATGTCTCCTCCCAGTAGTTTCAATGGTCAAGGATTCTTTTAAGATCTTTGATGCATTTTAATTTAATTTTCACGCAGGTCTCCTTCCAGTCTTCGTGTGGATAACTTGGTTTCTGAACACCATTTGTCTTTTTTCCAACATGGTTTTGGCACGTTTGTCAAAACTCACAGATCCCCAGCTCTGTGGGCTTATTCCTGGCACATATATTCTATTCCCCTGGCTACATGTCTCTTTTTGTGCTAGGACAAAGCTGTTTTTGTTACTGTGGCTCTGAAGTACAATTTGAAGTCAGGTATTGTGATTCCTTCAGCATTGCACTTTTTGCTCAAGATTGAGCAAAAAAATGGGGTCTTTAAGGCTTCCATCTGAATTCTTGGATTGATAGTTCTCTTTCTGTGACGAGTGACATTGGGATTTCGATGGGAGTTGCATTGAATCTGTAGATTACTTTCAGTAATACGACCATTTTCACAATATTACCTCTGCTGATCCATGAACACGGGAGGTCTTTCCATCTCATACTGTCTTTTCTTCAATTTCTTTCTTCAATGCTTTATAATTTTTATTCCAGATGTCTTTTTACACTCACTTATTTCCTAGACACTTTAATTTTTTGAGTCCATTCTACTGAGACTTCTGATTTCTCTCCATTGCTTCTCATTATTGGTATACAGACCGCTAGTAATTTCCATGTTTTGATTTGTATCTTGCCACTTTGCTTAATTTTTAAAATCAGATAGGAAGTTTTTTTTTTGGTGGCGTCTTTGTAGATTTTCACAGAGAGGAGCATATGATTTATAAATAGGGATAATTTGGTTCTAGTTTTTTTTCTATTTTAATCTCTTCTGTTTGATTTTTTTCTGATTCCGGAGTAGTTTTTACAGTGTTTAGTATATAGATCATAGTTGCATATGATTCATTTTGCTCTAAGAATTTTATTTACTTTAATTGCTAATGTACATTGGAACATCATGCTACAATATTTTCTAACTTTTTACTTTTTGTAGTGCAGTTCATTAATTTTACATATATGAGGATTTTAACATTGTTATTGTAAAAGTGATGTAAAGAAGGGTTACAGTTATATAAATCAGATAAAGAATACATTTCTTTTTTAACATTATCACCCCTTTCCACACTCTCTCCTAGTTTTTCCCTCCCATCTCCACCCACAAATTGTATAGTTCATTTTCAACATAGTGTATAGTGAGTATCACTACTGCATAAATTTAAGCAAGCATTTTACTGAAATATCCAAATGATTTTAAGAATATTTTCTCAGATGTTTGGAAAACAGAAATTATGAATCTGAGACTTGTAATTGTTTTTCAACAAAGATGTTTTAATCACACTCTTGGTACATGAACATATTTGTTAGCAATCGCTGCGGAAACATTGCTAATGATTCTAGAACAACCGCAATAAATGCCTTCTTTCATTAGGAATGTCCCACTATTTTTTGTTTTTAAATATTTATGCAATTTAGAATTGCATCCTTTCCTTTAATGTAACAATAGCATCTTGCATATATTTCATTATATTAACACCTTTTTCTCTACTTGGACTCATTGATGTTAATTATATCAATGCATAACTCATTTATTATTTATTAATTATTATTTTTGCCAGTACTAGGTTTGAACGTAGGGGTTACCATTTTTGGGGGGGCTTGTTGGGTGAGCTGGTGCTCTGTCACCTGAGTCATGTCTTCAGCCTGACTTTTTGTTGTTTATGTGTGAGATGTAGTCTGGAGGATTTTTATTCCCAGGATGGATTTGAATAACAGTTCCAACAATCTCAGCCTTTTGAATTGTTATAATTATTGGCATGAATCACTGGTGCTCATCTGGGAATAAATATTTCCTTGTCTGTACACTTAGGGTATATCGATTTTTATTAAATAAATGAACTTTCTAATTCCCACTAATGGCAATTTACTTTGCTTTAAAAATTACATTGTAAATAATCACCTCCCAGGTCTTCTTGAGAGATGAACAGCTTTATCACAACCTCATTCCAAGTGACATGAGGAAATATTCTTGGTGCTCATCAACAACTTGAAAAGGTACTGTTAACTTGTCTTCTGAAAAACCTAGCTGACCACTGAGAAGCACGGAGGATGTTTGCTACTGGTTTGTAAATAGCTTTCCTTCTAAGGAAGGACCGCATTCCTATCTAATATTAGGAGAAGAAACACAAAGCTGTTGGCCAATCAGTGCTGGTTTCTCCCTGAAGACCTTCCCTGATTTGTAGTCATTAGAAAGTACAATCAGAACCAATCCCATTAGGGTTCATCTCTACACGTCGGCTGCCTGTGCTAGAGCTGTCTGTTTTCTATGAGATTACAAACTGTCAACCACTGAGATCCTGCAACCTGTGCTAGGCAAATGGTTTTTTTCTTAAACCACAGATAGGCTGAGAGAATGAAGCCAGAGTAAAAAAAAAAGAGTAAAGAGCTGCAAATTGAAGGGAAAGACATTGAACTTTGATTATTCCCTTTGCCTCTCGATATACTCAATGCAAATTCTTCTGCCTGTAGACTCTGATGACGTGTGCTAATAAAGGCCCAATTTTGTCTTAAGTAAATTTGAGTTTAGGTTTCTAGGAAGAATCCTAGGGAAAGAAAAGCAGAGAGGGATGCTGGGCAGGGTGTCCTCACCTGGGAAGTTAGCAGTCCTTGTTAAACTGCCCTAAAGTTGCAAGCTGGTTTCACTGTCATCTGCAATAACCTGAGTCTCATATTCTTCACTATCAATTTGGGGACTTTAGGAGGCTTAGTAAAAATATCTCAATACTTTGAAATATTCTGACTAGCTCTTGTCACATCCAAAATAACTGTAATGACACTAATGTATCTATGTTAGTAGATTTGAAAGCCGAGAAAATAGAAAATATAATCGAGGCATAAAAAAAGCTTGTTGGCCTGCTGTTCAATTCGGGAGGGCTGGAAATTACATCATGATGAGATTCATTGGGTTGTGCCAAGGAAATGAAACTAACCCATGTTAAAGATGGAAGGGAAGAAGTGGTGCTGTGGCTCAAGTGGTAGAGCGCTTGCCTTGAGCTGAAGAGCATAAAGGACAGCGCCCAAGCCCAGAGTTCAAGTCCCACGACTGACAGAAAAAAAAAAGAGTGACAAACAGTAGAGCACCTACCTCACACCCTGAGTTAAAATCCAGTACTGGAAAAAACAAAACAATAAAGATGGAAGGGATTGTATTAAGGAGCCCCTGGTAATGAGGATGGGGAGGATAAAATAGACTTTGACTCCGAGGGGAACAATGGACATGAGGGGGATCAGAGGGCACCTCATGCCTAAGAGGATAAGCATGTGGATGAGGAGTGCTGACTAAACTTCCTTGATATGGTTACTTTGGAAGTCAGACGGGGTGAGAAAGCAGCATTAAGGGTGTCGAGATACCTGGGATTGGCGCTGGGAATGTGGTTTGGTGGGAGAATACTTGCCTATTATTCATGAAGCCCTGGGTTCGATTCCTCAGTACCACGTATACAGAAATACACCACAGATGGTGCTGTGGTTTCAGTGGTAGAGTGCTAGCCTTGAGTAAAAGAAGCTCAGGGAACTGAGTTCAAGCCCTAGGACTGCTCCTCCCCGCCCCCAACAAAAAATGATACCCAGAGTGAAGAATTTCTGCTAAATTGCTCTGGCAGAATTGTTGCTCCAACCAGATTCTGCAGGCAGAGGAGATGAGCTAGGTTGATCCAGTCTGCCACGGGACTAAAAAGACCTCACTGAAATTTTAAATAAGGAGAGTCTGGGGTTTTATTTGGGGGGAGGGATCAGTGGAAAAGGACATTGCCTCCCTTTCCACTAATGCATTGTTCACACCTAAACATTATTCAAACACAACACACACACACACACACACACACACACCACACAAACACACATACATGCACAAAGATACTCAGTATATATGCACACATCACTTCTAGCATATAGATCTGGGCAGGAAGGAGGAGAAAGCCTCAGAACTCAGAAGGAACTTACCTGGCCTCCACCTCGTTCACACCTCCATCCCTCTCACGTGTGCAATGAAGCCATAGGATCTGTCCTAGGTGCAGGACTGTCCCCCGCCCTTTCACAAGGGACCTGGGTGCGGCCGACAGAGACCCACGATGTGAAGCCGGTGGCGAATCTCCGATTTGAATGCTTCAGTTCCACCCACTCGTCATAGGTCTCCATCACAACTAACTCATTTACGCTCACGGAGCAAAAAAGCAGCCATATGTTCACAAATGAGACTGTGTTCAATACAACTTCACTATTGGGCCCTGAAGTTTGAATTTTGTTTGATGTCACATGCCCTGAAATAGTTGCTTTTGTTTCTGATTTTTCAAAATAACTAAAATGCAAAAATAAAAATATTTCAATAGCAGAACAGACACCATGCACACAAAGAGCAGGAAGAAAGTTCTCCAACTCCTGTTTGAAAGGATGACGTCCACAGGTGTGATGGGGGAAACTTCCGCCTGTCCAGCAAGGCGTGTGCTCACCCCAGCACGCAGAGGAGGCCCTGACTCCAGGATCCAGGGTGGACAGAGCTGACCATCACACGTAGCAAAGCCACTAAAGACAGCAGCACCGACATCTGCCTCGCAAGTCGGGAGCTGGGCAGGGCAAGTACGAGGGACATACTCTCTCAAATTACGGATCGAGGGACAGGCGAATGGGTGGGGAAGGCAGCCATGGCATGATCGGGAACCATGGCAGCGAATCTTTGCAATCGCTGTCCTGCAAGCGTGGCTGTGTGCTCTGTCATTTCCTCTGCTGGCTTCTCTAACGGGCAGTTTTCATTGAGCTTTCTATTGGATTTCTATTATGTGATACTGAGCAATTTCAAAATAGTTACATGAATTTATTTTTAAGCCACAAGTTTTTCAGATCACAAGCAGCCAATTTTGGAAGTAAAAGAAATGCACAGCATTTTCAATTTCCGGTTGTGAGCTGGGTAAGGGACCATGATATGATAGGTTCATTTGATGGTTCATGTGGGGCCCATGCAAAGTGGAAGAAAATGTGTGTGCAGGCATGCATGTGTGTGTGTGTGCATGTGTGCATGCATGTGTGTGTGCATGTGTGTGCGTGTGTTCATGTGTGCATGCGTGCGTGCATGTGTGTGTATGCACGTGTGTGCATGCATGTGTGTATGCATGTGTGCATGTGTGTGCGTGCATGTGTGCGCATGTGTGTGAGGGTGCGTGCATGTGTGTGCACGTGCATGTGTGCATGCGTGTGTGTGCGTGCATGTGGGTGAGCATGTATGTGCATGTGCGTGCATGTGTGCACGTGCATGTATGTGTGCATGTGTGTGCATGCGTGTGCATGTGTGTGCGCGTGCGTGCATGTATGTGTGCGTGCATGCATGTGTGTGTGTGCATGTGCATGTGTGTGTGTGTGCGCACGCGCAGCATGGGCCCAGGGCATGTGGAGTGGAGATCCTGAGTGGGTTTGTGTGCTTGGTGACCAGCATTGTTTCCTTTGGGGTCTCTGCTCTCCTCCACTCAGCATGACCAAACAGAAGAGGGCCAGGTCTTCACAATCTGAAACTCAAATAATCGGAGCATTCCTTATTTTATTTTTTCTTTTTTTTTGTACTTTTTTATAGTATAAATGCTGTACAGAGGGGTTAGAGTTCCGTGAGCAAGGTAATGAGTGCATTTACTATTGAGCATTTTTGCCTCCTCCTCTGTTTTCCCCCTACCATCCCTTCCCTCCCACCTCCACAACTACCGACCCCCTGCACGATGAAGTTGTAAAGTTTGTTTTCAACATAGTGTCTTGTACATCTCATGGTTACAATGGGTCAACCTGTATCCTTATTTAAGCATTTTCTTCTTTTCCTTCCCCTCCCTGAATTAGAGAAGTGTATATACAAGATGCAGGGCACTGAGATCAAATATAGTGAAAACAGAGGTTATACCATGGAGGAGGAACATACAAGCAACAAAAATCACGTGGTACATTATACATAAGTTAGAAACAATCTACTTGTATGTTCTACTTGTGTTGTAGTGTGGATTCTTAAGTTTATTTTCAGCATCTTTGAGTAGCCACAGCTAATGATGGTAGTTTTAAAGGGGTTATAGTTCTAAATTTTAATGGTGTCCAATGTTTAAATCCAGACATCCAATAATGGATGTTACAGAGAAATACAATTGGCTCATATAATTCTATGCAGAAGGTTAGAATCTGGCTCTTTAACAAATACAAAATATCATTTTAAAATCATCTTTAAGTAGTTGTACAAAGGAGTTGCCATTTAAAAAAGTGGTTTATGAATACAATTTATCTTGATAAACATCACTCCTTTCAACGTTCTCATCCATCTCCCCCTTATCTCTCCCTTTCCTCACAGTTCTTAACTTTGAAGGACATATATTGGATTCTCCACTGCATTCTCCCCTTCTTCTCCTCTTCATTGGTCTACCCCAATTCCTCTTGACCTTACTCCCCTTTCAAGTACCTGCTTCCTGGTATTTTATTTTGCTGACCTTGATTTTGCCTTTCTAGGAAATTTTGCTATCTTGACATCTCCCTTGAATCTACCATATTTCAGCTAATATATTTGAATATGCCTACACACCACCCAAAATATTTACTTATGAGTTTGTAAGCTAAATGGAGACACATATGAGGAAAAGCATTCATCCTTTGTTTCTCGGGTCCTGACTTTTCTTCACTTAACGGAAAACAAAATATAGTTTGTAATTTTTGTTTATATATGTGCATATATATCTTTGAATAACTAGATTTCAATAAACTTTCCCATTTCCTTATTTTAATCTTTAACATACATATGGACATCAGTTGTGCCTGTATCTATTTACCAATGCTACATAATAGAATCATAGTAACAGTTTAATGACACACTGCCACTGAATCGATGTTCTGAAAGTAAAGATTTTCTGAACATCATTGTGGATATGAAACTATCTGGAGGTTACATGAGTACAAATCCAGTTTCTGAAAGTCATGTTTGACAACAGAATAAAGCATTTAAGGGACCCAGGGTTTTGACCTAGCTGCAAACACCATCAAGCAATGCTGTAACTATTTTTAGAATGATCAATGAGGAGGAAATGTTTATTTGTACTTTGCTCATGTATAACTTATTCATTTAGCATGCTATAGACAGCTAGTATGTGATACTGAAAACTAAAGTAATAGAATTACACATTACACAAGATTTGTCTTTAGATATGCAGGAGACTCATGGGATTTGTGTTTTGAATCCTAACGTACCATGCCTTTTCTGGAAGAGATGTTTATGTGCTACAGGCACCTGTTAATGGAAGGAGGAAGTCACATATTTGTCACTATACAAAAAATAGCTCTGATTCTGTCTTTTTAAAGTGTAAAGGGTCATGCGGTGATACCAGTCACGAGCTCAGGCACGTGACTGTGGGCAGAGAACACAGGGACCAATATCTAGAGTTGTTTATTTTTTTAGCATTCTGAGTGAGATCTCTAATGCATGATAGTCTCTCTCTCTTTCTCTCTCTCTTCTTCTTCCTCCTCTCTTTTTCTCTCTCTCTCTGTCTCTGTCTTTGCCTCTGTCTCTGTATCTCTGTTTCTGTCTCTGTCTCTGTCAGTCTCTCTCTCTCTCTCCATACTAAATTTGCAGAGATACACAGATTGATTTTTAGACAGGGTGTCTTCACCATTTTCTCCATAAAATGGGATCTCATGTTGCACCAAAGCACTTTAGGGTGGTGAAAATTTACCATGAAGAATATTTGTAAATCTCCTTCATTTTTTAAAAGTTGATTATTTTCAGGGAACTCCCAAATAAAGACAGAGAACTGTGGGATAAAGAAGACCGAATTAACAGTTTCTGGAAAGGAGTAAACCTGAAACCAGGAAACTTTCAGAGTGCACTTCGCCTCCGTCCTTCTGAAGAGGTGGCAGTGTCTTTCTTAAGTAATTCCTGTGCCTCAGACAGACATCTTCCCGGTCCCCCCGTGACACAGTGAACTGGTATACCACAGAGATACGAGTGCAGATGAGAAGGGGAAGCCACGGGGTGGGGAGAGAATCTCCAGATCTTTCCTGGAAGCCCTCGTCCTTCGCATCCCTCTTCCTGGATTTCCTGATGCCTGTTCTCCTGACCACCTCTTGTACCTTCAAGTTGAGTCCACTCAAGTCAAGCAGAACTCACTTTTAGGAACAGTGCCCTGTTATGGGCAGGGAGATACACAAGGGCAGGACATATTTTTACAATTCAGAGTAAATACTGTTTTAAAAATCAGAAGAAAGATGATGTTCCCTGGACATATCAAGTCATATGAAATGTCAACAATTTAAATGGGAAAAAAGAAGTTTCCCATTAGCAGGCTTCTAAATTAACATAGTAGGATGGCTTTGGCTGCAGCTTGTCAGTCATTTAAAGGGCGTGCATGGTCAGAGAAACGCCTGCTATATAGAATCCTGGGGTATCTGTGGAGCTAATGGCAGGCTGCAGCACTGCGTCAAACTCCTAAAATGTCCCCTGGAACCAGCCATGAAATGACACTGCATTCTGTTCTCCCAACTCTCTCCAGGGCCCAGGGCCCAGGGAAAGAACCTTCAGTCAGTGCTATTTCACTTAACGTACTATCTTCCTGCTTCGGTTAGCATCACACTGATTGGACTTAATGACAGTAGGTAAGAGAATGGCTCAGCATCGATTCAAAGCTTCCAGCAAGCCACACGAAAACCTAATCTCTGCTGGGGCGAGGACCTCATGTTCCTTAAAAGGAGCGCAAACTTACTTATGTTATGTCATGTTGCTCTTCAGTCATGAAGTGAATTTACTGTTAAGCATCATTTAAAAATGAGATTTTTTCCCTTTTGAATTGAAATAGCTAGTAAATTTATAATAACTTTTAAATAAACAATCATAGATATTACTGAATACCTTGAATTATTTACTTAAGATTGGTGGAAATGACATATTTATTCAAGACAGATACTATAAATTGTATTTTCTGGAATACAATGTGTGTGTTAGCATGTTTCAATTCAAGACTTCAAGTTTCCTAGGTAAATGCTCTATTGATGATGAGTCCTGCCTCCTTTCTTCTGCTTTTTTGCGCTAGTCCTGTTAGACAGGGTTTCACTTTTTGCCAAGGCCTGTTTCTGGACTCTCAGTCTCTTATTTACCCTACCATAGTTGAGATCACAGCCATGCACCAATTCTTTCATTAAAATGGAATCTAGTGAACGTTCCTTGTTCAGGCCATCTAGAATCATGTCCCTCCTGGTCTCTGTCTCCTATATAGCTTAGATGATGGATGGATGCCACTTATAACCAGCTATTGTGGAGATTGGCTTTGAACCACAACCATCCGACCCCCAACTACAATTATATGCCTGGCTTCTATTTTGAATATTATGATGTCATCAGTTTATCAAGCAAAGTAAATAGGCAGCAATCAAGAAATTAAAGTGCTTGAAATGTGTTTTTACTTTAGGTCCAGGAATCTGGGGAAAACACATCTGCATGAGCAGGCTTGGTGTTGAGGGTAGATTTGGATTATATGTGAATTTATTCTTATCTTAAAAAGGAAAAAAAACCCATCTGAATTGATTAGGCTCTGCCTGAAATAATGTTTACATTTGCTGATCTTACCTACTGTATATTGAAAACTGTCATGGAAGGAATGTCTACTTTGTCCTTTCCTGTGAACACAGAGATGACAAGGAGCTGGAATTCTTTCAGCTCAGGTTGGCATCAGTTCCTAAGCAACTCCTGGTCCCTCATTGTGAAGGAGTGAGGCCTGCGATGACAGCGATCCCAGCAATAAAAGCTGCTGTCATCACGTTTTATTAATGCTCCCCAAGATATTCAGTGATTTTCTTCGCTCCTTGGAGGTTGTAAAAATAAGCTGCTTAAACCCACACACTTCTCAGGGGTGGGACATAGGGGAGGGACTACCATATCATTTATTAGCTCTCCACATTAAAAAAAATCCTTATCTTTCCATTCACAAGCTATAAACTCTTAGTTTTTAATGTTAAGCTAAAACCTATTATGAGAATAGTCATCGCAAAATTAGATTTTTTATCTCTCAGATTTTTTGAATTTTATTAAAACATTAAGTTAATCCATGATATTTTTTATTAATATCATAGGATCAGGCTGCACATTCTGCTGAAATTGAAATGCTCAGTAGTTGATGTGCACACATATTTAGTTCACTTATTCCTTCTTTTGTTAAAATGTGTTTATAGTCAAAATCTCATGTCTTTACCTCTATCAGTCTTCTGGCATCTACTCTCGTACCTATTATCTTTCTCCACCATCTCTCGAATTCACCCATTTTATTCCTGGTCTTCAGCTCTGATGCTGGAAGCGAAGAAACTTCTTTATGATCTTGAAACTCAGTCACCTTGGTCTTAAAGTGCCCTTTCAACCTTGGCAAAGTGTGTGCAGTGAGGAGAGGTGTGTGGTTTTGTTTTGTTTTTGGGTCCAGTCGTGGGGCCTGAACTCTGGGCCTGGGCGCTGTCCCTCAGTTCTTCAGCACTCTACCACTTGAGCCATAGCGCCATTTCCAGCTTTTTTCTTTTTGCTTATGTGGTGCTGAGGCATCGAACCCAGGGCCTCAAGCATGCAAAGCAAGCGCTCTACCACTGAGCCACCTTCCCAGACCAGGGTGTGTGTTTTTTAATTCCAACAAGTAATACATTCTCCCCTGCTTTCAAATTCCAAGCCTAAAGCAATGCTGAGAATGGCAGCTGTGGCACTGTAAGCCTGCAATCCCAGAGAGGCAGAAGCAGTAGGTGGAGGTCAGAGCGCCCCTGTCCACGCCTGGTCTTGGCTGACTTTAGAGGAAGAGGAGACAACAAGTCAATGGAGTGGAGCTATGGTAGAACTACAGTGAAGGAAGTTATAATGGGCAATGCTTTAAAAAGCTTCCTTAACTTTTCCCCCCTCTTTTTGGCAACTGAGACTATAACAATTATTAGGTCTGTAAAAGAGAATACAACTTATTTACATAATTTAGTAAATAAATCTAATTTACCACATTTTAACTTCTTTCAGATAGTTTCTGCAGATGTAGAAGACCGACTTAACTGGCTTTGGCACACGGATGGTGTGCTCTGGACTATGAAAATCAGAATATAATAGAAGCTAATCCACTTGCCTACTCCTACTTATCCTGTCTCATAAAGAAATTATAAAGCAATGAATTTAAAATGGGTCAGATGAAAGCCATTTAAACTGTGATATATATAATCAATTCAAGTAAGTTAGTGCTACTGGCTTATTGAGACAAATCCTTTATCAAGATATAATGCACTAATAAGAATAGAAAGCACAGCTACTGTGGGTAATGCCTGGGAGACAATGTAATTTTACTTTATGATGCTTCTCTCATCAATGCTTTGTGCCCAATGGGCGCAGCAGCTACTGAAAGGCAAGAAAATGGGACGAGGGGGAGGGCCTGTGGAAATGGGGACAGCCTCCAAACACTGGCAGTCAAGAGACAGGCAGTCACTTAGTTGAATAATCAGTAGTATTTCCACATGAACTAGCATGCTTACATCTATCCATTCTTGGTTTTCCTCTTGTAATTCCACTCAGTAACTTTTGTGAGGGCTTTCTGATCTGATGGTGTGAAAAATACAGGTAATGAATCGAAAATACAGGTAATTGCTTTGGTGAAGCAAGGCTCAGAAAGTGATCATCTAGCAGCTTTCCTAGGCTCAAGTTGGAGACATCAAAAATGCATAACAGAGGGAGGAATGCCATGAGATGTAACTGCCAATCCCATGCCTATTACATGACAATGGGCTATATCTCAACATCCCTGCATGAACAGAAAATATCTAAAGACAAAATGAATGTGATCATCTGTAGCTTAGCTTTGTTTATATTTGCTCAGAGCACTTACACTCACCTATGGTTGGACAAAATTATCCTATAAAACACCAATTTTGAAGTAAATTCTTAAATACCTCATGAATTTATTGACAATTGTACTGAAAATAATAAATAGAAGGTGCATTGGTTCAGAAGCCACAGCTGGGCCTTTTATCGAAATGATGGGGTATGAAAAAACAACATACATCATCCAAGGCCTGGCAACACAGTGCACTGTCATTGGCTAAACCTCTGTGGTCACTCGGCTGACCTGTCATTGGTCAGATGTCTCTACTTATCATGAGAGAACATGGGCCCACTGTGCCCAGACAATGAGCAAAATGCACCATTGAAGGGAACCTAGATCATATTCATACCATCACTAATGGAAAAACCATATAAATCCAACTATAGCAAGCTAGGTTTGCAGGAGTAAGATTATAATCTTCTTTTTCCTTAACAATGGGAATCAGTTCTCAGTAATTTGAAAAACAACGTATAATGTGTATGGCTGCTTCTACTAAGAATGACCATATCAGTGTGAATAATTTAGCATCACTGGTGTCAAGAGAAAGAGGATCTTCCAGTTCCCTGTGGACAGGTAGAGTTTAAAATGAAGTCAATGATGGTGGCACTCTCCTCCCTGCTTCGATAAAATTATTAAAGTTTGGTTCACCGTGTGTAGCCTGATCTGTCTGTCCCAAGTGTCTACTGAGCAGCTGGAGGCACACGTGGAGATCTTGGGATGCGTCTGTGAAACAAATGAGTCAAGATTCTCTGAGGTTCAAAGTCACATTCCACGAAACACATGCCGAATCCAGGCGCGCATGCGATGCGCGGTGTGCTGCTGCACCCTGTGACGGGGACTGCAGAATGGACAGTATAGACAGGGGTGAGGAGGACAGGTGGTGAGGAGTGAGAACAGGGAGGCTGCTGCTGTCCTCACACTGTTTACAGCAGGCCAGAGAAAGAGCAAGGCAAAGGAAGAGCGCTGTGCAGAGACGGCTGCTTCAGGCAGAGAGCCAAGCCAGGGACACACACGGGCAGTCAGATCAGCGGGCGTGCGGGGGGATGTGCCGGTGTGGGTGCTGTGTGAGGAGGAGGGGCTCTGGTGCACTTGGAGTCTGATCTTGTAGGATCCCAGGAGCCATGCGGAGGCTCTGGCTTCTCTTGTGGAGGAGGGCGGGGGGTGCTGCAGGGGGAGGTAGAGCTTTCCCTGAGCTCCGCTTTAGTGTTCACTTAGTGCTCTGTGAGGACTGACTCCGGGATGCATAGAGAGGAAGCGATAAGGTCATTTGTGGTAGGCAATCGGGACTTGAGTCAGAAGGGAGCATGTCGGGTTGAGAGCAGAGCTCAGGGTGTGTGTACACGCATGCATGCACACAGGCATGCATACCATCGTGACGCTTGTTGTTTCTTTGTACAACTCCTTAAAGATAACTTAAGAATTTTAAGTCTTTGACTGAAATTGCATAGGAATACAAGGGTCACGGGTGGCTCACATTTAGGCTGCATTTGGTCCAATGTGTTTGTCCACTGCTGCCGGTGGACGCCTCTTCTGCAAACGTCTGGAAACTCAATGGACCCCGTCTCCCCTCAGTCTCAGGTTCCCAGGCAGCTCAGAGTACAAGCATGAGCCAGCAAGCCTGGCTCGTTTGAAGTCCTCACTAGTGATGGGGGCAGTGTTATCTCCAAGGGGAGGAGAGTTGCATTCTGAGATTCTCAAGACCGAAGGCAACAGCGTTTTGCCCCGTTCATTCCGACCTACACGGAATGCATCATGGTCTCCTGGCGGCTTCACTTCGTCACTTAATCACAGCCTCCTTCATATATTTTCTTCACACTCCCTAATTGATCTAGGACGCTGAAGTGTGCAGAGATGCGGGGCCCAGAGCTAAACCTGGAAAAGCTCGAGCACTGGGGTAGGACTTCTCTACCCATCACTAGACACATCTCGTGTGCTCAGAAGCAGATAGTTTAGAAAGTAAAATAATGAACTCCTCAGAATCACTAATCCCTCAGTTGGAGCCAAAAATCAAGTTTCTTTTTATTTTAATCTACGGTTGTGGAAGATGTTTCTTAGCATTGTCAGCCCTTAAGTTTCTGAGAAACTTAAAGAAATCAGATATTGATTTTCGGCAGGCTGAGGTACAATGTCAGCTCAATTCGCAGCTTTGCAAGGTGTCTTATAAAAATTTAGTGCACTGACGATGGTAAGCCAGAGCCCGAAGATGGAAAATGGTGGATACAGGAAGATGACAAGAGGTAGAGAAATGAACTTAGCCACATGGAGCCTGTCACGGCAGTCTATGCCGAGAGGCGTTCCGAAGGGGCACATCAATGAGAAGAGAGCGAAATTATAGCTAGGACAGTGTTTATTAGCGCAGAACACTTATCAGATATTCTAAATTCTGTGTGAAAAATTAAGTCATTGGAAAGACTTAAATTATTTCCATCACATACCAAGTTCTTGTTAAAATAAAAGGCGCTCAGATATTGGGAAGTGCTGTAATACTGGCAACGTCTTGTGATGGATAGTATGACCCAGGTCACTGTTCTTTAACTGTGATTTTGTCAGCTCACAGATGTACAATTAAAATTCTTTCAATCACACTCTGTGGCTCATCTCCACAGTCCAGTCATGGCAGTGCCTCACAGCGTAGACGTGTTTTCTGTCTTCTTCTCCGGGAATGGGTTCTAGTCGGAGCTTCCAGAGATCAGCTCATGCAACTTTGCATTAAGCCATAGTGCTTGAGTGGTAATACTAGTGGTCTGACTCCACAGGCCTTTCAGGTAACGCCTACTTGAGATTGCTTTCCTGGAATTCTCATTGTAAAATGCACGATCGTGTTCCTATGGGTTTCTAAGGCCCAGGTGTGAGAAAGAGATTTGCTGCAACAAGATAGAGAACCTCTTTTGACTACTGTAATTTTGAATTACCACAAAATCTCAGAGCTCCTTGAGTGACCAGTGGGACGTGGCAGTTCTGGGGTAGATCTGTGAGGGACGTAGCTGAGATCCTAAGTGGACCATGCAGTAAACAGTACCCAGTTTCTGTAAAAATTCTGAAAGAATGGGAAAATAGATATAGGAAATATCAGAAGACAAAAAACCCCAAGCAGTTTAACCAAGGTAATGGTGAGCAATGGGTAGCATCCTTCAGGCAGCATTTGAGTGTCCTGTGCATCTGATGTGTCCTGTGTGACCCAGCCTTCTTTGCCAAGGTCATGAAGCTGTTGAGTGTCTGGGTCATGAGTGTGGAGTTTCCAATAGGAAAGAGACTATTTTCTTTCAATGTGTTCATTGAAGGCAGAGGAAATCAAGCATACTGTACATCCAAGACTTCCTCACCTAGAATGAATCTGAGGTCTCACTTAAGGATGGGTTGTGAACTATTGTTGTCTACACATATTGGCCATTTTAGTATGGTAGTCTCCTAAGAGACTTCAGCTCTAGAATCTTTTGGTGCTCTTATTGCACAACATTGGCTATAGAGGTGCCTTTACCTTGAATCTTGCAGGAGTAGATAGCTGCTTGAACAAGTGGTCTCAGCAGTGGGGATATTTCTCCAAAGAAACACACTTCTTTATTCTCTGCTATCACAAGCCATGAAATACTCACTGCAATGGAGTATGTGTTAAAGCATCTGTAACATATACATGAAGCTATTATTACCTTAATGTTTTTTCCACAAACAAAAGCTGTTGAAGAAAAAGATAATATGGACTAGAGTAGTGAGTTAGCAGGTTCAGAATGAGAAAAGATTCAAATTAATGCATGAATAAGGGTTTTTACAAAAGTTTATATATATTTTTCTTTCATCTGCATTTAATCCTCACTGATTATAAAGCATTAACAGTAATACAATAACATTACAACTCATTTCATGATTTGTTATATTTTAATTTTAGATTGTGATTGTAGTATAATTAAAGAATGACATTGCCCATTTGTCAGGAAATGGAAAGACTTGGAAAAAAATTATATTAAGTGAAGTAAGCCAGGCGCTAAGAAATATAGGTCCCATGGTTTCCCTTATTTGCAATAACTAGTATATGTCTGAGGCAAGCAGAAAGTGTCAGATAAGTTGATGTTAGGTGAAATGAACCCCAATATAAGGATTCAAATGGTTTTTCTTTCTTGCTATTGTTCCTAACATATTTATAAGATATTTCTTTGTTGCTTTGTATGTCCCTCCCCTACAGTATAACCCCTGTTTTCACTGTATTTGATGTTGGTATAATTTGTGGAGGGGAAGGGAAAAAACAAATTGTTTAAATAGGGATACAGGTAGACCCATTGCAACAATGAGATGTACAAGATGTTATGTCAAAAAATGAACTTTACAACTTTGGAGGGGGAGGGGGCGGGGCGGATGGGAAGAGATGGTAAGGGGGAAAAAAAGGAGGAGGCAATAATGCTTGATAAGAAATGTACTCATTACCTTGCCCATGTAATTGGAACCCCTCTGTAAGGTATTTTCACAATAAAAACAAAAGAACGAAGTAACAATGTAGCAAATTCTTGGACCTGGAGCAAATGCACTACTGGACAGCAGGCAAGCTGAGATGAGCTCAGTTTGAGAAAGGATGGAGGCATATTCCATTTTTTGAGGGTCTCACTTCAGAGTGAGTTTTCTTTATTCCAACTGAAAGTAGAAACAGCAAGTCATGCTGAAACACTAGAAAGTCATGGGGGTTTCTGCAATGGGAACTCAAGTTGTTTTGTCCATCTGGTGTCTGTCCTGGCTTGAGCCGTTTGGCCTCTGCCTGTGTAGCAGTATTGAAGGCCGCTGACTACTGAGACTTCTTCTCAGCTCTTCTCTGGGTTGTAGGCCGCAGTGTGGTCATGTGACCCAAGACTGACCAATGTTATCATGTGTATTTGAGTTTGGAACACAAATAGGAGGAAAATAAGCTATGATGCCTTGAGAACCACTTCTCTTGGGCATAATGATAGAAATGACACCCATTAGGTAGCAGTAATGAGATCTGGGTACTGTGAGAAGTGAACAACAAATGGGATAGAAACAGACAGGATCTGTGAGGGCAAAGCTCTGAGGGGAGCATGGGAAGGAAGCTGCAGCCGGGAGGCTCATGGACGTCAGCCTCCACCGTCGGGAGTACGGGACGATTCACTGCACTTCCCTACCTCTTCACCAGCCAGGCACTTGCCTTGGTGGGTGGAGCTCAGTGGCATGTGGAGGGGCGACCACCCGCCATCGCCGAACGGCCTGCATGTTCACAGCTGCATGTCTTTATGTCAGAGGTACTGCATTTCTCCACACTGTGACAAGAAAGCACAGGGAACCCAGAAAGCACCCTGGGGTCCCCACACTTGTCATTTTATTTTTTATTATGTGGAAGGAGCTCTTCTACCTCCCTTCAGTCAAAGTCCTCCATGAGTGAATCCAGCGTTGTGACTCCTTTTCTTACCTCAGGGCCCATGTAATGGAACAAACTGGCTTGTGTACAAGACAACCCGGCACGGAATCCAGCAGGAAGCCCCTCTTGCTGCAGGTGATGTCTGGTGGGAGAGGATAATTCAGCCCCTGGTGCACCATAAGTGCTCACAAAGTCAGGAAAAGCACTGCTGTCCAATGCTGTGAGACAGGGAGCCACTTTCTCAAGTGTTCGCAGTGATGGTGAATGGTGCATCCGGACAATCCTGCTGTGAGGGTCTGAGAACTGCTCCTGTCATGCTGAAATCTGTACTGATAGTGCAGACATAAAAGATTCCACGCACTTAATGAAATAAGATACACAAATGGTTATCCCTCTTATGTAGCATTGTCTTTGGGTAGTTGTACAATGAGTCGTCACTTAACAAGACCGTTTATGGTTACACTGTGTCTTGATCAAGATCACCCCTTTCAACCTTCTCACACTCCTCCCCTACCTACTTCCCCCTCACTCTCCTTAATTTTATTTATTTATTTATTTTTTATTGTGAAAATCCTGTAGAGAAGGGTTACAATTAAATGGGCAAGATAACGAGTACATTTCTTATCAAGCATTGAAGCCTCCTCCTTTGTTTCCCCTTCCCATCCCTTCCCATCCTCCCCCACCCCCCACCTAATCCTCCCCCCCACCAAAGTTGTAAAGTTCATTTTCAACATGACAACTTGTACATCTCATTGTTGCAACAAGTCCACCTGTATCCCTTATTTAAACGACTTGTTTTTCCCTTTCCCCTGCACAAAATATATCACCATCAAATACAGTGAAAGAAGGAGTTATACTGTGGGGGAGGGACATACAAAGCAACAAAGAGATAATCTTATAAATGCATTAGAAACAAATGCATGAAAGAAAAAAAACATTTAAATACATATCTTAGGGTTCATTATCCTAACATCACATTATCTGACATTTACTGCTTGACTCATACATATACTAGATATTGCAAATAAGGGAAACCATGGGACCTATGTTTCTTTGGGCCTGGCTTACTTCACTTAATATAATTTTTTCCAAGTCTTTCCATTTCCTAACAAATGGGGCAATGTCATTCTTTCTGATGGAGGCATAGAATTCCATTGTGTATATATACCACATTTTCTTGATCCATTCATCTACTGAGGGGCATCTGGGTTGGTTTCATATCTTAGCTATAGTAAATAATGCTGCAATAAACATAGTTGTGCTGGTAGCTTTAGTGTGGTCTTGTTTGTAAACATTTGGGTAAATGCCCAAAAGTGGGATTGCTGGGTCATAGGGGGAGCTCTGTGTGGAGTCTTTTGAGGTCATGCTCCTTAATTTTATTGGATTTTTCTCTGCATTTCTCCCTCTTCTCCTCTTCATGTGTCTACCTCTTTCCCCTTGACGCCATCCTACCCCTCTTCATGGACCCCCTTCTGGTGTTTTAGTTTGCTTTTGCCTTTCTAAGGAATTACACTAGTTGATATCTCCCTTGAGCCTGTCATATTTCAGTGAATACATTTGTGTGCTCTTGCATACCACCTAAACTCTTTACTTTGGGTTTGTCATCTGTCATCTAAGTCTAGCTTCCACTTCTAAGGGGAAATATGTATCCTTTACTTCTCAGGGCCTGACTTGCTTCAATTAAAATTCGGTGGAGTGGAAGCACAGCTTGTGTGTCTCCAATCTAAATCCAAGGCGCTGGTAGGGATGAGTGTCTTGGACTTTCTGTTTCATTCCCTTGGTTACTAGTAGAAGTTGTGGCTAGAAGTCTAAGATTCTCATTGGCTGTCAGCTGAACACCCCTGATTCTAAGTATAAGCCGTATTCCTTACATTCTGATCCTTCTGCTGCCCTGGATGTCGGGAGTCCCTTATCCTCTTTCATTTTAATCTCTCCTTATTCCCTGCCATCCCTGTAACACAATCACAGAAGCGTCTCCACTCTTAAGAACTCACATAATTGTACCCACAAAATACTTCCATTTGCAGCGTCAAATTCCACACTATCATTGCACTATCATTAAATGCTGCTTTACTAGAGATGATAACACAATCACAGCCCTTGGAATTTAGAATGTTGTCAGCACCGAGTCTCACAATTCTGCTTACCATTGTTGGCTCCCTGGCTCTCTTGCAACTTCGCATGAGCCCTGTATTTTAATTATATTCACCCCATCTGGTCTTCTCAATGACATCTCAGGCCATTGCAACATCAATTCAAAACCCCAAACTGCGTGACTATTTTATGATTTATGAAGTCTTGTCTTATCCTCAAAACCATCCAAATAAGCTATGTGTTGGTGTGCCATGAATTAGAGACGCAAGTTCCCTGCTCCTAAGCACAACAGAGAGACAGATAAGTTTTGTTACACCAGGTGTAACAAAACTTCCTGTTCAAAAGGTGATAAGGAAAAAGGGGGGAAGAGACCTATCTCTCCCAAGTCAATTTAAAATGCAACCAGCCTGTCTGGTCTCCATGTAGATGCTCATTTTTCCTGTTGATTGGCAGCTCTTCCTCCTGCTCCCAGGAGCAGTGCGGAGGAACAGGAGCAGAGAACCCGGCTCTGACATACTTCATTCAAAGTCACAGTCCACTGCCTGAATTGTACTTTTGCATATGGACAGGGTAATGATCCTCCCCCAATAATTTCAGTTCCAAGAATTTATAAACATACCACGTGTGTGTCTTGGAAAGAGGGATAGTCCGGACCTTAAACAGAAACTTCCTGTTTGTGGGCCAAGGTTGGTCGAACCAATTAAAGAGATCAACCTTTAAAAGCAGTACACTACTTCTAGTTGGAGGAGAGGAGTCTGCAGATGCAGAGGGTGAAGAGTCCGCACAGATGTTCCGCCACGAAGACGAAAGGTCCAGGACCAGAGGGGGAGTGGGGCTGGCAGCAGGATGGACAGCGCCGGGTCTCCGAAGGATGAGCTGGGTGCGGCCAGGCACCCAGATGAGCTTGCACACCGGTCTTACCAGAGCTTTCTCTCACTGGCCCAATTTCCCCAAAACTTGATTTAGATTTTATGAATCCCTCAGCAGAGAAACTGGACAGACCAACTTCAGATGCTCAACTAGATAACCATGAAGAAACAGTAATGGTTTTTAAGTGACGATTTGCGGTGACTTGTCATATCCATGCTAAAAAACTAGTTTCCCTTGGCACAGAGGCAAGGCTGCCACAGGCCAAGAATTCTGCAAGGGGCAGGGGACGCCTGTAAATTTTAGTGACCAGTGTTGAAGGTGCTAGGGAATATGAGCTGAAGCCACCGTCAGAAAGCAGCCACATTTCCATAAAGGCAGCCCCATTTCCAATCATCCGAAAGGGAGACCTGGGTGTGGAAGATGACTCAAATATCAGTGAGGCTGTAGAAATCGGAAAGAATTGTTTTTTTAAAAGATACAAAAGGGAGCATCAGCTATGATTCAAAAGTGGCAGTCTCCTACCCATCTTTATCGACATAGCATTTAATTCTAAATGTGGAAACTGTTCTGGAGTATAAAGATTGAATAAAATACTAGTAACTTTAGTTAGATTAATGAAGTGAGAAACATATTTAGAAAGAATAGATCCTTATCTTCAATTTTTTGGGGGGGTCTGGTTGTGGGGCCTGAACTCTGGGCCTGGGCGCTGTCCCTCAGCTCTTCAGCTCAAGGCTAGCGCTCTACCATTTGGGCCACAGTGCCACTTCCGGCTTTCATCTTTTTGCTTATGTGGTGCTGAGGAATCGAACCCAGGGCCTCATGCATGCAAGGCAAGCACTCTATTACTGAGCCACCTTCCAAGCCCCCTCTTCATTTATTTTTGTCCTTAGCAAACATAATTACATGGAATAAACCAAGACTTAAATCGAGGGGAAAAAAACACTCACTAGAAAATGATAAAAAAATAGTGCAGGTATTTATTGAAGGAAATCTTGGAGTTAGCCTCTTCCTTTATCATGTACTTGTTTAAGTTAAGTGAGTGTAAAGAAAAATTATGGGACTGAACTATATCTTGAATGCTATCCTAGTCTCTTAAAAGAAATATTATATATTATATATTGACAAAGCAAGTAAACTGACTTTGAAGTTTTCCAAATTCTGGAAGCAAGCTATGGATTTTAATGTGTCTGTGACATATGGTTTGGTTTTTCCTTTCTCTTCTTCACTTGAAGTTTTTGTAATTCACCAAATGCATATAAATGTGTTACCTATGCAACTCATGTATTTATAGTGATCTTTAAATTGAGATTTTTATTCATGATGATCATTTCTGTCTTCAGTTTGAAGAAGTGTAAGTTTTTTTTCCAAAATGCTAGTAAATGTTTGAAATTCACAGCTAGATATGAGCAACCTAGAAAGCCTCACTAATTGACAAATTAAATGATTCTCAACATCTAATGAGCTACCAGAAGTGATATTTATTAAAAACAGTACAGCTCAGAAACAGTCATTGATTTGCCTACTATGAAGAAAATTTTTGTCTTAGTTTCAGAGTTTATTAGTACATAAGGATTATTTTCCTTCTTTCGGTTTATGAAGATGCTCTTTGTAGTAGATTTTTGCTAGCCTATATTTATCATACAAGAAGAGTCTCCTAAGGCCTCTCCATATAACCATACAATGCACACCTACATCCAACTCACCCTTCTTCCTACTCTCACAATCTCCTCCAGTTCTTTAAAAAGTTCAACAGGTTTCATTGTTCTGTCTCCACGCATGGTCAGTTCACTTCCTTTACCCTCTGCATCTCTCTGATGCCTGCCTTGCTTTCCCCTCCTTCCCTTCATCCTTGTAAGTGTGTATTTCTCGTGCAATGGGGTTTCACTGCGGTACTGCACACAGGCTTGTGTTATAATTCAGTCAGGGAAACCTCTGTTACTCTCGGACACAGCAGGACCTGTACAATGAATGGTTTAGCTTTTGAATCCAAAGCTCTCCGAATGTTTGTGTGAGAATTCTTTCCTTGCTCCAGCTCTGTTGGAGACCCCAGGGCTGGCCCAGCCATGCTCCAGGCTCGACTGCTTGAGTTCAAGCCAACAGCTCTATCCAGAACATAGACGAGCATCTTGAGGAAAATGGGAAAACCACCCTTCTCGGCAGAGGTGTAGGTTATCCCCAGGAGGAACTAATCTGAAGGGCGCCCTGCCCAGAGCTCTCTGCTGCTACAAGGCTCCAGACACCAGCTCCCTCCCAGGGCCCACAGCAGCCCAGGCACCAGATTGATTTTTCCCCCCTAGTTACCTACTCATTTCTCAGAGAAGCCTGTTCAGGACAGCTTCAACATAATTTTCTGTTTTATCATTTATTTCCTCAATACAGGTAGACCTCACTTGTTTTACATTTTGTAGCAATTACAAATACACAGGCATGAAGTTTAAATTGTACTAATTATGCTTATACATGTATTTCCATATATATATATATATATAGTGAATATGTATACAGTATATATACAATACATAGCAAATAAGTTTGCTATTGATGAAACAGCCTTTTAACAATTTTGTTCCATTAAAGAACTTACATAGCCATCGAAATTAAAATTTAGAGAAAATTCAGATTTAAAACGCTCCAATCCTAAAAATCTGTTTCGTTCTTCTATTTAAAATTTCAAGTGCTTTCAACAACTGAATGTCACATCAACAGATCCATTGTTTAGCAGATACTTTTTTATGTTATGATTCAAGGATTTTTGCCAAACTAAACATCTGGAAACCTATGTGAAACTTTGGCAAACTATGTCCCAAGCATTTGTATTCAAGTGATTTAAAAATGTCTCCAATTTTGAAGTTAATAAGTTGTCCCATGTGCCTACTCCCAAATTTTATTCTTAGAGGTATTTGTGAAAACAGAGCAAACACTGCTAGAATTTATAGTTTGCAAAGTTTCATTTTTAAGGGCTTATGACAGCTTTTCCAAAAACTATTTAATAATCAAAATGTACTATGTAAAATGGGGAATGCACTGCTGGATTTGTAATCTTAATTTTATATTTTATTCCTCCCTTTAGAACCAATTTATTTGTTTACATAGACCTTTGAAGGAAATCATTTTATTTAGAGTCTGGTTTAGTTTAGCAGTGTGAATTTTGAGTGTCAATTGCTTGTTTTGTATGATGTTACGACTCCACTATTAAAGAAAAGGCTCATTTTTTCTTTCTTTCTTAAGGGAGGTCTTTCCCTCAGCTCCTGCTGTAAGAAAGCACCCTGACATCTTTACAGATCCTGGCCAATTTAAAGTATATTTATGCATTATTACTGTAATAGAACTTTTTTTTAATTCCAGGGAGAATGTAAAAGTCTTGTCTTTACAGTTTCAAAACCGTTTCTAAAAGTCAAATCAAATTTCCTTGAAACGCTTTGCATGAGTAAACATTGAAGACAATAACAAAGTTTCCAAGTTAATCTAAACTTATACTGGAATTTAGGCTTCTGAAGAACTCCATCTTACTCAAAACCATCTAAAGTCATTCTTTCAAATGGAGTCCTCCCTCCCCAGCCACTTATGCCTGAATACATTCAAATTGCAAACAAAAATTAAGGCACAGCCATCTCTCTCAGTCTGTTTGACCCTTGGCATTGCATGAACTCATTGGATACAAGCAGCGAGTGGTCATGTCTTCGGTGGAGCTCAGACACAATCTTGTGTTGCCAGCTTTAGAGAACAACAACCTAAGTTACATGACATTTGTTTCCTCACCAGTGATTGTCAGAAGGCACTTGGATCATACTTTGCCCAATCATAGTATAAATTAGCACAATTGCCATACTATAGAGTTATTGCCCATTTTTGAAATCTGAAGAGAAAAAAAGTATTGGATCACTCCATGCAGTGTGTATACCAGTATATGTGTATGTACAGGGTAACTATTAATATATATACATCATGCATCTAAGTACCAGTTCAAATATCAAGGATAAATACGCCATACAAAAACAGGTGGAATTATATGCAAAGCCAGACAACTTATTTACTTCAATCAATCACAAAAGTATGATGTGCAAATTCTTAAACCCTCCAGTTTAGTCCTCTCTGCAATGGGAAATCTTTATAATTCCTTCCACCACACCTACAATAAATAAATTGTCTTTGAATTTGCCAAAGTCTTCTTGGGGCCTCTTTTTATCAATGAAGATTCTAGTGATCTAGCGAAATATGAGTGATGATATAGATCTCATCCACGAGTTTGAGTCACTCTTATCCTGTGAGAAAATTCCTACATGAAGTCAGCTCCTGGCTGAACTACACAGGGAAGTTTGCACAGCAAATCCCTGATGTTGTCTGGAAAGAGCAAGGTAGGTGGGAGAATGCCGGCCTGCCACATAGGAACCTTGAATCAAAAACGAGCTTTCTACTGCCGCCAGGAATGAAATTCAGAGCATATCACTGGAGAACCATTTCTGTCTCAGAGGATGAGGGAGAATTTTGGGGTACTACCGTCTGTAGTTCCCTGCTATGCTGGGGAAACTGCTGACTTAAATGGCTTTCTTTTTCAGTGCATCATTAGATATAATAACCTTGCTTTAACATTTCACTTACATCCTTATCTTTATAATGGCAAATAGTCACCTTTACACATCCTTACCATAATTAGTTATTGCCTGTCACAGATTTTCATTAGAAGTTGTATCTTCTGACCCTCCTCTACAGAAACAAGGTGAAGTTTGTCGTGTGAGCCTGCCTGACGACTCATCCTTGGATGAGAACCACGGATGGCTCATGGACGAAGGTGCAGCCATCTTACTCTTTCTCCTACATGCAAGTCAGTGAACAGGAAGTAACAAATGCAAATCACTTTTTTCTAGGAACTTCTCCATAATACACTCCTGGTAGGCATAGCTTTGTAAAAAGAAAACCTCTCATCTTTACTCAAAGGCTCTAGTTGCTTCTTTTCCTTCTGACCCATGCTGCATGTATGAAATGATGGGTTGTAACTCCTGAGATTAGCTTCCAAAAAAAAAAAAGCTGTGGCTTTGGTAATGTTACCTACCTTTTTTTTCTCTCTCTGACTCCTGTTTATTGCTAGGGAGGTCAGCTGGGCTGGTAAGAGATGCTTGTGTTGTGAGAGACAAGGCTACAGACAGCTATGTGATGAGCACAGGTGTAGGTTGGCTCCTCTTGAGGGGATATTGCAGCCTCAGACAGCAGTCTTTCCACAGCTTCCAGGGAGCAAAGCTGGTCATGCACTCATAAGCCTCAATGTACATTAAGCCACAGACACTGGATGTCCACCTGAGTAATGGTGGGAGGAATTATTTTCTGACAGCAATCTATATTAAATACATCTATTATACAAAATTAATTAACATCATATATTATGCACTGCTTCCTTGAATTGGTATAAATCTGCAACTTTTTAAAGAGCAGCCTTTAAATACTGTACACTGGTAAAAAAAAAAAACCCCACAAGTTCTGATTTGGAGAAATAAACTGTCGATCATATTTGGAGTTTGCATAAGGCAGTGTTAAGGTGTATTCATAAAATCTCTTTTTTCTCAAGGGCTGTATACAAAATTCAAATTACTTGCTTACTTAGATAATTATTTAAAAATTATATGCAAATTTACATTTGCATCTAAAACCTATGCATACATGTATTTTTCTATGCATGTAACCATTCACATAGCAGCAGGTCTGCTTTATTCTGCTCTTGTTTATTTCTGTAGCAACCAAAGTTGCCACTGGTTAGCTCTGAGAAGGATGCAGGCACATAGCCACTGGTTAAGAATCTCTCTCCGTGGGCCCAGGGATGGCCAGGATTTGCCAGGATGTTGCATGGTTCAGATGGACATTCACCAAACGTGTTTGATTTTTGATTTTAGGAATGACTGTCTTTGTCAGGCAATGAGGGAATTGCACTGAGGAATTCATATATTTAAGATGCTTTGCCAGTGTATTTTGTCAGCTATGTGAGGTGCTATGTGAAAAGGTAGTAAGGAGTGACAAAGTTTAGTTTTAAGGTTGCCACTGCCATCATCTCTGCTTTTTCATTTGGCTGTAATGCATCCATAATTACTGCATCTTGTTGATGCAGGAGGATACCATGCTGTGGGGAAGAGAAGTGCAGGTCCTAGCTTCATGCATGCCTCACAGGTCAAGGTGCAGAAGTGCATCTTTGGAAAAATGCAGAGAGACACACCGTGTGGAAAATAGGTGTTCAATGAGTGAGCCAAAAAAATCACACCAAGAAGGATACATGTCTTTTCCCAATCCTTTATGATGTAAAACACTTTAATGAAAGCAAAAACCAATAAGCAAAAGGATTAGAATACTAAGTTCTTGAAATTCCAGATTCACAAGAGAAGGTTCTGCATGAAATATAAAAATTAAACTTTTGGAAACTTGGTGAAAATGACTTTAGTTTGGCTTACATTAAATACTCATAAAGTTCCAAACAACATAAAATGTGTAATTGCAACGTCTAATTGGATAATCTTAGCATTGTTCTGATAATTCCATTTTTAATTAAGTAAGTCAGTACCTGGAAATACTTAGCCATCTGTGGTATTCTTGGCTCCTCATATCCACATCTAAATGCTTTTAGGGTTATATCAATGTGACCCCAGAACAGTTCTTTCATGAATTCCTTTTTTATAACTCAAAAATGCTTTTGTTGAAACCATTATAATCCTTTGTCTGAAATATAGACAGGCAATTATTTTTAAAGTCCTGTTGTAATTACAACCTATATCCATTTACTTGATCTAACTGAAGTTGTCATTTTATGAAGGGAATTCAGACAAATGTTACTAAAACTCCTTAATACCTCTCTAGAAGTATCAGACAGAATCAAACACCTCAACGTGAGGAAAATATGCCTACTTTATAGTCTCAGTTATTGACACTGCCTTAATTTCACATTATACTCTACCCTGATTGATCTACTAGAACCTTTCACACTCTTTTGGTTACTATGATTTTGTCTTGTTCTTTCCATATATTTTGTTCTTTGCTTAGTAATTTTCTACTTTGTTACTATGATAAAATAACAAATTCCTAATCCTCTTCCCAAACCCGTTCACAATCTTATGCTAAACTTTTGAACATATCTCTTAATATTCACCTAACTGCAGTTTAATTTGTGAATCTACTTAGTATCCATCATTAGATCACAGACCTCCACCAATGTGTGGGTGTAATTTTTTATCCCATTATCTAGCTTGATACATAAATTATGGGCAGTAACAAGTATTTTTAATGCACTACTGCATTATTTAGTGCTAGAGTTGACTCATTCATGATGGAATTAAATTATCATGATACTGAGGAAAATAGAACCTTAGCTCTGAGAAACCACAAATTCCAGCTAAAAAGTACCTGATAGCTATGCTGTCACTAACACTGTTAAAGATCTTATTCTTTAACCTACTTATTTAATGAGTATTAATCACGTTAATAAATTTTACCTAGATGTTTGAAGATGCAATAATGGGAGCAGATTAAACAATATAGAAACATCAGTGTATTCATAGAGTTTATATTCTACTAGGTCCAACACAAATGCTCAAATGAAAACATGCAATGTTGAGATCTAAGATAGAATGCTACAAACCAAAGAAGCACTAGCATACAATTTTCAGGAGTAAAAATAATGAGTGCATCTTTTAGGAGGCGGTACCTGAGTAGACTTAGTAAGAGAAAGTAAGTGACTGTATTGTAAAAGTCCCTTCTCAGTAGGAGGAAGGACGAAGTATGGAATCTAATGTGGGCTTTTTCAAAGGTGGGAGTATGAGGTGTTCAAGGGAAGACAAACGAGATAACACAAAAGGAGAAAGCCGGGGAACACCTGCCCCTAGATGAAAGCTAGCTACCATTTAAATCTGTGAAGTTCAGTAACTGAGATTACACAGAATAATTAGCAGCATTCTTTGAAGCCACACAGCTGACCTTGGAACCTCTGTGCCAAACAATCATTGAGTGAAGTATAGACTCCTGGATTGTAGGTGCAGACAGGGTGACAGGAATACAGCAGTACATCTGTATTTTCAAGGCACATTTGTTAAAGCTCTCGATTGTCTGTCACACGTCAGATTGATTAAGTCATTAGATGATTTTAACCAGAGGAGTTAATAAGATATGTTGCAGGTTTTAATCTCCTCCTTTTTGTCACAGGTAGACAATTGGTGAATATTAAAGAACAGAACAAGTATACTTATTGTTGGCAGTGGAATTGCTGGCATGGCCAATGCATGGTGTGCTTAGAATTTCTAGCCAATAAAATCAAGAGGCAGCTTCACAATCTGTTGGCAACATCTATGAGCATGGGAAAACTGGGAACATCCATCCTGTGGAGGCAGGTTGAAATGGTAAACTACAGATTTTCAATACTCACCAATACTAATATTTTATGTATTAATACATTTAGGAGAATTCTAGTATAAGTAACACAGTATGGTCAGATATAGGGCACCTAACTCAGAGGAGAAGTAGAAGCTGCAGGTGCAAATATAGTGCTCATTTGTGTTTACATTGTTTATGAGCTGGGACTATGGGCTAAGTTTATAGTCTCAGGTACTCAGGAAATAGAGATTGAGAAAATCATAGCTCCAAGTCAATCTTGATAAAGACTTCAAGAAACTCCTCTGCACAAACTAGATCGGCATGATGCTGACAGCAGCCCATGTGGGAGATGATGACAGCAGGAGATGGGCTTGAACAACAAACACTAGAACCTTTTTGAAAAATAATCGAAACCCACAAAGGTCTGGGACATGGCTCAAGCGGTAAAACCTTCTAAAGCAGGTTCAAAACCCCACCATTGCAACTGTGAGACTCACAAGACAACATGTTGGAAATGATTTGTACAAGTTGGCAAGGGGGGGTTGTGGGAGGAGGGAAAGAAGGAAAGGGTAACAAGTGAGATGAAAAATGTAATCACTACCTTACTTATGTAACCGTAACCCCCTTTGCACACCACCTTAACAATAAAATTTTTAAAAAGATAGAAAAAAATCAGTATTGCCATAAAATAACATTCATGTAGGAAGATGATGCCACCACAGAGTAAATAATAGCTTTTGAAAAAGGAGAAAGACGCAGCTGGGATGTGGGGGTCACTCTTCACTGCTCCTGGGAGGGAATGTACAATCTGTCTGGAAAGTAGCCATCTGTGAAAGCCCAGCAGCAAAAACAACTAAAAATACACAGCAGCATGATAAATTGTACAGGTCTCTAGACATTCACACAGAGGGACCGATGAAGGATATTCTTAGGAGAGGATCACAAAGACTCAATAGCTTTGTGCATATGATCATACAATATGATTCTTATTGAACTACAAGAAATGGAAATGGGAGGGTGTTTTGTTCTTTGTTGTTGTTTCTGTTTTCTTTATCTTTTGTCTTATTTGCATGTTTGTTTTGGAGAGAGTTTAGCAGACACATAAAGGGTAGAATAAGGGGTGAACAAATGCAACAATGGTGCTCACTAGACATATGGTGAAAATGAACTGGAGAACCTGTGGAGGGGGAGGGGAAGGGAAACCTGGGAGAGAGGAAAGGAGTGACATTGCCCCAGAAGCCATGTTCTCATTACCTGACCTATGTAAGCGTAACCACCCTGGACATCACCTCCATAATAACAGTAAAAATACACTTACAGATATCATAAAAGATAACCAATCATGACATCTGATGCAGGTGAGAAAACAGACTACAGACAGTGTTGTGCATTTGGTGACAATGAGCCTCCTTGTGAAATGAATAAAGACAAAGGTAGTGTAATACAGGAATGAAACTTCCACTTGTGTGAGACAGAGGAAATAAGAGCAGTGGTGAAATATCTCAAAGTGGGATTATGACACTGGAATTACGTTTGCAGACATAAGCAAAACCTCCTATCATGGAATGTATGGCTGCTGAGTGGAGAAGAAAGGGATTACTGAAGAATATGTGGGTCATGTTCAGAGATCTGTAATTCATTTACTTGTGAAAATCAGGCTTGGAATTGTTCAATACAACAATGGCTGTATCAGTGTGAAAAAGAATGCACTGGGTCCTGTATCCTTCCATGATGGCAGTTAAAATGAGCATCAGAAACGTAATGGACTCGCACAATTGGAGTGGTTTGAGGGTGCTGAAGTAATAAACCCACCAGAGGATGGGAGCTTGGTCTGAGCAGCACTGGAGATGCAAAAGAGGCCCCCAAGCCCTAAAGTCACTTGTAGAAAAAGAAAACCTTACATTATGGTAGGTATATTTGATAGCCATTCACTTATAAATAAAAGAAGGCTGTACAACCATCTTTCTTCTTTCACATTGAGAGGGTAGGTGTGCATGCATAAAATTATGAAGAGCTATGAACCAGTCACAAACACCAAATCAAATAATAAGATACTGTTAATAGACCAAACACTAATCATCTGCACTAAACATGTTTGTGTCTCAATAAGATGATAATTATATTCATTTAAACGTCCAGACTTAAAAAGATGATAAAGGATAGTACCAAAGAAACTACATTGTTATATATTCTTCTGGGAAAGTTATCTTATTTTTTTTATTGTGAGGAAACTCTTTTGAATCTAATGAAAGATATGGAAACTTCACTTTTCACAGAAAACAGACTGATCATTCAGATTAGATACTACAACATTCTACTGCAACCTTGGTGATCTTTCATCTCATTAAAAAGCTGTTGGAAATAATTTATTATTAAGTTGATAGATGATAAAAATTCATTTTTTTGCTAATGGCACAATCTGATATATCTTATTGCTGTTCAATTTGGTCTTGATAAGATGCAGTAGATTAATTGTATTTCCACTTTACCGTCTCTGAGACAGACTGAATTATATTTGCTGAACTAGGACTAATTTAGATCGAAATAGATTTTGCAATATTTTAATCAAGTGATTCTTGAGACTAAAAGTAGATTTAGCAACTCTCATCTTTTATAAATTCTTCTTTAACATTATATCCTATTAGGAAATTCATGTAAAATAGATTAAATTCAATCTTATCATAGGGAATGGGAATAAAATGATTTTGTTTCTCACGAAATTGTATACAACTTGCAAAATACAAATCTACAGTTTACCTTATTAGGCTACAAGCCAAAACTCAGAGGACCGGAAGGGCATCGGAATATCCAGGAATAAATGACCGTCTGCAGGAGAAAAACTGAGATTTCCAAGAGCACAACACAGAGGCTGTGCAGGTGCAGGGAGCTGGTTTCCTCAGTGATAGAAGTTTGTCTTCTGTGGATAAGGATTTGAGTTCAACGCACAGCACTCAAAGACAGGAAAGAAAATGGAAGAACGGAGGGAGGTGGGGGAGGGAAGGAATAGTGGGAGAACAACAAAGGAGGGGGGGTCACAGTGCTCCACAAGAAATGTCCTCATGGCCTTACTCATGTCACTGTAGAACCTCTGTACAGCTTCTGTACAATAAACACTAAACAGGAAAAAGTATATACCATGATAGTAAAAAAGAAAAAAGAAAAAAAGTAGAAGAACAGAAGGCAAGAGACAGATATGAAACTGCTCCTATTCCCCAAAATAAATCAACACAGCTAAAACCTTTGTCATAGAATTCTAAATTCCAGCAGGCATTTGTCTAAGTTCATTTACATTCTAATTTTGAGCTTTAATTTGTTTTAATTAGTTACAGAAAACCAGTTTGTGTCTTTTTAGTTACCCAGATGAGGGTGGATGGTGCTTGGTTAGGGAAACCCTCAGGATCACATCTTACTGCTGAAAGACTATGACAATTAACTAAAGTGACAGTCACAGGTAAAATTTTATTTTCCAAGGCTCTGATCTTAAAATTTGGAGCTCTCCCTGGATCTTTGTGCAGCCTCAACTTAATTCCAAGAGTTGTTGAAAATGAAAGAAGGCAGTACCAGGGAAGATCAGAGAGAAGAGGAGAGGGTGACCTGGCCCCTGGCTTCTGGGTCTGAAGTCAGGGAGAAAATGCTTAGCTAGGACTGAAGGGGTTGAAGGAGAGTGATGATCTCTGGCCTACACAATTAATGATAACATAGTTGTTATCATTATGAAATTAAGTGTGTCATCTATTTATGACAGCACTCAAAGAAAAGTTGCATAGTCCTGCAAGTCTACTGCTATTGGAGAGACTCGAGGTGAGGTTTTGGGAGAGCTGGAGCATGTACAGCTCATTTCTCTTCTCCTCCCCCCTGCAGTAATGCTGCGCCACACACAGCCCCCAGACCCCAGTGACTGACAACCAGCGACATGTTTGCTATTCTACGATATTCTGGGAAATGGAAGGTGCGCTTTCTTTTGTAAGCCTGAGGCTTACATTAATGACTCCAGTAGGCAATGACAGAGCACGGAGGACTCTTTGAAGGATGTCTTCTTATGGTCAGTTACAGAAGTATGGCAAAGAACCAGAAACATGTGGCTTCTGAAGCTTCCAGAAAGATAAGAACTAGCCAAATTTAAAATGAGTTACTGGAAAGGATGTAAATTAGGCCAGAAACAAAAAGAGACTGAAAAAAATACATACATCCATGAAGCAAAAAGAAAACAATGATTCTTTGGGATGATAAAAAAGATGGATACACTTATCTAGCCAATTTGACAAAAAGGAGAAAGGAACTGACCTAAATAACTAAAATAAAGGGTGAGAATGAAGGGATCACAACAAATGCACGTTAAATCCAGAAGGCCATGAGGAGAAGACAGCAAAAACTTCTACTCAAAGTGAAAAATTTATTAGAAATGGAGGCAACTCCATTTCTAACTATCACCTTCCACAAGTGAAACAAGAGGCTATAAATCACTTAAAACCCTTTGCACAATGAGATTGGAACACAAATTTAAAAAAAAACTTACAAGGAAGAAAAACAGAGGACACAAATGACAGATGAATGTTCCAAGTCCTTCTAAGAAGGATGAATACTAACACTCCTCCAACTCTCCCTGAGGTGAAGGCAGCTCCTGACCTTGCTCATTGGGTGAAACTGGTATTACGATCATTCCAAACCAAGCGAGGTACACAGCAGCAACAAACAACAACACACTGCTACATCAAAATCTCTTCGACGATCGTAGATGTGAAAATCTTCAATGAAATGCTTGAACTCAACTAGTAATCCCAGAGCTCATGCACGGGAGACTTGCAGTCTGAAGAATCAGGGACATCTCCTCGGACACTGAGACTTGCTTACACAGCTGGCTCATGTCCGGCTCAGCCTCAGGGCTGGGCTGGAAGGGACTGGTCTCCTGATAAGAGAAATGGAGGGAAATTTGACTGTTGTTTGGGTGCTCTGTTTTTCTTTTGTGCAACGTGTGTGTGTGTGTGTGTGTGTGTGTGTGTGTGTGTGTGTGTGGTTTTGAGCCGCTAAATTTGTGGTAATTTGTACACAATGTCTGAATATGAAAACGGAAATGCATTGACCTGATAAGCAGGCTGCATGACACAGTGGGCCTATACCATCCCTGTGGAAGAATACTGCATGGAATGTACTTTCCTACCATGATTTCTGGATTTTATGATACATTCTTTAATTAAAGTTTGAAAATCAATCATTTCTCTACTGATCATACTCTCTTTAGAGCTGGTATGCATGATTGTATTTTTGAAATAGGATTATAATAAAAATGTTTCAGCGCCACAGTTCTGAAGGAAAACATTCTATAGAATATTAAGAGACACGATATAACTTGGAAACACAATGACTGGACTTCCATAATAATTGCCTATTCTCTGATTTAGGCATTAATTTGCTCCAGAGAATGAAGTCTCATAGTGGCATTTAGAAGCAAGCATTTTTAAGTTTTCTGTGAACTTTTCACCATTTCATTCTCAGCTTGCACCGAAAAATAAGAGAATAGCAGGGAGGGAAAGATGCACTAGTGGGAATGGGGACGGACAAGCCTGAGAAAGGAACTGTTATTTCCGCATAAAGGAGGGCCTTAGATCCAAGAAAAATAGATATGTGGTGCCAATGCCCAGAGAAGACGAGAATCCATTGTCTACAACAGCTGAGTAGGTTGCAAAGAAGGAGTGCTCACTCAGCACCAAGTGGGGGGTGGAGACTTGAGAGCATTCCCAGCCCACTGGAGCCTTCTTCCACCCACAGGCATTCCACGCTGCGCTTAGCCACATCTCCTCTTTGCGATGAAGCTGTGGCTACAGGAAATTGAAGGATGGTCTGGGTTGTGGAAAGAGACCAGTGGGAGAGAGAAGGGTTGAGAAAGTGAATATGATCACTGTGCATTATGTACTTGTAGGAACATGTAATGGACCCCAGCCCATTTTATAATTAATACCTACTATTCAAAAAGTTAGTAAAGTACCAATTGATACTAAAAGAATGACTCATCCCCTATTCAAATAGCCTAGAAACAAAATGAAAACAGTTGGGGAGATGCCAGGTGCGTTGGTAAATAGAACTAGTGAACAGCAGTAGCAGAGGTAGCGCTCTGGGTCTTGGAGGCCGGGTTTATGGAGTCCTGAGGTCAGCACCGCGGGGATCTCCTGAAGCTCTTTCTGCAAGGCGCATGGCCGCCTTGGTGCCCATTCGCCCCCTTGTCTGACAGCAGTGTGTGCAGAGAGGGTGGGCAGCAATCTCTCCAGCTCGATTCCTTTATCGAATCTATTCCTACAGGATCAAAGCCTCCATTTATCATCTCTTCACACCTTGATCACTTCTGGAATGGCCCTGTATCTAACTACAGTCACAAGGTATGTTCTAGATTTAAGATATTTAGGGACCAGACATACTTCAGTCCACAGCAAGTGTCTTGTATTGGAGTTTTAGTCATTAGTAGACAAATAATTGCACATAGGATATATATATATATATATATATATATATATACACACACACACACACACACATATATATATATATATATATATATATATATATGGGAAGGAAGAAAGAATCAGGTAAAAAAACAGACCCCACAGTACTTTGAATCCTGAAAGATTCAAAGATTTTGCTATGTTTACAAACCATTACCATTTATATATATATTGTATAAATGATGTTTTTAACTACATTGATGGTTTCACTCTTGTAGCAACTTCATACTTCCTCTCAGTTCCAAAAGCAGCCAGCCTCAGCATTCACTGTGCTTGGTTTTGGGCCCCTGTGTTCTGGCTCACTTTCCGTTTCCAAGCTGAGACATATGGCTGCTCTCTATGTAAGTTTTCCATCATTAATTAACCCTTCAATTTCTCCCTGATTAAGACTGCTCCATGGTTCAAAGCATGGCATTTTAAAGCTCCAGGTGACTTTCTAGTGAAGCTAAGACATGTTACAAGTGCCCCCCAAATAATACACAATTTTTACAAGGCAGTGGAATTCTTACCTGATATTTTATGTATATTATGTAATTACTGTATGATAACCACATGATATAATATCTTTGTCATATTATTTAAACTGGAAAAAGAATGCTAGTTATCTTATGGCAAATTTAATTTACTAAACAGGCATGTTAAAGTAATGAAAGTAAGACAACAGTTTTGTAGGCATGTCAAGGACACTCAACCTGGTGAGCAATGCGTGGATGTATCTTGGAATGCCCATGTGTCTAGGGAAGCCTCCCTCTTTCTTAAGGCCTTAGGGGATGTCTTCTCAGTGCGTTGAGCAGGGCAGATCGGAAAAACTCCCCGTTCAGTTCTAGGGATAACAGCAATGCCTGCGTTTGATTGCACAAATGACGGGCTGTGAGAAGCACAACTGTTTCCTGAGCAAATACAGATGATGCGGAGTGATGAGGAACAACACAGACTTCATGAGCAAGCAAAAGACAGCTGCTCGACACAGACACGTTTTCAGCTGGACCAAGAGGTTCAGTTTAATTCTAGGGGATTCCTCCTGATTCCAAAGAACATTGGAGCAATTATACCCAGAAGATGAATTGATTGATTTTATCTATTGACTTATTTTTTTTTTGGTGCGAGGGTTAACACAAAATAGGAAGAATTGTCTCATAGTTGGGCAAGAAATTTGCCTCTGAAAACTTATTGTTTTAAGATGATAAAATGTGTAAATTTTTTCTGTTTCCCATGTTATTACTTTAAATTTTGTAGTTACTTGTAAACCTGCTAGATAAACAGTGTGTCCAGATGTATTAAATAGCCATCCTAAAAATGGACAATCAGTAAGTCTCCCATGTTTCCCTTAAGGGGGCAGGGAATTCATTTCCTTTCGAGTGTTTCTGAGCTCACTGTATATGCTTCAGTGATGATTCAGCAGTGATGGCAGCATCACTCCAAGTGCGTCCCACTGCCAGTTAAATGAAGCATAAGCATGATTTACAACCAGACCACAGAAAATATGCTAGCATTCCCAACCATTTTCCTTCTGGATGTTAGACAAGAGAAAAGTGGAGTGTGCTTTTGTGGTTAATGAGAAGTATAAATTAAGTAAATCTGAGACATTTTAAAATTCCCATTGGTGGTCACGGCTGACCAGCAGTTCCTTCTAATGGCACCGAGTGGTTGCGCATACAGCGTCAAGGCTGTTTGCAGGAGTGGAGACGGCAGAACTCCCTTCTGTGAGTGATCAGATAGAGGAACTAGCCACCACAGACACTGAAAACCACTGTTTTGTAATCTGGGCAACCAAACACTGAAAACCATTACCACATTATTCCAAAGATAACTAAAGGAAGACTTTTTTAAAATAAGTTTTTTTTTGGGGGGGGTCCAGTCATGGGCCTGAACTCTGGGCCTGGGCACTGTCCCTCAGCTCTTCAGCTCAAGGCTAGAGCTCTACCACTTGAGCCACAGCGCCACTTCCAGCTTTTATTTTTCTGCTAATGTGGTGCTGAGGAATCAAACCCAGGGCCTCGTGCATGTAAGGCAAGCTCTACCACTAAGCCACCTTCCCAGACCTTTTAATAAGTTTTTTAATGTGAAAATACTGTACAGAGGGGTTGCAAAATAATTACATGGGCAAGGTAATGAGTCCATTTCTTATCAAGCATTGTTGCCTCCTCCTTTGTTTTTTCCCTACCATCCCTTCCCTCCCATCTCCACGACTACACACATGCTTCCCCTCACTGAAATTGTAAAGTTCGTTTTTTGACATAGCGTCTTGTACATCTCATTGTTGCGATGGGTCAACCTGTACTTTGATTTTTTTTAACTAACCATTTTATTTTGAATTAACACATTTTATTTGAAGGTAAAATGTGTATTTTATTTTTTCACATTTACTTTGTCTCGTTCTATACAAGTATCTTGAAAATATCACAGAACAATGTCACAACCTAAGTACATAAGTCAACCTTTGCCCAATCAAAATATTTATGGTATTTCCATCACCCCAAGAATCCCTTTTGGTACCCTTTCAAACATATTCATTTTGCTGATCTCCCTTGTTCTTCAACCCGTAGCAATTGCTAATTTGTTTATTTCTAAAAGTATTTGCTTTTGCACATATAGTATTCATGCAGTTATCATATATACAGCTTTTGGGACTGGGTTTTCCAGACTGAAATTTTCTTTGGGGATTCATCTACAGAGCTGATAACTCAACTTGGTCTGTTCTACTATCAATGACTTTTACACTTTAGTAAAGATGTTGGAGAAATTATGAAAAAATACAGAATAAATGGCAACAAACAAAAAAGAGTTCACATATTGGGCAGCCTTAGGATGAGATCAGGAACAAAGGGGATCCTACAGTAACGTTATCTGACTGAATTTTCAGGACGGGAAGTGCAGTGTGGAGACAACTAATGGGCTCTAGTCTCATTGGTTAACTCCTGACTGACTACCACATTTCACTGAAGTTCAGGTCCTGTAGTTAAATTCCCTATCAGTGGGGTTCTTGATGTTTAATGAAACAGCTTGGTCCAAATCAATGGGCTCCCTCAAAATTTTAATTAATGTATGTTTCAGACTCAACAAGATCTATTCTATTACCGATCAGAGCGAATTCTGCATTGTTTTAGTTTTGGGCTATTAAGAATAAAGACATTATGGACATGACAATTGGGTCGCTTGCTGTGGTAAGTGCACAGAAGTACAGCTGATGCTTGGTGTGGTAATTGGATGGCTGGTTGTGCAGGAAACACTCAGCTGGCTCTGTGGAACAGCTGCGTTGTTTTATATTACCACCAGCAGGATCAGTGTTCTGGATTCTTCCATCACTTGTCAATATTTGGTAGGGAGATTATTTTTTTGAAATCATGACATTCAGTGCTTCCCCTTGTCTGTAACTTCTCAACTTCTTCACAGTCTTTCCCAAGGCCATATATATATTTTATATATATTACTGTGGTGAACTCCTACTTATTAGTTTGTTCCTAGTATAGATCATATTTTTGGTGTCAAGCCTAAGAACATTTTGTCTTACATCAAACCTCAAAGAATCTCTAGTCTTTTTTTTCTAAAAGATTAATAATTTTTAATTTTCCATCTAAATCTATGATCTCTGACTCAATGTTTGAATAAATATCTGATTTACATAGAGATTTATTATGTTTTTATAGATGTCTGATGCTCTTGTGCAATTTGTTCCAAAGCTATTCTTACCCTGTGGATTGTGTTCTTTGTTCAAAACCAGCTGGATGTATTTGTGTGGCTCAGTCTCTGTTCTCTGGTGTTTTTTTTTCCCCCTGATCTCAATGCTGGTCTCAACACCAGGCTCCCTGATAATTAGAACTCTTTCATAGACCTTCATTACTGGGGCAGTAGTGAAGACCAATCTGGTCTTACATTTCCAGGTTTGTTTTTCAGCTGTTCTAAGTCACGTGTCTCTCCATACACATTTTAGAATAAGCTTTTTTCTAACTTTAAAAACTCCTGCTAGGGTGTCAATAGGCATTGGATTTATTTTTAAGATTTGAGGATAATTGTCAATTTTTACTGTTGAGTCTTCAAATCTATGAGACAGGAGGTCTCCATTTTTATAGGTTTGATTGGTTGAACTTTATTGGCACTTTAAAATATATGGCTTCCACATGGGTTGTTAAGTTACGTGTTCTGATTAACATCATTTCAGAAAATGGTGACGCACTTTCATTCTGTTTCTATATAATGCTTGGTAGCCAATGCTACAATAATAATATGATAATATATATTCATATAGTATATAACATAGATTATAATTAATATACAGTATGAATTACTATAGAATGTATTAATAGAATATATTGATTATAAATTGCACATATCATTATATGGCATATACAATACACTTATGCATTACATAATAACAATCACTATATAATGCACATGAAATGATAATATGCAGTACATAACAATATGCTATATAATATATAACAACAAATATATAATGAATATAACATATACAATATATAATATATTAATATATCAAAATATATTATATAATATAGCAATATATTATATGTATTTTATAATGATAATAGTAACCATTGTTTTATTACTGCTGATTTTGAATCTGAGGGCATTCCACAGCACACAGAGCTCTGCAGATCTGTCAGTCTCTTGTTATTGTCAGTTCTTAAATTACTGTATAATCTGCTAAATGTTTCCTTGCCCTTCATCTTCTAAAAATGTCTCTTAGGAAGGAAATCATGCCACAAATTATGGTAAAGCTCAATGAGTGTCATTTAAATGATCAAGTGAAAATTTGAATGTGTTGAAAGACAGCATGTCTTCACTGGAAGTGGACAGTGTTAGAATCTGGCATCCACAGTGTAGGTCCTGTGCGTGCTGAGCGCATACAGCTCTTCCTGGGCACATCTGCCTGGGGCCATGCCCCTGTCCAGGCCAATGGTTCACTGAGCTCCTTGTGTGCATGGTGACCTTCTATTTTGCTGTTTGCTGAAACCATAGTTCTGAGGGCTTCTTTACTTCTTTTATATTAGGATATTCTTTGTAACCAATCTTGTCACCTTCAATTACACAGGCAGCGACTTTGTTTCCTTTGCAATGGCGTATATTATTTGCTTTTCCTCTCCTCCTGCAGTTTTCTTATTTGTGCTTTAAGTAGTGTCTCGAATTTGTGAGTTTATTTCTTCTGCCAAATTGGGTAGCTCTTCTTTGTCTTTTTCTTTTTTTCTTGTTTTGTCAGTTGTGGGGCTTGAACTCTGGGCCTGGGTGCTGTCCCTCAGCTCTTCAGCTCAAGGCTAGCGCTCTACCACTTGAGTCACAGTGCCACTTTTGGCTCTTTCTGCTTATGTGGTACTGAGGAATCGAACCCAGGACATCATGCATGCAAAGCAAGCTCTCTACCACTGAGCCACCTTCCCAGCCTTTGAACCATTCTTTCTTTTTTTCTTGGGGGTCTGGTCATGAGGCCTGAACTCTGGGCCTGGGCGCTGTCCCTCAGCTCTTCAGCTCAAGGCTAGCGCTCTACCATTTGAGCCACAGCACCACTTCCAGCTTTTTTTTTCTGCTTATGTGGTGCTGAGGAATCGAACCCAGGGCCTTATGCACGCAAGGCAAGCACTCTACCACTGAGCCACCTTCCCAGCCCTTGGACCATTATTTCTTAGAACACCTTTTCTCTCCCTGCCTTTCCACTTTTTTCCTTAGTTTCCGATAATATTCAATTGGAGTCTTGGTTTCCCAGATTCCAGTGACTCTAGCTCATTTTTCGTTTAGACTATTTTTATTTTATTTATATTGGGAAAATAATTTCAGGTTCTCTTTGCATTTTCTCTCTTGTTCTTCTGGTCATTAACACTCAACTGTTCAGCTTGTTCAGTGAGCTCATGCTTGCTTCAAGTTTCCAGTTCTACAGCTCTACAGCTTTGGTTCCTTTTTCTCATTTCAAAGTTTTGCTGAGATTTTCTCTTTTCAATTGTTTTGTTTTTCAAGTAAATTACACTTAATATGAAAAAAAATGGATGGCTTTTTCTTTCAAATTCTTTCCACCTGCCTGGAGGAAGCTATGCCCCTTGGCATAGCTCAAGTGGTAGCACAACCATGTGCCAACGATGTTGGCAACTACCGCTTGAACCTGCAGGCCTCCTGGCTGCTCATATGTCATGTCATTTTCGTGTTGTTCTCGGGCTGTTTTAGCTGTCACGTCGGAGAGCCTTGTGTCCTGCCTAAATTTTTATCTTCAGATACTATCATCTTGTTAAGATTTAGCACACAGATGATGGCCTTTTTCCTTGGGCTACAGGTCCAATGATGACCAAATTATCAGTGACTTTGAGGCACAATGTGGCTGGGCTTGGTTTCTCATTTTTTCTTGACTACCTAGTCTCTCCTTGAGGCTGTATCACCCCAGTTAATAAATGTTGACCTCTGGCTGAGGAGGGGAGTCTCATGCCCACCTACCGAGGGTGCACACAGCTCTCTTTAAGAAGTTCTTGTCCGCATCACCTCTGATCAGCCCAGGGCTACATGCTTCCCAGCACATGTGGGTGACTGTCACTTGATTTTCAGAAGTACAGAGTCTATAGAAGTCATCTTCTGTGGTCACTGGGGAGGGAAGGCCTAGCTGGTCTGTGGTCGCAGGTTCTGTTGGGCTAGGGTTGTTGTAATGTGCCCTGACCGTGGGTGGTATCTCCAGAGTCTCTAACTGGTGCATTTCATGATTTCTACCTTTAGAGTTATGCTCAGCTTGTGTCTTCCATGATTTTCTAGATTCATATTTGTACTTAATAGGTTGTTGCGGAGAGCAGTGAGGCTGCTAGTTCCGTCCAGAATGAAAACCCAAAATAGCTGTGTAAGGCCTTGCAAAGACATCTTCCCCATTGAATAATATGCACCAGTGTGGAACATCTTCTCAAACGGGGTTTTCTTTCTCTGTGAAAATCACATGGAGATTGTTATGATTCCAGAATATGGACCTATATTAGAGACGTTAGATTAAAAGCTATTGAAAGTTTCAGAGTATATGTAAATGCTCATTTTGCACTTGTGAATATTATGTTTATTAATATAGGTTTTTATATAACTGTCCTTTAAGTTTTTTTACCATGCTTGATGATTCATCATTGTGACATATCACAGCACAGCTGGTTGCCAGGAGTGACATTAGAGCCAAGATTTATATAAAATAGCTAAAAGTTATGCAGCTATAATGCCTTCACTCCATGGGTATCCCCATCAAGACCCACATTTTGGATAGTAGCTCTGGGGAATAAAATGTTTTCATATACAGAAAAGCTGCAGTAATGAAATTACTTGTCTCCTACATTCCAGGAAAAGAATTATGACTACAAAGTATATCTAAAAATATCCAACATCTTCCAATAGTCAAAATGTGAAAGGTGAAAGAAAACAGTCAGCCAAAAGTAGGTCTTCTTTAGAAGAGGAGAAACTATATATCATTTGTACTTTGTGATTAAACTTTTTACTTGAGAATGGTTTTATCCTTCTGGAAAAAAAAATCTGAAGCGCTATCTGTTAGTGATTCTAATTTAACGTTCCAAATCAATAGGTTGCTTCACTATATTGTGATAAAAGTCATCTTTGCTGAGAATTGCTTTCACTATTTGGTTGGTGATTAAAAGTTGTTAAAACCATGCTCAAGTGATCCGGTATTTAAATGATTACTGTAGAACAAATTGACATGGATTTTTCTTTTCATTTCCTTCACACAAAATTTTGGTCAGTTTTTTCTTAAAGATGATTTTTTTAAAGATGCTCTTTCTTCCTTGTGTGTTCAGAGTTCCCAAGACACAAGAGAAAGACTCAGATCTCAATTTGTATCTGGGTTTTAGGAATTTTACCTTAAAATAACAATTATTGTTCTGATCTTTTTGCAGCTCAATAGTTAATTTCCTTTTAACACGGAATCATCACTGGCTAGTGGCAGAGAAATGGAGTATAGAAAGGCATTCCGAGTGCTAATATTCAATCTGTGCATGTGAAAATAGAAGCAGGTAACTTGAGTGGATGGATGGGTTTAAAAGAGATGGCAGAGAGCCTGGAAAGGGCTTCAATGTGCATTTTGCACTGTACTCATACATTGACATTTGAGCTGAAACCCTTTGTACAACTACTTAGAGATAATAAAAAAGCAATAATTTTTATCTACCATGCTTTTAATCCACTCCTGTACTGATACAACTTGGTTGTTTTTCATTGTTGTCAGTTATCAATACAGGTGCAACAAACACTGAGAAATGAATTTTGGCTTAGATACAAGTTTTCATTGTTTTGTGTGAAACACTCAAACAGTGGTGTTATTGAGTTTTATGGTAACACATGGTTAATTTTGTGGAAGCTGACAAAGTACCCTGCAGTGTGACATTTGTCATTGCCACCAGCAGTCAGACTGTCTCTGCTGCTCTGTAACCTCTTTAGCCTCTGGCATTGCTGCATTTATTTTTCCTATTAGAGGCATGCAGTATCTTGTTGCTGATTGGATGTTTATTTCCCTAACTACCATATGCTGAACATGGTTTCATATACTGATTGGTAATCTGTATTTCCTTTTGGAAAAGTGTTTGAGGATACCTTTCTTCACACTTTAATTGAATAGTTTTTTTAAAAAATATAGTTGAGTTTAACATTTCTTTGTATATTACTCCAGCCATTTGTCAGGTTATATGCCAAGATATTCTCATAGTCTGTGGCTTGTCATTTTGTTCTCTTTGTGGAATCAAGAATATTTAAATTTTCAGAAAATCTAGGGCCCTCATGTTCTTGAAATGTAGATGAAAACACATATTGCCTAAAAAATGGACAAACCATGTGTGGCCTAATGTGTTTTTTTTCTATTTTTATTTTCTGGAAGTTTTATGGGTTTACACCTTATTCTTAGTTCTTTAATCTGTTTCTAATTTCTTTTGAATTGATGTAATACCTTTGTTCTTTTTGTCTTGATCACCTGTTTTCACTTTTTTTTTTTATTTTCTTAGCATGAAACACTTAAAGACAGTTGTTTTCATGTGACGATTCTATTTATTCCTGAGATGAACAAGGTCAAACCCATTCCCCATTACTTTGTCCCTCCCTACTTCCCATTTTTTGTAACATTTTTACCGGCCTGATATATTCATACATGTGTATCAAAAACTTTTGACAATAACCTCAAATAGTTTCTGGAAAACAATCTAATAGGAATAATATAATAAATTACAATTTGAATATTATATGCTTTTAATCACTACTGTGACTTTTATGAAATTCAATGCTCCTTACCTTATGTTTTTTTCTTAAGTAATCTTTGCTATTCCTTTATTCAAAATGAATAGGTGTATTTCATTTTTATCTTTTATGATGTTTGCATCTTTTCTAGTCTTTTGTGTCTCTTCCCAGTTGTAATTTTGTTTTTTTTCTTTCCTGTATTCTCCTAATGTACATTTGATTTTAACATTAACATTACACCTTTTTCCTCTAGGGTTTTTCCTAAGTCTTTTTCTTGCAACCAATAGTCTCCCAGTTATTTTTGTTTGTTTGTTATTCATTATAGGTTTACTGGTCTTTTAAAGGGAACATGATATCTCCATGCTTTAAATGTGTCTCTATTGCACTGAGAGACCTCTGCCAACATTGTGAAATGCCCCCAATAAAAGTAGGTAAAGGGCTGGGAAGGTGGCTCAGTGGTACAATGCTTGCTTCGCATGCATGAAGCCCCGCATTTTATTCCCCAGGACAACATAAACAGAAAAAGAAGAAGAAAAAAAGCTGGAAGTGGCACCATGGCTCAAGTGGTAGAGCGTTGGCCTTGAGTTGAAGAGCTCAGGGACAGCACCCAGGGCCAGAGTTCAAGTCCCATGGCTGCAAAAAATAAAATAACAATGTAGGTAGAAGCAACCACAGGGTCTGGGGGCCTGTCTGTTTGCAGTTACTTCAAATTATCAGCCAGCTGCATTCTCCAACCCACAGCCCCAGAGCTTCCTCCACTCAGAGCTAGAGTTCAATATAAACAGTACATCATGTCTAAGTCACATAGTGCCAACCTCCTAATCCCTGTCCGTACACAACCCAACCCAAAGCCGTGTCCACACCAGCTGTTCTTCCACGGTCTCTAAATACATCTAATTTTAATATTTCCATATTTTCCCTTGCTCGCTCTCTCTGAGATAATGAAAATAATAAGGCCATACAATTTGCAATCTCATAACCATGATGACCTTCTGCTTCAGTTTCTGACGTCCAACACTGCGTGAGAATCCCTTGGGAATCTAGGTCACAGAGAACTAGAGGTGGGCTGAATTTCCGCGTGTGGCAACCCCCTCCACGTAGAGTCTACGGGAGTGACCTCATCCCCATCTTTGAAGAAAGATGTCAAGTCCCAAGGCTGACACACCGCTCAGGGTGGTCCTGTCCAGGGTAAGCCTCCTGTGCCTTTTCCTACAGAGAAGAGAAGCAGCAAGGGCTTGTTCCTGATGGAGCTATGGAACAGTTCCCAGGCCCAGGATCCCATCCTGACACAATACTAATACACTCATTGACCTCGTCAGAGGCTCTCCTATGTGACCTAAGTACTTCTCATATCAGAAGCAAGCAAGCTCTTGTTTAGTTTTCAGAAAATTTCCAGGAAGAAAGAAAATAACCCCTCTCTTTTATTTTTTATTTTTATTTATTTATTTATGTATTTTGTCGGTTGTGGGGCTTGAACTCTGGGCCTGGGTGCTGTCCCTCAGCTCTTCAGCTCAAGGCGAGCGCTCTACCACTTGAGCCACAGCGCCACTTCCGGTTTTCTGGTGGTTTATTGGAGATAGGAGTCTCACGGTCTTTCCTGCCCAGGCTGGCTTTGAACCGTGATCCTCAGATCTCAGCCTCCTGAGTAGCTAGGATTGCAGGCGAGAGCCACCAGTGCCTGGCTTCCTCTCTTTTATATATGGAAGCATGATCTTTACGAGGGATGTAGTAGAACTGGACATGCAGTAACAACACAAATCAAGGTTATAAATTTGGCAGTATTAATTAAATAGAAATACGTTTTGTGGAAAAGACATGTCCCAAACCCAAAAGACACTCCATGACAAGTAAGAAGCTGTTTTTCCTGCTTTCGTTCATCTCATGGTTTTCTCCAGTTAGAAGTGTCAGTTTTAAATGTGTCAAATGGGAAGAAGCAAGGATGCTTGGCGGGGCTGCCTCTTGATGGAGCAAGATGTGCTTTGCATGTCTGAAAAAAATCAGTGTAACCCTGAACACGGGTTGTCATGATCTACCTTTAACAAGTGTCATGCCGCTTGTGAGGAAATGGAGGTGCGTCTGCTGTCTGGGCGTAGGTAATGAGACCAAAGAGAATTAAATGGAATCCTGGGACAGGAGTCAACGACAGAGCAGCTCTGACATCCATTATACTGAAAAAGAAAAACCTCAAGCCTTTATGTTAGACATTGGCCTGCTAATTCTGCAGGTTATTCACTCTACTGTTTGCACCTGAAAACTTACATTTTCAAAAATTGGCATACTTGTGGAGTCTTGTTTTCATGGAGATCATAGAATTATGCAGATAATTAAGTGTCTATACTGTCTCTTTTAGTGGAGGTTTGTGGATAGCAGCATTTCATCAGAGAGCATGCGGTGTCATTTTATATTCTTCACAGCATTGGGAGGTTGCTGTTCCTGACAATGTGAGAGGTGGTTTTTGAGATATTAAATGATTCTTTCAGGTCACTTGACTTGTAAGTGATGAAGGCCAAAAGGCAGTGGCCATTCCTCTGTCTCCTCGCCACATGCTCAATGAAAAGGTAGCACTAACTACTGGGCAGTGTCTGATAGTGCTGGAGTCTGCTTGCTCACAAGTGAGGGAAGATCGAGAGGCAATTAATACAATTAACATCAATGATTCAAAGCCAACTAGCCCCTCTGTCCTTTGACCAGCTAAATGTTCTCTACCAACGTCAGGACTCTGATTACTGCTCAACTTTGGTGTTAGTCATGTAGGACTAAAAGCATGAATTTGTGTTCATGAAAACATGCAAGTAAAGACCTATCCAGAAATGTGGTCCTCAAGATTTAAGAAGTTCATGCAATTGGCCAGGGAACTTTTCATATACAATTACCCCCGTACCGTTCCTCTTTTTGTTTTCATAGACTTTATTGCATTCCTCAGGCTGGTGTATTAGGGACTTGGTAGCAGCTGATGACCATTTGCAGTGACTGGCACAGGAAGGCTTTGCCTTTATGAATGCATCCAAACCCCAGTGGCTGTATAATTAGAAGACAGAGACCTGGGGAGGCAGAAAGGTAGGACTTGATTGGATGAAGTGGATCACTGGGGCGTGGCCTTGAGAGGCCTGTCTTGTCCTGGCCTTCCTGTCCTGCTCTCCTTGGTTCATCACGAGTTGACTAGTGAGATGTGTGAATATATCTAAGTGGTCAAGACCGCTTTGCACACCTCACTCAGCTTCTTCCGTTCAGTTTGTTGCTGTTAGTTTCTTGTCAGGCATGTATACATATGCACTGCTCAACATTTTCACTTATTAGATAAACACGTAGGTAAGCTGGAAGTATTCCAAGATCTTGAATTTACTGCACAGTACTACGGTGCAGTCCACCAAGCATTTTCTTAAATAAGGAGATTCTAAGAAATATGATTTTATAAATTGATTTAAGATTTCACCATTTAAAGACATTTAATGGCTATATCCACACATATGACAACAATTCTAACATAACTGGCCAGTAATTTTAAGAAATAGTGAATAATTATTTGTATAACTTTTCACTTGACTGTGTTCTTTTCAAAAGACATCATGTCATGAACTTTTTCCCAAAACTATTTGTCCTAAAGCTCTTTTCCATGAAAATATCCCTAACAGAAAATATCCTAAAGTGTGCTTGCAGAAATATTGATTTCCTAATACTCAACATATAAATGTAACAGTAAGCAAATGATTACCATCTAACTTATTCTAAGTAAAGTAAGATTAATGTTGAATGATTCTGAATGCTTTGCGATCAGCTGTTTGAAAATTCTTCTAGATTCACCAGAATCGGAACAGTACCGATGGTGTTCTGTAAGTTATTTTTTTATTCCTTAACTGATAGTTGGTATTAAAAAAAACAAATGAATAACTTCCTTCTTTACATCCTTAGATTGTCTTATGAAAGAGGATGGGCAAGTTTGTAGAGTTTAAGTTATCAACATTATTTTCACATCATATAGGCTACGTGTTTTCAGCCATGCAGTCCTATATTCTATACCAATACAAGTTCAATGTTTATATATATACATATATATGCATACATACACACAGATACATGAAATACATGAATGCATCTTATTTAATAAAGAAAATTTCCATAAGCAAATGTGTCAGAAAAAATCATTTCTGGAAGGAAGGCACTACAGATTTCCAAGAATAATTTACCCCCTGCATTTTTTAGCACAAAAATGAATGATGGTAGTGCCTAGTACCATCTGTGTTACAGATTCCCTGGTGATTTGGTTTCATAGAAAAATACACAGATTACTGTGAAATTATTATTTTAATGCACATATTTTTTCTGTCCATAATGAGCTTAACGTAACATTGTAAACAAATAAGAATCTCATTGTTCTTAACCAGGTCATGACGAAAACCTTAAGAACAAAGAAAAGAAGAGGTAAAGTATTCCATTATTGAATATATGCATGCAAACTAATAAATGAGCAAGGTTAAGGCAATTCACTGAGCAGTCAGGTAAGTGAAAATGACTGCAGAGTTTTGCTTTGAGGAATTTATGCATTTTTACAAGCCATTTGGACACTATGTTATCCATTAAAACATTTTATGCACTGAACTCCAATTTCTACTCTTTAGCTCTGGGAAATGGGCAATATCTTTACCAACAATTAGTCTATCCATAATAATCTGGCATGGAGTTCATCTGACTAAACCTATGACATGTGTAGAATATAACGGATGCCGTGCCAGAATATCAATCACAGCTGTTCCTTCTGCACTTGATTCATTAGTCCCTTAATTATTAAGGACATTTTCAGGTGAGTGTCCCGTTCTCCCTCTTTTAGATCTTTGCACCCCATCTCCCAGGCTGCGCTCCAGGGCCCAGTCTCCAGGCAGACGGGCAGATCCTCTCTCCTCTGCCACTCAGCGTTTGCCACAGAAAGTGAATTGCAGCATGAAACTATTTTGTTTTTGAAGTGGTTACATACTTGATCTCTGATATTGTAAATCTGATTTTGAAAAGACAATGGCAGAACTATGTTTTATAATTTGGTAATTTATTATGCATAAAGTCCAAACTTTGAAGCACTCAAAATGCCTACTCACACACTAGGAATGGCTTAAATTATTAAATTCACTGGAACACATATTTTCAACACCATAGTGTTTATCTTGATGTTTCTTACAGTAGACATTTCTGCACTTATAGCCAAGTTTGGGGTTCATTCACCATATCATATTATGGGTTTTCTGGAAGGCTTTAACTCCTGAAGGGAAAGACTCTAATTATCTATTATTGACATTAGCTGCATAATAAATCAAAGTTTATCTGATCAGTCATATTGTAGAAGAGGAAGCTGATTAAATATGCAAATAGCTCATATCTAATTTACCCTTATTGATATATTCAGCTGCCTTAAATCCTTGTAATTTTTTCTTGATATATTGTGGGAATAGTTATGTTTCAGAATCTCACATGACAATATAAAAAATCTGGAGTCAGATCGCCTGAATTCAAATTGTTCTGCTGTTACAATGTTTTTGACACAATCTTCAACCTTTTTCTTTATGTGTATATCAATATGCAAAGCAAATATAAAACCTGTTACTGTGACTTTATTCAAAAGAAATATAGAAAGGTATTAACAACAGTAAGTTAGGGCATATATGTAAATGGGTTATAATTTCTCTGGGAGATGAAAAAAATTACACTAAAACTAAAGTGACAATACAAGTATCTGGAGGTTACTAATGTTATTGAATATCACATTTTATTTTGTTTTTAGTATACGTATATTATTGTAGATGTTATGAACAGAGGGGTTATAGTTATATAAGTCGGGCAGTGAGTATATATCTATTTGCACAGTGTCACTCTTTCCCTTGATCTCTCCCAGTTTTTCCCTCCCATCCTCACCCACGAGTTGTATAGTTCATTCTCAACCTAGTGTTTAGTGAGTACCGCTGCTGCATTTGCTCACCTTTTGTTCTACTCTTTCTGTTCCCCTCCCCCTACCCTACCAAATCCAGAAAATCTTACAGACAAGACCAAAGATTAGAAAAACAAAAACAGCAATACATTAAAAAAAGTTTCCATTTCTTGGAGTTCATTTTGATAAATAGATTATTTCACATGATCATAGTCACACAGCTATTGAGTCTTTGTGATCCTCTCTATTACATTGTAAAAGAGTGGATTACTCAGGCTTCAATGACCTATGCCTGTAATCCTGACTATTCAGGAGGCTGATATCTGACAACTGCTATCGAAAGTCAGCCTGGGTTGGGAAAATCTGTGAGATTCCTCATTTCTAATGAACCACCAAAAAGCTGGAAGTGTAGCTGTGGTTCAAGTGTTAGAACACTAGCCTTGAGTATAAAAACTCTGGGACAGCATCTGCATACTAAGTTCAAGCTCCATGCGTGCGCACGTGCGCGCGCGCACACACACACACACACACACAAATAAATAGTGTAATGTGTGTACTGTAGCTACCTTAGCCAATGTCCAAGGTTATGGGAATCTGTTTTACTAACTCCATTCTCTTACTTTATTTTAATATCTATATCCTTATATTTATCCATATATCATAAATTTCTATCTATTTGTTTTCTATAGTTATCATCTGTTTTATATATTCTGCCTTCCTGGGGAACCCTGATTAAAATATTCCCTTCAATTCTCCTTAAATTATAAGCACATCCCTGTCTGACTGTGTTCAACATTAGTCTGTAGACAGATGTAGTAACTATTCCGTCATTTCCAGGAGCTTGTGTTTAACAAAGACCCAAAATTTTGTCCTTTTCTATGATGACATATCAATAGGACTTTTAACTAAGTCCAGGGACCAGACAAAGAAGCAATGTAGAAATGTACTTCTGAGATCACAGCTTGCTTCTTGTAGAGGGAATGTTTTGTTGGTTTTTTAGCTGTGGAATTGTGTGTTTGGGGTCAGGGAACCCTGGAGCTATGCTCCAGACAATGGGAAGAACATTCCCAAGGACAAGTCTTCATAAGGGATCCATCAATCTTCCATTATCCAGATTAGAGTGTAAGGTGAACCAGAGAGCTGGCTAAGAGCTGGACAGAACTGGAAAGGAGATGACACAAATGTATCACTTAAGTAGTTCATTTAACCCAGGAAAATTTAGAGCCATTAGAAGGTTTAGAAGATCTTTGTGATGCAATAATATTTTATTTTACTGTTAAAGTTCTTATTGTAAAATAAAAGTAGAAATGGGTACTTGGCCAGAAAAAAATATGTAGAAATTTTGGATTGCTGTAGTTACACAGGACATGAGGAGAAAAGCACACATTAGAATAATAACATTTTAAGAAATAAGATAAATGTAATATGATATCCAATTAAAATATGAAAATAAATATATTTTAGATATGAGACCCTTGTCCATCGTTTTGCTAGTGAAGATCTTCTCCCAATCCGTGGGCTTTCTATTGATCTTGCTAGCTATGTCCTTTGCCATGCAGAAGCTCTGCAACTTCATGCAATCCCATTTGTCCAACCTTTCTTGGATTTGTTGTTTCCAGGTCTCTATTAAGAAAATTTCAGCCTGCGCCAAGGAGACCTAGGGTTTCTCCTATTTCACCCTGTAATGTTTTCAGAGTGTCTGCTTTGACTCCGAGGTCTTTGATCCATTTGGAGTTGATTCTGGTGCAGGGTGATATATAAGGATCTAGGTTTAGTTTTCTACATGTAGTTAACCAATTTTGCCAGCACCATTTACTGAAGAGGCTGTCTTTCTTCCATTCTTTTTTTTTTAGCTCCCTTATTGAAGACTAGATGGCAATAGGTCTGTAGGTTCATTTCTGGGTTTTCAATTCTATTCCATTGGTCCTGGGGTCTCTTCTTGTGCCAGTACCAAGCTGTTTTGATTACTATGGCTTTATAGTAGAGCTTGAAATTTGGTATTGATATTCCTCCAACAGTGTTCTTTCCATTGAGGAGCGTTTTTGCTATTCTGGGTCTTTTATTGTTCCATATGAATTTTTGGATTGCCTCTTCTATTTCCTTGAAGAATGAGGTTGGAATTTTGATAGGTATCGCATTGAATTTGTAGATAGGCTTGGAAAGTATTGCCATTTTCAGGATGTTAATCTTTCCAATCCAGGAGCATGGGAGTTTTTCCCATTTTCTAAGTTCTGTTTAGATTTCCTTTTTCAAGTTTTTAAAGTTTTCATCATAGAGGTCCTTCACTTCTTTGGTTAAGTTAATTCCTAGTTTTTTTTTGTGGGGCTATTACAAATGGAGTTGCTTTCCTAATTTCAACCCCACTTTTTTCATTGTTGGCATACAGAAAAGCCATTGATTTTTGAGGGTTAATTTTATACCCTGCTACTTTGCCAAAGTTTTGAATCAGCTTGAGTAATTTGGGAGTGGAGTCTATGGGATTCTTTAAATACAAGATCATACTTGGAACTCAAAAAATTAAATCCCCCAACAACAAATCCTCAAAGAAACAACTGCCCAATAAATAAGTGGGCTAATGACTTAAAGAGAAACTTTCTGAAGAAGAAAGAAGGATGGCCAATAGACACATGAGGAAATGCTCAACCTCCCTAGCCATAAAAGAAATACAAATGAAAACAACATTGAAATACCACCTCACCCCAGTTAGAATGGCAAAAATCAAGAACTCTAATAACAACAGATGCTGGAGGGGATGTGGACAGAAGGGAACCTTACTTCATTGTTGGTGGGAATGTAAACTTGTTCAACCACTTTGGAAAGCAGTATGGAGATTCCTTCAAAGACTCCACATAGAGCTCCCCTATGACCCAGCAATCCCACTTTTGGGCATTTACCCAAATGTTTACAAACAAGACCACACTAAAGCTTCCAGCACAACTATGTTTATTGCAGCATTATTTACCATAGCTAAGATATGGAACCAACCCAGATGCCCCTCAGTAGATGAATGGATCAAGAAAATGTGGTATATATACACAATGGAATTCTATGCCTCCATCAGAAAGAATGACATTGCCCCATCTGTTAGGAACTGGAAAGCCTTGGAAAAAATTATATTAAGTGAAGTAAGCCAAGCCCAAAGAAACATAGGTCCCATGATTTCCCTTATTTGCAATATCTAGTATATGTATGAGTCAAGCAGAAAAGGTCAGATAAGGTGATGTTAGGATAATGAATCCTAAGATATGTATTTTAAATGTTTTTTTTCTCTTATGCATTTGTTTCTAACACAATTATGAGATTATTTCTTTGTTGCTTTGTATGTCCCTCCCCCACAGTATAACCCCTGCTTTCACTTTATTGGATGTCGGTATAATTTGTGGAGGGGAAGGGGAAAAACAAGTCGTTTAAATAAGGATACAGGTAGACCTGTTGTAACAATGAGAAGTACAAGTTGTCATGTCGAAAACAAACTTTACAACTTGGGGGGGAAGGATTGTGTAGGGAGGGAGGATGAGAAGGGATGGGAAGGGTAAAACAAAGGAGGAGGCTACAATGCTTGATAAGAAATGTACTCACTCTCTTGCCCATGTAATTGTAACCTCTCTGTACAGTATTTTCACAATAAAAAAATAAAAAATAAAATTAAAAAAATGTGAAAATAAGGTACACATTTTTGGTTATTTGCCGTAGTGAGTGAGTACTGGATATAAGGTGATCTATGAAAGTTGAGCATTAGAATTTGGATAAAATTGTTATTTCTCAAGGAGACAGAAATAAGAGCTGCTTGTCCACAAATAAAGTAGAAATGCAACAAAAATAAATGGTTCTTCTAAAGACAAGAGACTAGGACAGGAGTGAGAATTGAACAGACTTCCTGGCCTAGGGTGTTTTTAGCATCATAGAAGAATATGGAGCTGGAGACAAAGATGGGAGGATGATTAGAACAATACCCTTAGCAACAAACACAGAGGAACAGAGGCTTTGTGGGCAGCTTTGTAGTACAACTAGAAGACAAGTGAACTCCGGGTAGTGGTAGGAGTTAGTGCTGGGCCAAGAAGGAAAGAAACAATAGCTCTATTTTCCTATTTCTAATTAGATGGATGGAGTTCTACAGGATACAGGACAACTAATTCTGTCAAAGAATAGAAAAATGCAGAAGTCAAAAGCTTCTATGAAGGAAGGTTCCAAGTTGAGCCATGGATATAATGCTAATATTTCGGTGACAACAGGTCGTCTGTGCAAACAGGACTATCCTGTGATTACAATGGAACTAAAGAATAACTTACTTTGGTGACAACATTACCCGGAGTAATGTTGAGGTGGACTTCACTGTTTATGGGTGTGGGGATCCTGTTTTAAACAATCCTACTGCTTTGCAGCTGTAACAAAGGGTCCTGCCTACAGTTGTGTGTGTGTGTAATACTTGTCAACACACAGCTGGTTCCTCTCATATGCACTCGCTCCACTGGACTTACTATTTGAAAATGTGATCTTACTTGAAACATTTCTTTTACTGGTACCAACAGCAGCGTCATACATTTTTCTAACTTTTTCTGTGTTTCTTGGTTGCATCCAGAGAGCATATAGGTCATTGACCTCTCCCATGGTGCTTTGCATAAGTGATATTCACATAAGGAACAGACCCCATGCACGGCATATTTCTCAATGCATAACTGTATGTAGAGGAATGTGTATTGAGAACCTAAAACGAAGGAGCTAGGAAATCACTTCGCTGTTTTTAATGTTGAACCATTCCATGTATGACTTTGAGACATGCACAATCATCATCTTTTGTTAAATGGCAACATTTCTTGGCTCTCTGGTATCCATCACTATGAGGGAAAATAGAGGCACCAGAGAGTTCTTACTGGAAGGGCTATGAATGCCTTCGAATTCAGAGATATCGATGGTGAAATCTATCAAGATTACACAAATATTTTTAATGTATTTTAGTGCATATATTTGAGATGGACAATGAGTGAGGTAGATAAGCAATACAGAAGAGAAAGAATGATCATAAGAATGATCATAAAATACATTGCATGGCTAGGTGTGGTGGCTCATACCTGTAATCCGGGTTCTCAGGAGGCTGAGATCTGAGGATCACCATTCAAAGCCAGCCTGGGCAGGAATGTTCATGAGAATCTTATCTCCAATTTATCTCTAAAACACCAGAGGTGATGCTGTGGCTCAAGTGGTAGAGCACTTGACTTGAGCTGAAGAGCTGAGGGCCACGCCCAGAGCTCAGGCCTCACAACCAAAAAACAAACAAAAAACATTGCATAGGACTCCAAGAGACACAGGTTTAAAACGTGGCTGGATGATTATTAAACTGATACCTTTCTTGCCACTGTTGGCCAGAGTGTCTTAGAAAGAAAGGGGCCATGAGATAATTACTGGTAGGAGTCGTCTCTCACCTATTCATCAGCAAATTACTTTATTTGGGTGTATGAAAGGCATCTGAAATGTGTGACCCAATTTCTCAGTTGACAAGAGAATGTGCTGATGGTTCAGGTCTGGGCTTGGGATGCAAATACATGCAGCCCACCTACTCCACTTGGCCAGCGATCACACTTTCTCTGCATGAAGGACGCCTGGAGCCAGCCCGCCCTCAGCTAAGCTGGAAGTGGCACCCTCACTGACTGCTCCGCTGTGGGCTCCACACTGGGCCTCTCTGAGAATTTTCAGTGCCCAGTCTGTGCTACCATTGCTCCTTCCCTACTTTGCCTGCATACAGCAAATCCAACCCCACTTGACTGAAGGTGGTTTGAGCACCTGGGCTCCCCTGTGTCCTGAGGCTGGGAGGAGCCGGTGGTGCTGTGTATCAGGGTGACCAGGGCTGACTGCTGCAGCTTGCTGGGCCACACCCAGCAGGGACCGGTCTGTGTGTCCAACTCAGGGCTCTGCTGAGATCCACGGCTCTCACCCTCCCAAGCCTCGACTTGCTTGTTGATAAGCAGTCTATGAGCAAACGTTCGTCTCTGGGGTGATGTGCTTTTTTTCCAAAGGAGGAATGGAAATGTTGACATCTGTCTGTGGCAATATAAGACATTGACACACATTTGAGATCACAGCCTTCCTTTGAGGATGTCAAAGATCTAGAGTTAGCTAGCATGGGGGCTCCTATCTGTAAACCTAGCTACCCAGGAGGCTGAGATCTGAGGAACATGGTTAAAAGCCAGCCAGGACTGGAAAGCCCATGAGACTCTTTCTCAAAGAAACCATCAAAAGCCGGAAGTAGAGATGTGGTTCATGTGGTTGAGTGCCAGCCTTGAGCAGTAAAAGCCAAGGGAGAGCATGTGACCTTGAGTTCAAGCTCTACTACTGCTACAATAACTCAGTAAAGAAAGGAAGGAAGGAAGGGAGTGTTGGAGGTGCCGCTGTTCATTGGACAGCCTTTATTCTTGGGTAAGTTTCAAAAGAAAGGCACAAGCAGTCCAATCACCCCTATGTCCCATGTATAATCGTTCCTCCCAGATGACTCTCAACCGCCTTTTTTGCTTCATGAGCCTGAAATGACACCACAAACTTGTGCCTAGCAAATAAGTGTACTGGGTGAAAGTGTGCACTCTCTCATATGAAGTAAAGTAAGACTAATTTAAAATAGTGTCAGATTTTTAAGTGATATTACCTGCTATATTTCCTCTCATAGGAATAATAGACATTGCCCATCCCAAAATAGCAGATGGTATAAGGTGAGAATTAGAAACAAGATGTTATCCCATTGATTTGTCTGTCAGTCATTCTAGGTATTTACCTAGCTCTTATCACCATGGAAACTGTGCATCTCTGGAGGGCACATAGCCAAAGCTACTATTCAACTCTTTTCTCTCATTACTTCTGAAGGCTTACAAAGGGTTGGATATTTTAAATGTATAGTTCATGTATTTCCTGGAACAGGATGAAGTTCCTTCCTTTTTTAAAAAAATCTGAACTACAATGAGAAAGTAAACTTGGAGTTCATAATTCTTGAGAAACACCAATGCATATGAATGGAGTCTGCCTTACCTTTTCAGTGATGTCAAGGCTTGGAAATTATATGTTTGGTAACTTGTCATTTCCTAAACACATACTATTTCTTTAAATGGAAGGGCATTTGGCATTTTATCCAAAATCTTCTCAAAGGGTAGACACAGAAACTTGTTCTATTTCTCAGAAAAAGAATCAATAGTTTTCTTTTAAACATCAAGGCTACTGTTATAGAGGAATTTAATATCAGCACTTACAGATCTGGAAAAGTATTTTCTATATCCTTAGAAAATAGAGTGATGGGTTTGCCCTTTAGATATAAAGTATGAATTTGGACAAAATGTAATATCAAAGTGAAAGGGTGCTTCACCTTAGAGAAAACCAGCAGGGAAAACAACACAGCAAAACTATATCTTGCTAGGCAGATACGGCAGGTATCTTATGCACTGTAATTAGTGAATGCAAAATATGGATGGATTAACCCTTGATGTTGTTCTCCAATCTACAGAAATATCTAGGAAGATCAGTCAGAAGAGCAACACCCACTGAGAAGCAGGACAGAAGAAATGCTCTCACCCATTCTTTTGCTTTTATCTTCTAGGGAAGAATGATGACATTAAGCATACATTTTTTAAATTTGTTTTACAAGTCATTGTCTTTGTTCATAATCTCCTAAGATAATGCCATAATACTTCTATAACTTGAGTTGTCAAAAATGAATTTGACAATGAACTTTGTAAGTAAGAGAAGCCCCATCGCTCAGTTCTGTAAGAATCAGAGCCCTAGTTGGTGAAATAATCGAGTGGCCTCTAAAAATATTTACATCTTATAAGGAGAGAAGAATAATGTGCTGCTATCAGTTTTCTAAATTCACTGTGTAAGAAAAGAGAAGGAAGGGACTGGGGTTGACAGAACAGTGTAAGGTGGGGATAGGAAGGACAAGGGCCAGAAGGACCAAAGTAAACAGAATTCCAAGCCATAGTGCAGTGTGGATGAGGTCTACCTCTGAGTGCTAAATTCATCTGAAATCTTCTGCAATCAGGACACTCACTTTCTGTGGCCACCTGTCTGCAGAAATACAAGGAAAATCTACTCTACTAATGGAGAATTACATTTCATAGACACATACTTACATTTATCTAGGATGAATATTTTTATCATGCTTCCAGAACATGTAAATAGATAAAAAAAAATAGGAGACAAGTAATTGACTGGGACAGGAAAGAGAAGAGTGGAGAAATGCAACACAAACTCTAATGTTTCAGTCTCTTTCTTATGCAATGGTAATATTCCTGAATAGATAGTGATGGTGGTTGTACTGTTCTGACAATAGTAACCATGTATCTTAGATAAGTGAACTCTGATCATAATTGTATTGTGCATCTTAAATCAGAGAATTGTTTGATGCATGATGATGGATCTCTATAATGTAACTTCAACAAAAAATAAAATAAACAAAAAGCACCACTTCTTTTTGCCTAGATATCCTGCTATCACAGCTTAATTAGAAAGCCCATCTTGGACTTTCTGATACCCTGGTTAAAATGTTTATTTAGCACTCCCTTTTGGTCAGCCAAGTGGATTAGAATTCTGATAGTCATTGATCAAGGAGTCAAAAATCCTTAATCTCTTGTACTTCTAATCTGGTAGAAGGCAATTGAGTATGAGGGGAATGTCACCAGGGTTGATAGGTTGATAAGGTAACTGTGGGCTGATTATTGGAGCTTATAGAAATGCAAATTTAGTACAAAGCACAACTTATTGGAGGGCGCTGCTTGTTACAGACACGTGGATGTTTGTGACAACAGAACAGAAGAGCTAGCTACTTCCATGAGTTTGGTACAATCAAAAAGTGTAATTCACATATGAAATGCAAGTTGTATGAGAAAGATCTTCAGAATCATGCCAAGAGATTTGTGCAAATACAGCAGTGACCCATTGGTGAGTTTTAGGGAAGGACGTGGTACCGATGACCTGATAGACACTTTGGAATTATCACTCTGGCAGTGGAATGGCCAAAGACGTCTTAGAGACAGAGACTTCCTCTGGACAATTTTACAATAAATAAAGCAGGAGTAAAAGATGCTTTGTTATAGAAAGTGCTAGGTACCCGGTCAATTAACAACTATCAAGTGATTAAAATTCAAGACTGGCAAGGGTGCAGCAATAAACTCTGAACTTATTCCTCTTCTGTGAGTTAAATATCCAGAAACTATCTCTTTTCCTTTCCCTTCTTTCATTTCCTCTCTTTTGAACAATTTAGATCTAAGGTCCTCCAGTTGCGCAAAGTCGGTAGAGTATGGATTCTGCCTTTTACAGAATGTTTTCTAGTGACAGGATTGGGGGCTGGTAAAGTTGTGTGGAAGATTGTGACATCCGTAGCTGCTTTTCTTTCCTTTCTTTTTTGGTCTGAGACTGAGGCTTGAACATAATACCTGACACTTTCACTCAGACTTCCAACGAGCTAGGCCTCCAGCCCCTCTGAGCTGGTTTTCTCCTGACTACTTCTATTGAACAGTAGGGATAGGGGTGAAACCATGAACCATTATTGAGAGTGTGTCCATTGCTCCCACCGTTCTGTGAGTGCTGCTTTTTATTTGCCTTGCACTCTTCTATCTGGTGCACAAACATTGCAAGCTCCTATGGCCCTCAAGCAAATGGCCGCTTCCTTGTGAGGAAATCCCTGATCATGCACTCTGCTCTCAAAGACATTTTAGTAATATTGCTATAGCCAATTTACAGTGAGTATGATATATCTTTTCTCCATCTTTTTGCTTTTATTAGATTTCTGCTTCCAAATTTGAAATGTATAAACATGTAAGAATATAAGTCATGCTTTCTTATTTGATCTGATCATCTTTGTCTTTAGTTGAGGTACTTTAAATTAACTTCCTGTTTACTGGTATTTTGGGATTGCTGAAATAAAAATCATTTTTAAATGTTTTCTATTTAATAATTTTCTTCCTTTCGTATACTTTCTGTCTTCAGGCTAGATTTAACTGACCTTATGGGTTTTATAGCACCTTAACTGCTTATTTTGTCTGCTTTCCATCCATCCATCCATCCATTTATCCATCCATCCATCCATCCATCCACCCATCTGTCCATCCATCCATTTATCTATACCACTTTGCTGTGTGTGAGTAATGTCTCCTGGCACAGTTTGTTTGTGTGACTTGTTTGTTCTGATGATCTTTGGGGAACTGTAAACAATTGTGGAAATATCTAGCATTGCATCGTCACATATTCTTTTGTTCCTCCCTCACCTTTCATGAATAATCTCCCTCCCAGCTATTCATGCTGTCACGAATACCCTGTTCTTGCTTATTTGTTAGCTCATGTTCTAAGCATCACACATGACCCAGGGACCTGAAGTCAGGGCTCCGTGTCCTGTGTTTCACTGGTCATTTACAGAACGGTGTCTTCTACTCCACCCTGGCACATACTGGAACCTTACTTTGGGGCTTCTCTTTGCCACTGTGATCACAGGTGTGGACTCCCCGTCCCGTTTCCCTTCCAAGGAGGTGTACACAGTCCCGTGGTGTTTCTGCCCAGGTTGGCTGGACACCACAGTTCTGCCAATCTCAGCTTCTCATGTGACACGGGACCCAACTACGGATTGAAACAGGGCCTTGAACCTTGGTCGTCCCCATCTCAGCCTTACATGTGGGTAGGATTGCCTGTGTGACCCACTCTCATCCAACTGTTCACTCTTCTGTTTGGATATTATCACCCTCTTAACTTAAAAAATATGTTATTTGGTGTCATGGATAAGCTGTTAATCCCATCTCATACATGAGAAAACCCAAATGCCTCCTGCTTGTCTCCAGTTCTTTGACTTGGGCATCCATATCTTCCCCTCACTTCCTGGCACTGAAGGACAGGCACCATCATGGTGTCTTTCTTTAGTGTCTCACTTCTATTGCCTTTCGCTGGGTGATTTTACCTTGCCTCGGCCCATGTTTTTCTACTTTGAACGCATTGTAATTGCTACGAGCTTACAACCACTGTCAATTTTATCGTGTTTGGGTGCTGGGAATTGTTAGAGTCGAGTAAATACTCTTGAACTGTGAGCTGGGATTCAGTGAAGATATTCAATTCAGGAGAGATCTGTTTGAACCTTTTTGTTGTTATTGTTGTTGTTATGGAGGAGGTTATAGCAATTTTTTTATCAAGAGCCTTTTTTTATCTTACTACTCGTATAATGCCCTTTCAAGGGCTTTATTCTTGTGTGATAACATTTTCTGTTCTTATAGAGGAGAATTGCTTTTTTTCCAGCACAGTTAGAACTATTTCCTTTGTGTACTTTTTGAGCTATGGTGAGTTCATTGCACGCTTACATAGATACTCTGGTGAAGCTTCTAGAAGATGCTCCATAGAGAATTCTGTTCTCATTCTCTCTCTCTCTTTCTAACCCCCACCCTCACCCCTTGACCTATCCTTGGTGATATTGGTGATCTCTTCTGTCTTGATATTCTATCCACCAACTCTGGTCCCCTTGGCTGTCCTGTGTTCCTGGCTTGACCTCTTCTATTCAGGGGTATGGTGAGGCTTCAGCCACTTTGCTGTCCTGGTGGCCTGGGAATACTCCCTGCAGTGGATTGGACAATTGTGATACTCTTCTCATTGGTCAGTACTCCCACATTTGTTGTCCTGCTCTGAGTGAGGTGTGCTGTTGGAAACTGTGGTTCCAGATATGTCCGGTGCCTTGTTCTTTTGAGTAGAGGGGAACATGGGCTTTGAAGTTTCTTTTTAGTCAGAAGCTGAAGTATCCATGTCAATGATGGCACTGTGATTTTATTAACAGCTATCTATGACTTGGTCTTACCTCACTCCCATCATGTTGCCCTTTGCAATGTGTTGAAATCCCCTCTGGGAGCTCCCAATATTTCAAAAAGGAAAAAAAATGCTGTTACCTTTTGAAGGTAATGAGGTAGAAGATACTAGACATTCTTTCATTGGAGGAAAAGTGAGCTTTTCTGTTCTGATTTTCAACATCTCAGATTAGGCTCATTTACACTGAGGAGAGTCATTTGTTTTATTTATTCCATTGATTAAACCATTAATCTCTTCTTAAAAAAAGTCTCACAAAAATGCTCAGGGTAAATTTTGGTGTAATAGTTGTCTAACTGTTAACCCAGTCAATTGGAGTGAAAACATTCCCTATTCCAGAATTACAGTATTTTTTTAAACATACTTATAAAACTGAGCTTAAATAAGGCATATATCTATATCTATATCTATCTATCTATCTATCTATCTATCTATCTATCTATCTATCTATCTATCTATCTATCTATCTATGACTCAAAGACATATAAAGCAGTTTTTGTTAATCAGGATCTGAACTCAGTTGATCTATCCTCAGAGTATATACTAACAATCTTGACTCTATTTCAGCTTAGCTTTGAAGATGCTTTTTGGTAGGATGATGGTAGAGACTATAATGTTTTTAATTTCATGGAGATTAATTTTGGTGACAACATTTTAAAAAATATCTATTCAGTTTTGTTGCTAATCCTAAAAGAAGTATTGATTTCCTTTGTATGAGGCACAACTTCATAAACAAAATGAAGTTCTAATCACATACCTGACCATTTAATTTCAAAATTTTTAGTCTAGATGAAGCCAGGATATCATTATCATACATGGACATTAGTATTGCAACAGATATTTTAGCAAAGGCTATGTGTTGTACACGATGTCTTATTCTGACTATATTGGAGCAATAATGATTTAATGAACAGTTAATTCTACTGTGTATTATATTGAGAAAAATTAAGTTCCAATTTGCATGATTAAAAAAGACCCTAGTTTAAATTAGATCAACAACATTCACTGGTAGAAAAATAGCATTTAGCAGTGGTAGAGCACAGGGAAAATAATCTACCCAACTCCACTCTTCTTGGGTGAGATATACCTGGCAATAGAATTATGGATTACATATAACATTGGAACATCTGGATTCTGTCTTTTGGCTCACATGAGTATTGATCTCTTTCATTTTACCTGCAGATAAATGTCTAGAGATAATGTGTTTTCCTTAGGAAATTAAGCTTTTTTCAACATTACTTTCTAATAGGCACTACCATAGTTGATATGCTAACCTACCAATTTAGGAAAAACTATGCTTAATACAATCGAAGTTCATTATTGCAGCTCATTTTATACTTTTTTTCTGATATTTATTTTTACTGCAAATATTACGTGGCTTACTTGTGTTTGGCTAATCATTAGATTGTTTAGCTTCAACTTTTAGTGATGATACCTTTTTCAAGATACCAGATTCAATATACATGAAATAGGCAACAGAAATAGATCATCCTGTGTCTCTCAGAAAACTCTTGTGCATCTTTGCATTATCTAGAAAATATTTAATTCACTTTAAACATATTTTCATAAATTACTTTTACTAATATCATCTGGAAATCAGCAATAGTAATTGAATCTAAATGTTGAGAAATACAGATATTATGACATGACATTAATTATTGATTAACATATGAAGTATGACCAATGCTGTTCTAGCATACTTATAGTTAAGTATGGGGAAAATATATACAATTATTAGTTTGACTCTTTTGCAGCACATGGATTGTATTCCAAAATATCATGGTGTTAATCTGCTCAATAAGTAGCATTTTCTTTCTAGTAACAGGATTAAAATCAACACCAATAAAGTGCTCTCCTTTTAATCTATTCTGGTGTTCGGTGTTCTCTGGCAACTACTCTCCTAGCTATTCCCTGACCAAGATCACATATAAAACAATTCATTACCACACAATGCTTACTAGTATCGTTTTCAGTTGGTTCTATTATTCTCCATTCCTCTGTATTCCATGTTCCTCCATCCCTCCTGACCTCCACTTTCTACGATCCTCCATTCCTCCATCCCTTCATATTCTATAATCTTCCATTCCTCCATCCCTAGTGTTCTATGACCCTCCTCATTCTATGACCCTCCTCATTCTATGACCCTCCTCATTCTATGACCCTCCTCATTCTATGACCCTCCTCATTCTATGCCATCACCTCTGCATTCTATGACCCTCCTCATTCTATGACCCTCCTCATTCTATGACCCTCCTCATTCTATGGCCCTCCTCATCTATGACCCTCCTCATTCTATGCCATCACCTCTGCATTCTATGACCCTCCATCTCTCCATCCCAGCCAAGGCACTGTTTGTAGCAAGCCTATCCTTTCATACTATAAATACACAGAAATGGAACTTGGCAGGAAAGACACTTTTGATCTGGATTTTGTTTAGTTCTGTTCAACCCAGGAAAAAGCATTTCCAAACTTCATCCATGTGTGGCATATATAAAACCATGGTCCCCAAGTTAAGAACGTCTGACCTATGATGTTTCTTTTTCCTCTCCCTCTCCCTGTCTCTCTTTCTCTCATTATAGTTTTACTATTATTTTTGCATTTTTACACATTTAAGGTAGCATCTCCCGTGTAGCCCACACTGGCCTTAAACTAGAAATCCTTTTGCCTTAGTGCCGGAAACATTGGAATTACAGGTGTATAATATACTCTATGCCCAGTTTGGATTTTCCACTTCCTGATTATACAAATGTGTCCCTGTATGCTTCTAGTTTTTCACTACCACTACTTTTTTTTTTTACTATTTTACATGAGCAAATCAACTATGTATTATAAAGTTGGCTTTGTATCATGTTATTTTTCCCCCAGCTGTCGATTAATGTAAATGTGATGAGCATGATATAAAGATGGCTAGGCTAAATTATAGTATTCAATAAACTAGCTGTATGAAATTTACTTTCACTGTGAGAGAAGTTTAACTTAAGATGGAATTATCTACTATATTGGTTTGTTGTACATCTGGGTTGTTTTCATTGTTTGGTGGTCGTAAATAATACTGCTATGTACATACATGTGAAAGTAGTTTTTTTTGTTTGTTTGTTTGAGTCATGGGGTTTGAACTCAGGGCCTGGGCACTGCATCTGAGCTTTTCTGCTCAGGCTACCACTTTGAACCACAGGTCCACTTCTGGGTTTTTTTTGGTGGTTAATTTGTGATAAGAGTCTCATGGACTTTTCTGCCCAGGCTGGCTTTGAATCACGATCCTCAGATCTCAGCCTCCTGAGTAGCTAGGACTACAGGTCTGAGCCATCAGTGCCAGGTTGTAAAAGGCTTTTATAAATATTTCACTCTCTTGGATATATGTACAATGTATATGTAACTTCATTAATGATCTTTGCTTTCAACAATGACAGTAGCATTTATATTCTCACCATCAGCGTGTGAAAGACTCAGTTTCAATAATTCACCAGTTTGGTATTGTGAGTCTTGAATATTTTAAGCTTTCCGAGAGATTTCTACTGGTTTCTTATCACACATAAATTTATGTTTCCATGAAGAGTAATGACAGCAGCTATCATATGATTCTTGCTCATTTTTTTTCTTCAGGTAAATTTTCTAATAAAAGTATTTTTTTCATTTCTACCATTCTGCCAGATTAAGTGAGTTCTTCACATATTTTCTGGATTTGTGGCCATTATTAGGATGACAGGTGTGCAAATACTGGGATGAATATTAAAACCTGAATATTCCTGGAAAACGTTGGTGGAGTTCTGCTGCTGCGGTGCGATCACCTCTGAGCCATTCCTGCAGCCAATTCCAATGCTTCCTTCACCATGCTGTCTAGACTGTCCCCAGGAAGGCTGCTGCCTAAGCCTGCCCTCCTGGCTTGTGAGGTTTTGATCTCCTCCTCTTGAATTTGGGACAGCTCTGACCTGCCCAATGTGTGGGAAATATTTACCTGGGAGTTGGTGTTTCATCTGTAAGCAAAAGGGCCGGTCTTTTGCTTTTGAACGAAAGCCACCTACAATTTAAGAATGTTAAATTCCTGGATACTTTCCTGCTGAAATCTGCCACTTGAAGAAGTCAAGCAAACAAAGCTGAAAGTAAGGGAGAACATCAACAGCTAAGAGGATGTGATAGGGCTGTGACAGAGCAACATGGACCTTGAGAAGGGCTATAAACATCATGCTAATGAACTCATCAAATTTGTGATTTGAGGAGCCCTTGGGGATGCTAACGGCCTGTTGTGTCGATGCAGCTGTTCCATTCCTGTGAGTACAGATGAAGGAAAACGGGTGAAGTTTCACGGCTCCATCAGATAGGTAACGCAAATATTCTGTGGCTAATGACATTATTAGGGGACTTTGCACATCTTATTGGCATTTCCATTTGGAGCACAGAAAAGCTGGCTACGGATACAAAGATTATGCATTCCCATGCAAACATATCAATCAATAATACTGGCTTGGTGACCGACGGGGGTGACTGAGGGTTGTACTTGTTTTTGAAGTCACTAAAGGGGTAAAGCACACTCAACTCTCTGGTCAAAGAGCATGTGTCAGTATGTACCATTAGCAGAAGACTATGCTGACAGTGCAGTTACATTTTTGATGTCCCTCATCATTTTTCCTTTTATTAAATTAGAGTTGAAAAGTGGTAGACTTTCAAGGACCACATGGGCGTGCACAGCCAGCAACTAATGATCAGTGGGTTTCACTGAAATCCTCATTACCTGATGTGGGAATGCATTCATACAATGTCCTGCTTTGCATGTAGTCCGTGTTGCTGATGGATAATCTCCCCTGTGAACAAGAATCTGGGATAAAAGCACCATTTGTCAACTTCATCACACCTTACATTATCTTCATTCTTCCTCTCTACATTTTATTAGACAAACACAAACATTCTTCATAGCTCTCAACAATAGCCTCCGTATTGTTAAATGAAGGAGCAAAAGGCTCCTTGGTACAGTACTCAGACTAAGTCATGATCCAATAACATTAGCCATATTCCATTCTTGGCCAAAGCTCTTGTCATTTACATACTAAGGTCAGCAAAAGGAGAGCAAAAAGAGACAACTTAGAAATTCAGACTCATCTTAGCATGGCGCGGTAACGTGTTTGGTTAAGAATTATTGCGCATAGAGGTAAGTATCTTCCCCTAAGCCTACCACAAAGTATATTTAGTTCAAATAAGCTCTTGAAAGAGAAATATGGCCCACTTTGCTTCACTCTTCCACTTTCATATTCTTTTCTCTTTCTGATTTTCCTTTCTTGAACCTTTAAATATATTGTTGTTTTTACAGAAGTTTTTGTATAGCTTATATATTTTCTTTCCATGGAAACAGTTGACTGATGTTTAATGGGTTATCTCTATAATTTGTTAGATGTACTTAAATAATACAATTGAATTTTCATGCAGCTAATTCTTTTGTTTTTTAATATTTTTTTTGTCAGTGGCAGGGCTCGAACTCAGGGCCTGGGTGCTGTCCCTGAGCCTCTTTTCTGAGACCCTTTGTGCTCAAGGCTAGCACTCTACCGCTTGGGTTACAGCACCACCTGCAGATTGTGAGCAATCCTCAGATCTCAGCCTCCTGAACCGTTCAGATGACAGGCATGAGCCACCTGAGTTCTTTGGATTTTAGGCGTGAGCCACCCAGGTTCTCTTTGCAGCTAACCCTTATAAGCATTTCATTTCTTTCCACTTACGATAATAAGACCATATTTTGTACACAGGCAATAAATTTATAGACCACAAAATGTAAGGGAACATATTGTTGATAACCTTCTGATAGGTTTATATAATATTATAAGTGATATTTTGTTATGATGACTAAATTAGAGAAGAATAACATTAGTACTAAAATTCAAAATGGTATATTTGTAAAGCTATGTGAGCAGGTTTTCATGATATTTGACTGCATGTTTAATTCAAACTTATATTTGTCTACTAAAAGGGTACTTCAACAAATTACAAATATCAAATGTATGGAAGATTTGAGAACATTAGACAAAACTAGAAGCTAATCTATAAAAGTTATAGTTAATATTAATGGAAAAGCACTATGCACAATACAGCAACAATTAATCACATTCACAATATGCCTAGATCCCTGAAGTATACATGATAAGAATCTATTCACATATTTTCTTTCCAGACCTTTCATGGGGACACATTAAACACCTAGCAAAGCAAGTCTAATAACAATACTTTGGATTTATTAAAATTCTCATTGAAATTCAGTGACTTTTCACAAACGGATATATGCTAAAGAAAAGATGGTATTTCGATGTTATTTGTAAAATAATGGAAAAATAAAATAGGTTCTAATTTTAACATTGATAGCTAAGAAACTCTGGATATTTTAATTTCAGGGAGAAGAAAACGTGTTATTATTAAGGATATGTGAAACTCTAGTTATGTAAGTTTATTGCTTTACCTTATATAACAATAATACTTTGGCTGACACTGAAAAATATAATACTAATAAAAACTTATAATATCTTATTAATATATGATAGCAATATGTTGGACACTGCACACAACATAATATAAGCATGCTTTCAGGGGAAGGAATTTTTATTCTAAGTGAAAATAGTTGTAGTTTAGTTTGCAATATGCTGTCCTAAATCTTTATATAATTCCACTCATTGTATATATAAGAATCCAAAGCTCAGATACTGCTTTACCTTGAGTGGTGCATCAGAGTGGCCAATAGAAGGTGTACAAGATGAGACTGGAGGGGTTCATTATAATTACATAGAGAAAACGGTTCCATAGACACTGGTAAGCAACAAGAAAGGACAAAACAGTGCATATTGGTGTGACGTTTATTTGGTGTTAATCAAATTAAAAGATACTAATGCTTTCACAGAAAATGCTCTTTGTGGAACAAGGAAGTCACGAACTATATTTTCAAATATATGATGTATACACATACAGCCTACATACATATATATTCTATCTATGTCATATATACGATATATCTTATATACAATCAATACACAATCCACATGTATTATACTTGATAGAGGAATTTTAATAGAGACAGAAGAAAAGTAGGAATGCCTAGAGAACCTAAGCAGATAGATTGATGCCATAATTTTTATTGAGATCCTGTTGAGCAACTACAAGCATCTCCTCGATAAGGAGTGGCGTTTTATTTCAGATACATGAGGAAGTTTCACTGAGTTGTTTCTAGCAAAGGTTTCTCAGTCCCTGGAGAAAGGCCCCCTCATGTCTGACTCTGACATCAATAACTGTAGTGACATCTCACTGTAATTATCTTCTTGTGGCCAGAGGATACCTCCTGTACCCACAGGGCAGAGTGGAGAGATGCAAACAACGCCAGGCTTTCCGGCACTCCTCGCTGCCCTAGACCTGGCCTGACAGCAGATGTGGTGGCACCGATATATAGAATGAAAGCATTATTTGTTTATTTGTACTATCTGTTTACAGTGTTGGGGTTAAAAAATCAGGGTCGCGTGTTTGGCTTCAAACCCCTATGTCACTGCTATTTTTGAAATAGTGTCTCAACTCTGCCCTGGCGCATGGGTTGGGCCATCATCGTTCTTTTTTATGCTTCCCAACATAGCTGGAATGCAGGTGAGTGCCACTGTGCCTGGCTTCCACTGAGAGGGAGCCTGCAGGACTCTGTCTGTGCTGGCCTGGAACTGTAATCATCCTGATCTCAGCTTTCTGAGTAGCACTGTGGTGTCAGACATGACTCATTGCACAAGGGTTCTGCACAGCCTGGCCTCAAAATAACTCTTCTCCCAATCTTAGCGTCCAGAGTAGGTTAGATGGTAGGCATGAATATCCACAGCTGCCTTTTTAAAAAAATTAAAATGAAGTTATAGCATAGGCAACGTCCCATCAGTAGTCTACAGCCTTTCCCAGGGCAGGGCTGCTCTACCTCCGCAGGTTCCCAACTTGCTTATTTGCTCCAGATGCTCACATGGCTGTTGTTACCCAGGACCCAGCATCCGTATTTATGGCAGAAGACAGAAGGGAGCACATCTTTTCTCCTTGTGACTATCTTTTCATTAAGGTGGGAAAAAATCCTGCCAATTTCCCTTTGTCTACCACTTTTTTGTGAGGTCTCACAGCCTCCTCTGCAGTGCTATTTATGGAAATAAATGCCATGCTGGGCGTAGCAGAGCTGTGCCCGAGAAAGGACTCTTGCAGGCAGCTGAGGATCTCTTCTGCTGCAGGAAGGCATGGAACCTCGGTTTATCAGTAAGCGACAACCTCCTTTTGCTGTGAGAACACCTTTCCTCATGAGAAATGATGGTCTCTTCTTCCATGAGATCCTCGCAGGGTCTCATTTGACAGACGTGTTAGCAGAGTGCTCGTGACAAACAAACCTTGCGGTTTATGCTAGCTGTTATCACAGTTGCCAGCATTCATTATGGTCCGGTGGCATTGCTGTCCTCTAGGTCTCCAACACTAGAATATCCCTCTTTCTTTAAAAAAAGGATGCAATCCCTCTTTTTCCTGACTCATTCCTGTATTTCACCTAGAACCTTTCTCTTTTAGTTTCACAGAAACTTGTGTAAATGTAGCTTTTACCACATTTTATAGCAGTTCCCAATCCAGGGCAACTTGTGCAACTTGTGCAAAATATCCTCTGTCAATTTGCTCTGTCGGGTCTTCTTCCGTAAGGGCTATACAACAGAATGTCCAGGAAAGGCCCTCTGTCTCCAGCACGCCCATTGGCATGACTAGTTAGGCCAGGTAGACTGGGGTGAACTGCACACATGCAGATGCCTTACAAACCTTGGCCTTCTCAAGGACCCTGGATGGCTTGGTTTATGCCTTGGACGTGTCCGTCCCCTTGGAGATGCAATGTTTCACATCCAGGGGTTTTCACTGCTAAGAACACACGTAGATGTATGATACACTATTGCCAATTGATGCTCCAGTGCAGATTAACTTATTTGCCACGATATTGTCTATCCCAGATGTCAGAATAGTTGTGCTTTTGTTTTTAATTGATAAGGGAGGGTTCCCTTCATCATACCGGCTTCCCTCCACCTTCCTTTCCTGCTGAGATCCACTGTCGCTCACAGAGTCAGAGTTCCTGCAGCCTGTCCTGGGTAGAACCTTCCACAGCTGAGCCGCGCAGCCACAGGACTGGCTCTGTGCAAAGGAAATCATGCCACTTGGGTCTTTTTTTATTAGAAATTAGAAAAAAAATGAGAAAAAGTCATCACAGGTTTTCCTCTGAAATATTTTTTTTAAACTTCGTTTTGGTTGATGACTCTCCAATTCATTCCATTTTACTTTGAATAATGGGATTCAAAGATGCTCCTGGTTCTAAAATGAGCCACATCTGAGGCTGTCTGCCACGGGGAAGAAACATGAAAAGGTATCCACAACTTTTGAAATGGAAAACAGAAAAAGAAAGGGGGAAAAATCTGGGCAGATCAAAATGCATTTCATGTTCCAAATTTTCCAAAGACACAGGCCTCCAGAAACTACTTTTCATGAGTTACATTCAGGTTCCCACTGGCCAGTGTAAGAAATCAGATTCAAATCTGCCTGTGCCACTTGCAGCTTTCAAAAACCAAAGTGCGAAGTATTGCTGTTTTCTAAATAAAGACTGGCATTGCAAGCAGCCTGGTGTTGCCACCCATTCCACGGGTGTTGCATTTCATCCAATAGTAACTGAGAGCTGGTTGCTTGGTCTGGTTGCTTGGATTTCTGAACACCATCGAATGACCAAATGACCAGTCATCCAAAAAGCAAAATAAAATGAGCTGTTGAGATTCTGATATTGTATAACTGTGATGATTATTTTATAATGAGCCAGTGTACCCAGATCTATAACAAAACAGTATTCTGGATCTTGATGTTTGTGTGCTTGTTTGTTTTTGGTTGAGGTGAAGGTTTACATTGGTGCATTCAGAGTGAGGCAGATTGATCTCAGATGATGGGTGGGCCTCATCCAATTAGGTGAAGGTCTGAGTAGAAACAACGCCTATTCTCTCTTGATCAGGAGAGTTGAGCAGCAGAGCTTTTCTCATTCAAGACTCCAGCCCAGCTGTCTTGACTGGTGCCCAGAAGCTTTTGGGCTTGACATGCAGGTTTTGGATTTCCTAGCCTCCGTTGTTACATTTTAGCTAATTCCTTAAAATCAACCTATTTTTGTTATTTGCATTCTTAGCAGATTGTTTATAAATCTCAGGAAGTCCTTGACTTTGGTCTGTGGAAGCAAAACCTGTGGCAATGTTGGCAGGCAATTTGTGAGGCAGTTTTTCTCCTCTCCTCATTTGAAGTCGGAACTTAGCCTCATTCACATCCTCAGAAACTGGAACCAAAACAGGGTAAGTTATAATTCCATGGAGTTGCTATGCATCATAAATATGCAGATTACAGACTTAGGTTAATGATGTGACAATATGTACCCAAAAGAACCAACCAAAAACTATTTAGTACTTTTAATTTTTGAATTAAAGAAAAATGGGGATTTTTATGTTTTTCATTCTAATACTATGCATTGAGATGAGACACAAAAATGTAATGATTGTCTGTACTCTGTAGTATTGGAAAATATATGAATTGATTCATCATTGCCCTTTGCTTTGATAAAGATCAAACTCTACCAATTAACTGACAAGACACATTTTGAAGCATCGTGAAGGAATTCGTGAGCAGTCATAGGCATATAGACTTGAGAATGGTGTTGTTTTTCAAACCTTAGTAGCTTCTTCAGACTAAGATTTAAACCAAAATTTCTTTGGAGGGTAAACATTAGATATACTTAAGATTTTGTAGACATGCAAATACTAATGAGTTACCAGCAATGTTGGGGAAATCTTGAGTTGGAAGAAATCCTGGTACAACAATCTGTTCAAGAAAGTGAAATGTCTTCCTATTTGGGATTCCACTTCAATTCAATCCCCCTAAAAGCACTTCTGTGTTTTCCCTTGAATGAGCAAACACCACAGGGAAGCCCTGGAGATACAGAAATGATCCTGGTGACTGGTTAAGAACTTTAAACTTACCATGGTTAAACTTATAATGTTATCGAGATATTCAGTATATTCAGATATTCAGACAGATATTCACATCCAAAGAAGGATAGAAATTTGGTTTTGATTTGGAAATGTGGAGGAGGCAGATGCATGGGAAGGTTACAGCCCTGTGAGAGATGGCAAATGAGCCCAAAGGGTGAGAAAAGGAGGCGGGGCTGGAAACCCATCCCCCTCCACCAGCAGAGCCCCAAACCAGTGTCAGAACCCCGCAAACCATTCAGATTCTATCCATAGCCAGTTTCTGGTTGCAAAATAAAGATAAACATAAACTGAGGGCTGGGTGCTTGCCTTGCATGCATGAGGCCCTGGGTTCGATTCCTCAGCACCACATAAGCAAAAAGAAAAAAGCTGTAAGTGGTGCTGTGGCTCAAGTGGTAGAGCGCTAGCCTTGAGCTGAAGAGCTGAGGGACAGTGCCCAGGCCCAGAGTTCAGGCCCCACAACCGAACCTTCCCCCCTAAAAAATAAATTTTTTTCTTGATTAAAACTTGCAGTGTTTTCTCCTTTTCTCTTAAAAGTTGTACAGTTCTACTTTCATTTTAATGTGTTAAGTTAATTTTGGCCTAAAGTATGACATTCATGTTGAATTTTATACTTATTTTACTGCTTTGTAGCTGGAGATAATTTCTTTTTCTAGGAAAAATTTGAAAAATATACCTATTTTCAACTGAGTTTTTTTTCCAGTTTTATTAAATCTTTTCTATATTTGTGAGAGGGTATTTGTCTTCTTCACTGGGCTGATGACAACAGCTTCAAGGAAGTCTCCATGTTGGGTGAGGTGAGCCTCAGGTTAATTAATTTAATTTTTTAAAATAGTTGTGGTAGAAGTGATACTACAGAGGGGTCACAGTTGCATGAATCAGGTAACGAGTACAATCCTCTTTGAAACATGTCTCTCCTTCCTTCACTCTCTCCCAGTTTTCCCCCCCTGTACCCATCATAAGATGTACAGTTCATTTTCCACATAGGGTCTAGTGAGTGCCACTGTTGTACTTGATCACCTTTGTTCTACCTTTCCTGTCCTCCCCTAACCTCCCACATACAATCTAACAAACAAGACAAAAGGATAAGAAAACCCCCAGCAACAGCAGCAGCTAAAAACACTCTTGTTTCCTTTTCTTGGAGTTCAAGGTTAACTCTTTTCTTGAAAATTATTTTGGTTATTATGACACCCTGTCTGCCCATATACAATTTAGTAACCGCATTCAACAGCTACGAAAACTTTCCTGCTGGAAATATGTGTGTAACTTAATCTATCACCTTGAGCGAGGTTCATGCAGTCTCCGTGTTGAATGTTATAACTCATGAACACCACCTGTCTGTCTAATTACTTAGCCCCTCTTTGATTTATTGTGTTAGGATTTTGTAAGCTTTCCAACCTACAGATCCAAATATATGTTTGGTGGAAGGTATTCAATTATTCTGCTATAGTAAGAGTGTTTATAAATTATACTACTTTTAAAAATTAGGGTTGTAAGGAAAGTTTTCTTTTTCCCTGTAAAAAATATCGTCACGAAGTTGTACAGAGGAGTTGACATTTAAGAAAGCATTTTATGAATACAATCATCTTTTTTTTCTTTTCTTATTGTAAAGGTGATTTACAGAGGGGTTACAGTTATATAGGTCAAGTAATGCATACATTTGTTTTTGAACAGTTTCACCTTTTCCCTCATTTTCTCTCAGGTTTTCCCCTCCTGGTCCTCCTTCCCCCAAAGGTGTGTAGCTCATTTCCAACATAGTGACACATCTTGATAACGTCAACCTTTTCAACATTCCCATCCCATCCTTCCCCACCCATCCCTTCTCTGTCTCTTCTTAATTTTGAAGGACGTACAATAGATTCTCCACTGGATTCTCCCCCTGTTCTCCTCTTCATCGGTCTACCCCAATTCCCCTTGACTCCACCTCACCCCTTTCAAGTACCGGCTTCCTTGTGTTTTAATTTGCTGAACTTTGCCCTTTTAAGGAATTAGACTATTTGAGTTCTCCCTCGAAACTACTGTATTTCAGTGAACACATTTGTATACACTGGCAGACCATTTCTTATACAGAGATAGATGATGGGTTTTTGTGAGCTGGAATTGTAGACAAACTTTGCTAACCTATCTTGCTAGTTTGAGGATTCTTTATACAAGTGCCTTGGAATATTTTATCTGCACAATTATGCCTTCTTTGAAGACAACATTTTGGAATCTTATTTGTAAGTGATATGTTTTTTTTTTTCTTTACTTACTGTGCTAGCTAAGACCTCCCAGCTGCCTGGGTGGGTAGAATGAGAGACTGGCCTCACCCCACTGGGGCTCGGCTGAGGATGTCAGCCAGCCTCCCCACGCTCCTTATTAATCTTATTTTTGAGAGGTATTATCATGAAAAGATATTGAACCATCTCAAATATTACTCTTCCAAGTCAATTCGTCCTATCATGTTGGTTTTTACCGTTAATGAGATAGGTTAAGTTGATTAAAATTTGAATTTAAAATAAGCCTCCACTTCTGATACAAGCACCAAGTGACTGTGATGTATTATTTTCTTAAAGATGCCTGGATTGTATGGGTTGCTTCCATGAATTTTCTTTCCATGTTTATGAAGGATATTAGCATGAAATTTTCTCTTGCTCCTCCCCTTGCTTGTTGTTTTCCTCTTCATCCTTTTATTTTCTCTTTTCATTTTTCCTATATTGTCTTCCTCTCTCCCTCTCCCTCTCTCCCTCTCTCTCTCTCTCTCTCTCTCTCTCTCTCTCTCTCTCTCTCTCTCTCTCCCATTTACTTTAAGAATCATTATATGATAGTTTTACTTCTCACCTTAAAGGGCAAAGGAATGCTCAGATTGACCCTCACATACTTGTGCAGTCTTCCCATAATCTTCTGGAGACCTGAGTACAATAAATAGGCAAAAGCAAGACAAATTGTCTTCTTGAATTGTGAAATCCATCTTTTACACCCAGACACGCACTGGCCTTTCTGATACCCAAACTTGCTTAGGGCATACGATGAGACCTCTCAATCACAAGGGCCAATTCCTAAAATAAATCTATATGTCTCCATATAAACTATTGATTCTGTATTTTTTTAGAACACTGACTAATGCATAGAATAGCACCAGCTTCATAAAGTGAATTAGGAAACACTGTGCATTCCGTTGCCTGGAAGTGGTAGTTTAGAATGGCTGATACTATAAAATATTAATTAGCACATTCTAAAAATGACATGGATTCTAGAGGTTTTAGAAGATTTTAAACTACAACCTCAATCTTAACAATACTCCTAACACTCTTCAAGTATGGGGGCGGGGTTGTGGCTCTACAAATTGTCCACACTTGGTGCTTGAAATTAATTATAATATATTTTCATTCAACTTTAAATATTTCTTAATTCTCTAATGCAGTCCTTGCCTTTGCTAATAATATTTATGTTTTAAATTCTAATTATAGGATGTTTGGAACTCAGGAGTCTCATTTCTCATACTTGGTGGACCTGCTAGCTTGGTGGTCTCTCTATCACTTGAACTCTGCCTCCAGCTTGGCTTTTTGCTTGTCCTTTTGGAGATGGAGTCCTGAGAACTTTTCTGCTTGGTCTGGCCTTAAAATATGATATTTCAGAACTCTGCGAGGATTACAGATTTGAGCTACTGGTGCCTTTCTGCTCTCTAGTTTTCTAAGAAGTGTTTGTACTAAACATTATTTATTCCTTCAATTATACTTTTAGAAATTGAATTTTCTGTTTGTTTTACCACATTTTCACTTTATTTCAGTGTTATAGTTTATAGTTATCTTCCATCCATTTAGTTGGTATGATATTTCCTCTTATTTTCTGCAGGTGGAAGCGTAAAACACTGATTTGAAATCTGTCTCATTATCTAGCACAAATATTTTCCTTGCTATATTTTTATGTAACTTCACCTATGTCAACATCATTTAAAATTTTTATTTTATTATTTTTGTCATTCTAGAAATCAAACCCAGAGCCTCAAACACATTAGGCAAGTACTCTTTCCAGTGAAATACTACCATCCATAGCATGGAAGAAAATGTGTAAATATGTCCAGCCTATAAACTTTGTAGAACGTAATTACTACCTGAAGGACATAGCTATCTGAATGGAGTTTCTAGCATGCCACCTGCTTTTTGGGTCTACACCCTGTCATCAAAGTATTGTATCTTTATTGCCTTTCTGTTCTCTATTTGGACAGTAGATCAGAAATATGATTTATAGACATTGAATGAAGTTCACAGAACACAGCATTCTTTGCTTGGCTCTGCTGATAGCATTTACCATATGGACACAAGGCTAGATGAAGATTACTGTCTATTTCATTTCCGTGCAATCTCTCTGACATGCTATCCGGCTAGAAGAGGACCAACTCTTTCGTCACATATATCCCATAGTCAAGATGTCAGATATGAATGGAAGTGTGCACAAGAGCTAGAATTAGCTTGAGACTGAACTTGGATGAGTATGTAATTATCCCAGAAAATTCCTCTGGCATTGTACAGGCATCAGAATCGTGAGTGGTTTAAGATGTGTAAAACATTTCTAAATTTAGTTTAAAGAATTGAAATCATTGGAGGTATTTTCTCAGATAGATCCTTTCTTTATGTCAGATTCCCAGATTTTCCCAATTGGAGTCTTACATTTGTGGTGACAAATTTGTAGTGTTAGGATGTGTAGTGTCTTCTCATTTCAGTTGTCAGGAGGAACCTCAGGGCCGTGCCCTGTGCTTCCCTCGGTTTGCCCTTGGAAGAGGTGGGAACACCATCAGCGGAGCATCCCTCTCCTGTTCTGCACTGCTTTGCACTTCCTGTATTTTACTTCCATTTTCTTTCTGGAGAGCATCAGTGAGGTTTACTGAGAGGAACCTACTCTATTATTTTGTATCCATTTCCTGCTCTATTAAAATTGTGATGAGACTCGCCCATCAGGACACACGTTTTCACGGACATGCTCTTCTCAACTCACTGTCGGTAAAGTGTGCCCCCTGGGGCTTCCAGTTTGTGCTGGGAGGCCCGAGTCCTTCCTTTCTCCAGTGAGCTCTTTTCTGACTCTGTTAAGGTAGCCACTACTGCAGTTTTGGATTTCTAGAACTAAACATGGAGGTACAGACTGGGGTACCACATTTTATTCAGAATTTATGAGAAGAAAGAGAAGAACAATTAGAAAAGGCAGGATGTGGAATTCTATGCCCGTCCCACCAGCCCCTCATTCCCGTGGGCAGCTCTGAGACCGTCTCAGAGCTGGAATCACAGTGACGTGCGTCCATCGCTGCCCCTCAGACAGCAGGTGTGGCTGCCCAGGATGAGTGTAGCTTTGGGTGGCAACTCTGCCCGTGGTGCTAGACAGAACGCAAGCAGACACGGTAGCATGTCTTGCTAACCATCTTCTCCATGGGTGGAAAGCAAATCCTGGCTTCCTTTTCTATCTTTGGTGTTCTGTTTTGTGTCTGTCCTCATTGTAGTAATATTTATTTCTTTGGAAGAAATCAATATCCTTAGTTATCATGATTTTCTCTGCATGTTATTGACTCCTCAATAGTATCATTTTAATCTATAATTGATTATTTAAATCTATATTTTGTATTATTTTAATCTATCATTAACTATTTGAATCTACAGTTTATGACTTGTGACAAGCTATGACCTTTCCGATTTGTGGTCACTTAGGGAAGGGACAGTAGGAGAAAAGCAAAGGAGGGGGTAACAATGTTGGACGAGAAATGCACTCATTACCTTACTCATATATCTGTCACTTCTCTGTACAGCATCTTTACAATAAAATAAAAATGTCAAAACATGTCATTTCTACTTCAAACCAATGTAAAGCTCTGCATTACTAGTTTTTGCAAAATATTCTTCTGATATGCATGTTTTCCTTTTCAGATGTTTCCTATATATTTAAGTAAAATTAAAAATAATTTGTAAATTAATTTTAATTATAAATTGTGAATTATATTTATAAGTTAGTTGTACATATAAAATGAAAAATTAAAGCACCATTTTTGCCTGCTATTATTATAATGAAGCATTTTATACTTATTGTATGATTTATAATATCTATAATTATTTTATTCTCACTCTCTGGCAATTACTCTGGAGTTGTTTTCCTTTGAAGAAAAGAAAAACCTCTGTATGTTCCTTTGATGAAATAGCATAGCGGTGACCCAGTCTTCCTTCTCTGGAGTCTCTGTATACAGAGCTACATAAAGACAATTTCTCTGGCTGTACATTTCCAGGCTGGCAATTGTTCATTTCCAGAACTTGAGTGATATTAAAATATTGGACTTTGGCCTTTGCTACCAAAGAATGTGATATAAACCATACTTTAGATGATTTTTTTCTCTGCGTTTTAAAAAGCACTTTTCTCTATTTTCGGCATTCCATGATTTGTTTGTAAGTGGTTTTGTTTTTTTTAAAATATCGCTCTTACTTTGAGTCAGTTATTCTCACTGATCTGTAAGTTTCTGTGTTGTTTTTGTATCTTCAAGCTTGTCTTTCCTTCAATGTTTGTCTAGTCATACAAAGCTGCTTGACATTATTTTGTGCATCCTAATTTGACTTAGTTGTCTTTAACAATTCTAACATATTCTATAGACTTTCTTAAGATCTATTTTTTCAGTTTATTTATTGCTAAATTACAGCTGTGAAAAAAACCATTAAAAAATTCAAGCTTGATTTTCCTTACAATTTCATTACTAGTATTCATGTCCTCTCATCAACCTTCTCGAAAATCTCTTTATTCCAAAATATGTTTATTTCTTCCATATATACAAGCATTTATATTGGATGTCGTAGTATTTCTACAGTATGAAAATTGGTTGCTTTTCTTGTTGGCTTTTATATGTTAGACTTGTTTTTCATAAGTTTCATAGTGATAAATTAGAAATGTATGTTAATTTTTGCCTTAATTTCTGGAAATCCTGGAGGCAGATGTGAGCAAGGTTTCTAAACAGCACAGATTTATCAGTGTTCATACCCTAATGAGGGACTAGTGCTCTCGTCAGAGACATACACAGCCCTGGAAGCCTTTATTTATCCCACAACCAAGGTGCAGCTCAAAGGGCATTCCTGCAAGTTCCGTCCTTCTGGTCCTAGCAGTTACCAGGCACCTGGACTCCCCATTTTCTCTCTGTGCATGTCACAATGTCAACACATCACTCTTCTTTTACCTTCGCTCTTTGCCATAATCTACCGGTCCACAGATGTTCTGTCATCTTTTCTATGAAAGCTGTCAATCTCAACAATAAAGCTGTGCGATTTCCACCATTGAAGCCCCGGCGTCTGCTGAAGTGTGGCTGATCATCGTTGTCAACAAGCCTGCTTTCATATGAGCTCATATGCAGCTTTCTAAGGAATCTTCAGTTTGCTTAAGACAGTTGCCATTCTCTCTTAGTTTCCCTCCTTCCTCATCTACCTCTCTCTTTCTCAATATAAACCCTAGTTTGTATTTGTATTGAGATGGACGAGCTCTCAGCTCAGAATTTTTTTTGCTCCAGGCTGGTGTTCTACCACTTGAATCACACTTCCAGCCTGATTTTTTGCTGGTTAAAGTCCAGGTTGACTTCAAACCAGAATCCTCTGGTCTAAGCCTGCTAGGTAGAAAGGAGTTTCAGGGCCTGGCTAATTGTCTGTTTCTTGACATAGGATTTGGTTTCTTTGAAGACCATGGTCCCTTGGATACTTTACCGGGGCTCTGAATATTTCCCACCCATTCTATTCCTCTGCAGATTGTAATGCTGATGGTGTTTATCTGCATACACTGTAGACATCTGACTTCCTTGTAGATGAGCACATCTGTCTTGACAATTGGAAGGTGCCATTCATGTTCTAGAGGGTTCTCTAGGACTGACTTCTCTGAGTTTTAGTATCTCATCGGGCATTAAAACTTTAGCACTCACTTTATTGATCTGGGAAGCTTTGCAAATACAATAGGGCTTAAACTTCAATTGTTTGCCATGACTCAATAGACTCCATCAACTCCTCTCCACTCCCTGTCAAATTAAAATCTCTGATGGCCCTTCCTTAACTCTTCTGGCTAAACCCTACCTCTAAAGCAATTGTTAAGCCTTGCAGTTTCACTCACAAATATTTATACGACGTTTCCACTTTCTTCTACTACACTGATTGTAAACATAACTGCATCTGCCATACAGTCTGTTGCCGTAACCTATACTTGTTTTAATCTCACGTAATGACGACAGGCAAACTCTGTGATGTGAAACATTGAAATGCACACGTCATTCCACCTCCAGACACTTACATGGAGATTTCTTTAGGTTTAGTTCAGAGTTGTAAGCAGAGCTGAGGCCCTGGGCGAACTTGTCTCTTAGATACTCAAGCTCCTTTCAGGTTGGGCTTTGGTGGCCGTGTGTTTTTGCAGGTTCACTAAATCCTCATTTCCTCAGACTTCTTTTTTCTGTACTGTCTGATGCAGCTCAGGCTCCTTCCATCTGGATTAGCCTTGCTTAGCCCTGCCTCTTCCTTAGACTAGTTATGGTGGTATAGTTGCTGGGTGTTACTGGGGGGGCTGGACAGGGGGCATTCTGTAAACAACTTGGATGTTGAACAGCATCTTGGGCCTCTGACCACTAGATGTCAGTAGCTCCTCCCCCTGCCATCCCCCGTGTGGCCAAGGGAGTCAGTGTCTTTAACCACAGTGTACATGCGAGCACGATTTACATTTTTGTCATCAACCATCGTCTCGCTTGCATGTGTGTTTGGCTGCACAGTAGATGGCCGTCATTTCCATAATGGCTTGTGCCATGTTGTGTTTCATGTCTGTGAGATTCTGAGCAGTCTTTTCACATAAAGAAATCATTTTTTCTCTCAGTGAACAATGGGGTTATACAATTATTTCCTGAGCCTTAAACTCAAAGATTGACTCAAAATCTTAGAAAGCAGATAAGTGCAAAATAAAACGAAAGATTCCATCATACAAAATATATGAGAGAAGCATTGCTGATTAAATTCAAACGAAGCTGGATGAAGAAACGAAGAGTTAAAAGAAAAATCTGAAATTGAAACATCTGTCCACAGTAGAAGAGATCCTTTCAAAGGAGTCAATTTGACACAAACTGATGCTTTTCTGTGCATTTACAGAAATAATCACATTTCATAATTTGTAAATTTAGATGATGAAATAATAAAGGATCACTTTTGTTGAGGTAATTATACAGAGTGCTGATTATATTTGATGTATCTAGATAAGTACCATGGGTCATGTGTGTTTATGTGTGTGTGTGTGTGTGTGTGTGTGTGTGCATGCACATGGGTAGCGAGTGAGAGAGAGTTGCTTTAGCGTGGATAAATTTTGAGAATTCCAAAGAATTAGAACTAGCCATATTATCAAGATTGCAATGGTATGTGGTTTGTAAAAGAATATCAATTAAGCATACTGACATAGAATGGATAAATGATATGAACACTATTTATTACTTATTCTTATTAACATTTAAATATGCTCACTTATTTTCTCTCCTCCTGTCATTTTATGCACTCAACTTGATTGTTTTTAATACTAACACTGTCTGTACAATGTTTTCAGATATCAAGAAACTATTTTCTTTGGCCAAGATTACATAGAAATAGCTCTTTTTCTCAGTGCCAAATTCTAGGTTGCTACCTTATGCATTACAGGTATGCATATTGATTCTACGTAAATAATCTTTTGGAAGCATGTTAGATTTATTTTCTTATTTTATCAGTTATTAAATGGGAGAGATAAACTAACTTAGCAAAACAGGTTCACAATTTTAAAATAGATCTTTATTATAAAATAATGCAAATGGTTTGCTACAATTGCACAAGTATCAGAAGTCAAAATAAGTGTTTCTTTCTCTTTTTTTGTCGGTCCTGGGGCTTGAACTCTGGGATTGGGAACTGTCCCTCAGCTCTTCAGCTCAAGGTGAGTGCTCTAACGCTTGAGCCACAGTGCCACTTCCAGTTTTCTAGTTCTTTATTGGAGATAAGAGTCTCACGGACTTTCCTTGCCTGGGCTGGCTTTGAACCGTGATCCTCAGATCTCCGCCTCCTTAGTAGCTAGGATTACAGGCGTGAGCCACTGGCATTTGGCTAAAAATAAATGTTTCTAAGTTCCTCTTTTCATCATTATCCTTGTTAATCTTTTTATTTAAATGTCTCCAAATTTTCTTTCATAGATAATAGTAGAAGTTATTCAATGATTGTGAGACTATTTTCTGTATGCGGTATGAATAATAGAAAATGTTTCCGTGTCTAGGATATTCATACAATAATCGTTAGATTTTTCTGACTATCTAGAGAATATTATTATTAGCTGAATATTTCTATGATACCTCTTAAATAGTTGAGTTAGAAAACCAAAAGATCATAAAACAAACAATTTAAGATTCACCATTGGACATTGATGAATTCTATGAGCATAGGTTGAAACGACCAATCTTAAAGAATGAACACAGCTGTGCATGTGCTTCAGATTTAATATGAAGACATTGCTGCAAAAGATGCAAGCTTCCAGTACATATAAAGTAGGCCTAGATATTTTGAAATGTTCTTTCTTTTTACAAAGCATTGTGCGGCACATACATACATAGCAAGGATATTAGTTTTAATGAATAAGCTCCATGGTTTTATGAGAAGCATTTTATGTAGAAAACTGTGTTATGAGTCTGCTACTGTCTAATTACACTTGTGATTTATTGCTACAATTACATACCATGGCTCACCTTTCTGAAGCTCTGTTTCATTTTCCTTTCTCCTTCTCTTTATTATCAAGATGACAATGCATCACTGGAAGAAACAGTTAACAGGTTCTCAGGGTGTCTGTAAAATGTCCCTGCCTTATCTAGGGTCCTAGCATTTCGTGGTCTTTGTGATTCCGTAAAAGTGTTTTGTCCACAAGCGGTTGGAATTTCCTGACTGAAATATAACCATGTGGATTTTATGTGCTGTTCTGTACTTAGTTCTCAATTAAAATACCTTTGGAAGATGCTGTTTTCAATCTGCATGGGTTATTATAAATAAATTTGAAATGTGTAAATAGATGGCATACAGCTGTCAGGGGAAAGGGCATTTTATGTAGAATTGATAGCATGAAGCTATTAAGTTGTAAAAACAGAAAGACTGAAGCTAACTGGCTCCTGGTATCCATCTCTGTTTTATACAGTTTGTTGTCTTACTCTGAAAAAGTTAAGTTTAAAAACTAAAGCTGACAGACTTAAGTTGTCTTCACTATTTTCCTTTTTTAAAACTTTGGGTCTCTTGTTTGTCAATGACTGTTGATCTACCGCTTAAGCCATGCCTCCACCTGGTTATTTTTCTATGCAGGTTAGCTTCAAATTGCTATCCTCTGGCTTTTTGCCTCCTGAGTAGTTAGGATATGGGGCCACTAGATCTCATACTTTTCTTCATTCTCTTTTTCCCTCACAATAAACTTTGTTGTTGAGTAACACTGGTGGGTCTATGGGAGTGTGTTTGACAAAGCACCCCTTCGTAGTAGTACAAGATTATTCGGAAGTTTAATGTTTGAATATCATCTGAGAAGACTTCACGAGAGAGAGAGAGACAGAGACAGAGACAGAGAGAGTTTATACATATAATTTGATGGCTGCAGTAATAACAGCTTTCTTTTTTCCTTTGTCTCCTTCCCTTCTTTTCTTTCTTTCTTTCTTCTTTCTTTCTTTCTTTCTTCCTTCCTTCCTTCCTTCTTTTGTGCCATAATTTTATAATGCCACGAGCTATTAACATGAAAGCATATATTTTAATAGTAGAAAACTTTTGGTAATTGGCAAAGTGAAAGTTAGCATTCTATTTTACTCCTCATTAATTTATGTACTAATAGTCCTATTTCTTGATACCAGTCTATTCTTGATCACATATTCTTTGTAATACTGAAGACTAGCCTATATTTAGCTGTAGTTATTAGGATTATGCTGTGCCATAATATGCTATTAAATGGTTGGTTAGCATTTTAGCTACAACAGCACTTACCTAGCAATAGGAAATATGAAGTACTATTTTGCAATTGAGAATAATAATAACATTTTCAAGCTGTGTTAACACTTATCCTATAAACTACTGAGTATTACTTTATTTCTTTAATATTCTTGAATTAAACATTGTCATGTGAAGAAACAGTCCTTATTCTTAGGCAATAATAAATTTAGCCAAAAAATTCTTCAAATTCTCTTCTTAGAAGTTGTGAATTGTCCTATTTAAAAAGGTAAACATTTTGTTATGTTCATAGGTGTTGATAGACGTGTGTGAATGAGTGAGTGCGTTGCTCCTTGGTCTTCAGTTCAGAGCTGTGCGCTTGCTAGGCTTTCTTGAACAGTGGTGCTTTACCATTTAGGTCACACTTTCCACCTAACCATTAAAATATTCTGTGTGTCACAAACTACTTGAGGGAAATTAAGAAAAATGAAAACAGTCCAATCATGTATTTGTCGCCTATGCTTATTTCTGCTGAGGAAACAATGTTACTCAGGCTCATTTTAGTCAAACTGACTAGAGTCTGACTAACCAGCCTGACAGTATATAATTCAAAATTATAATGCACTAGAATTTCAAATGAATACAGTGCTATGCACACAATCTGCACAAATAGGTTGGCATTTAAGGTGGGAATTAAAAAAAATAGGTGTTCACTGACTATGTCAGATTTCTAGAAACCTCAGGCGAATGGGAGTCTTCCAGAGCTAACTCAGTTTTAGAAATGTTCTGGTTCTTCAAGCGAGCCACAAGGCCACGGGATATAGGTAGTAGAGAAGAAAACACACTTTTACAGGATGTCCGAGTCCTCTTCGCAGTTTGCAACTTTTATATGTAGATGATGCCTCTTCAGCATACATCTTTTTTAAAGTTTCTGTTTGTTCTCACTCAAGGGTATTAATGAAGGGACTTTATGACTAAAGTAGAGCCTACATTATATGAAATGTATTTTCCAGGAACAACTGAAGATTGGGAAGAGAAAGTAGTTTAATCATTTAAAAACAGTGATTACTCTTTCCATCATTGAGTTAGAAATAAAATGACTTGCCAGGCACCAGTGGCTCACGCCTGTAATCCTATCTACTCAGGAGGCTGAGATCTGAGGATCACGGTTCAAAGCCAGCCGGGGCAGGAAAGACCGTGAGACTCCTATTTCCAATAAACCACTAGAATGTGGTGCTGTAACTCAAGTGGTAGAGCACTCGCCTTAAACTGAGGGACAGCGCCCAAGACCAGAGTTAAAGCCCCACGACCGACAAAAAAAAAAAAAGAAATAAAATGATTTTAATGAGTTTGTGCAAAAAGGAGGACATTCTCTTCTCTCTACACATATTTTTTTTAATTTAATTTAATTTTATTTGTGAATATACCTCTCTACACATATTTATCTGTGAAAATAGGCTAAGGTAAGGGAGGGCCAATTGTATTTCCCCCGATCATGGCTCAGTGTAATCTCAAAGTATTTGTCTAACAGTAATATTTCAATTCTAGCACCAATAGAGTATCAAAATATTTAACCCTCCTAAATCTCTTGTTTTCTGGGTCACCATGGAGTTTGTATTTAGATGTGGTGCATTGTCAAGTTGAATTAAACATTGCTTGCAAGGAAAGCAAAATAGAATATCTGAAAATACCTATTATAGGTAACTTAGAGAAAAAGTTGTTATAAACTATTTCACCATACTAATAGGGTAATACAGTTGAATGAACATAAACACACACACACACACACACACACACACACACACACACACATACACACACATTGCAGGTTTAGATGCGGAAGGACAATTTCATTATCCACTGCAACCACCAGAATGATTTCTATATTTTGTTTATTTTCTTGATACCAATAAAACAAATAAACATAATCCACAACAACCAAAACCCCAATGGCTCCAGCATCTATAGCTTTGTTTGAAGACATGCTACATTTGGAGGAGAAAAAAAATTACTTTTGGTAATTAATTGAAAAAAGGGTTGATCACATACATTTTAATGAAAAGGAAGCTGGTACCAAAGCCTTGGAAAGTTGCAGTAAAAACTTGTCAATATTGACAAATTGCTTCCAAAATGTAGGTCTAAAGACAATTGATCTGGAGCAGCAATAGCAAAGAGGGTGAAGTACTCAGGGTGCTCACGGTGCCAGGCTTAGAGAATTATTAAAAAGCCATAGAAATGTGTGGCCTGGCACCGGCCTAAGATGATAGACAGATCAATGGAGCTGAGCAAACTGCCCATAGATAACCATACAAGTTTAATCACCAGTTATTTGGCAATAGCACAAAGGCAGTTCAAAAGAAGGACAAGCTTTTGAATAAATTGCTTGGGAACAATTGGGTTTCCACACAAAAACAAACGAAACTTAGACACAGGTCTCACATCTTTTTATTTGCTGTTTTTGGGGGTCTGGTCGTGGGGCCTGAACTCTGGGCCTGGGCACTGTCCCTCAGCTCTTCAGCTCAAGGCTATCGCTCTACCACTTGAGCCACAGCGCCACTTCCAGCTTTTCTTTTTGCTTATGTGGTCCTGAGGAATTGAACCCAGGGCTTCATGCATGCAAGGCAAGCGCTCTACCACTGAGCCACCTTCCCAGCCCCAGGTCTCACATCTTTCACACAAAAAATAACAGCATAGCTCTATACCCGAATCTAGTGTGAATACAGAAATAACTAAACTTCTAGAAGGAAACAGGAGAAAGGTTGACTTTGGCAAAGGTGATGTGATAAGTGTTACATGAGTAACATTTAGCATGAAGGAGAAAAACGATCCTTTGGAGGATAGTAAAAGAAATAAAATATCAACTTGTGACAGGGCCTGCTAGGACAATGGAAGCTTATCGTTTCAACACTATGCACAGTCTGAGCGTGCAGTCCTGCAATCACGCCACAATATGTTTACCCAACACATCTGAAAAAGCAGGTCCACATAAAAAGCTGTCCATATGCCTTTATAGTAGCGTTACTCCTGATTGAGAAAACTGGAGGTTACTAAGTTGTCCTTCAGTAAGTGAATGGATAATCAGGTTTTGGTATATCTGTAAAATGTACAATTATTCACCAATAAGGAGAAATGAGCTGTGAAGCACTGTGAAGTCTTCTTGGAGTGCTTACATGTTCAGGATTCGGTGAAAGATGACATCCACTTCATGACCTCATAGATAAGGTCACAAGGCTGAAAAATCTCCAGTGAACACAAAAACATAGAGCAAAGTGCCAGGAACTCAAGGTTTGAGGAAAAGAGTATGGATAAAATCTGGGGAAAGAAAACTAGTCTGTAGAATAAACTCCACTGGACAAGGTGTCCTGTTACACATAGAATATTTATCAGTATCTGGCTGGCCTTTCACAAAACCTGTGGATCCTTGATTTGAAGACTCGGTTTTATTTTCCTTTGTTGCTCATAACAGGTCTTCCCAGGAAGACTGGATGGAAAGTCTGGAGAATTAAACATCGGAATGGGAATAATTAAAGGTGATGATTTCATAAAGAATGTTTGACAGAAAGTGACAACATTTAAAACAAAAATACCGGAGCAACATTTTGATACCAAGGAGGAGAAATTCCCTTTTCAAGTTTTTCAAACGGTGCCCCTCAGACTTAGAGTAAAGCTTCAAGAGGATCCTGAAAAACAAATGCAACACTAGGTTGGCCAGGTCTTTTCCATTTTGTAGAGAGATCCTCACCTTCTGGTTTCCTCAAATCAGATGTCTGTTTCCAGGGAGGGTCTGTGCATAAAGTAAAGAGGTGTGAGCAATGCACAAAAAGAGAAGGAGTTGTGAGCTGTGTACAAAAAAAGAGAAAAAGGTGTGAGCTGTGTACAGAAAAGAGAAAGAGGTGTGAGCTGTGTGCAAAAAAGAAAAGCGTGTGAGCTGTGTGCTGCAGCTTCTCCAAGCACATGGCTGAGTCCACTCCATTGTCCCTCCATTGTGGGTCAGGTTTCCAAATTTTCTCAAGTGTGCTTGTCTTGTTGGTTGATCTGTTGTTCTGTTTCATTTGCTCATTAAATTTGAACTCTTGGGGCTGGGGGTTTAGCCCAGTGGAAGGGCGCTCGCCCGGCGCGTGCAAGGCCCTGGGTTCGGTCCTCAGCCCTGAAAAAAAAAAAAAAGACAAAATTTGAACTCTTTATTTGTAAAATGTGCTTGAATTTCTAGCTACTTCCCTCTTTGCTAACATTTTATCTCAAACTAGTTTATTGTTTTATTCTGTCAAGATTGCTTTACAATGGTATGTTTTCTTTTGCTCACATTTAAACCTTCAGCTACTGAGCTGTTCCTCAGACTCATTCTTAGAATTTTCTGTGAAGATTTACAGGGGTTATATTCAGGGGTTCTTTTTTTTAGGGGGGGGTCGGTCGTGGGGCCTGAACTCTGGGCCTGGTGCTGTCCCTCAGTTTTTCAGCTCAAGGCTAGTGGTCTACCACTTGAGCCACAACGCCACTTCTAGCTTTTTTTTTCTTTTTGCTTATGTGGTGCTGAGGAATTGAACCCAGGACCTCAGGCATGCAAGGCAAGCGCTCTACCACTGAGCCACCTTCCCAGCCCCTAAGGGGTTCCTAATACAATTAAGAGGATACTGAGGTAAGATAGGAATGTGCTAAACCTATCTGCAATACTGTATATATGATGCCTAACTTATAGCAATTGTAGTTCTTAAAATAATTTCATGGATAGGTGTGTGTGTGTGTGTGTGTGTGTGTGTGTGTGTGTGTATGTGTGTGTGAGTCTGTATATTTTTTTGTACAGAGGAATTCGAGACTATTGATATCTCTCTGTTTCTGTCTCTCTGTCTCTGCCAGTTCTGCAGTTTGAATTCAGGGCCTAGGTGCTGTCCCTGTGCTTTTCTTGCTTAACGCTGGTGTTCTACCACTGGAGACACAGCACCACTTCTGGCTTTTTGGTACTCTTGAGAAAAGAGTCTCACGGACTTTCCTCCCCAGGGTGGCTTTGAACTGTGATGCTCAGATCGCAGCCTCCTGAGTTGATAGGATTATAGGCATGAACCACTGGTGCATAGATAGGGTCACTGATTTCCAAAACATGCTGATCAATTAGGATGAGAATATAAAAGTAAAAGAATAAAATTACATATTTAAAAGGCATGCTACTGTCTGGATGCTAGGACAAAAACTGGCTCACAAGCCAGGCGCTGGCAGCTCACGCCTGTAATCCTAGTACTCAGGAGGCTGAGCTCTGAGGATTGCGGCAGAAATCACCAGAAATCCAGAAGTGGCGCTGTGGCTCAAGTGGTAAAGTGCTAGCCTTGAGCTGAAGAGCTGAGGGACAGCACCCAGGCCCAGAGGTCAAGCCCCAAACCAACAACAAAATACCAAACCAAACCAAAACAACAAAAACAAAAACAATGGCTTGCAGCCTTATTAAGCCATGAAGTTAAATTAATTGCTACTAGCTTCTGCAAGGAACCTGCTAAAATGCCTTTTCTGTGAGTAAGGAAAGTCATTTCAAGAACAGAGAAGCCTTTGAGGGGATTTGCACAGAAGCTGCCCCTCACAGAGTGGCAGTTGCTTGGGTTTGGGCCTGGGAGGCCTTCAGTCCCATTACTGGTCACTGATCTGTCTCTGTGGTTTTGGCCTAAAGTTGTTGTTGGTATAGAGGAGCTGGGAAATACGGTGGTGAACAGACAAGGTGAAACATCTCTATGCTCTTAGTTCTTAACAAGATTTGGTATTTTTTCCTTAAGGAAATGATCCCCAACATTTTCCTTCTTAGTGACAATTTTAATGACCTTTAAAGGTCTTTAGAAATACATTTTAAGAATTCTGAAAATTTTGATTTTCTCTATTTCTTGCTTTACTTTTTATTTCTGTGTATACAATAGTAATATTTAGCGTAAATGTTACTTGTTTGTGATTACTCAGAAAAACGTCTGAATATGTAAATTTTGAAAGGGACAATCATTTAAATCATTGCTCAAAAACCACTGGGTAAAATATAAAAATGTGATTGCCAACGCATTCTTGAAGGTCTTAGGCATACAGCTGAGATGGAAGAGATTGCAGGTTTTTCTGCAATGGATTTTACAAAGTCATTAAGAACATGCCATATGTTATGAGTTACTGAAAATTGTCCAAGGCTGTGAGACCACACATCGCTAATACAATGGAAAGAGTAGCAGGGATAAAATATTCAGTTGTCTCTCTGTTCTTGGCGATCACCTCCCGTTAGCTCGGGTTGAGCCTCTCTGACAGCCTTGCCTAGCAGAGTAAATGAGTTTTGCATGTTCCAAACTCACTTGAGTAACGTAGATTCCAAACCCAGAAATGAGTGTATAATCCCATGAGTTTGCACTCTATTTACTGTTGGCAAAAATACACATTGAAAAAAACACAAACAAAGAAAAAGCATTGTGGGAAAAGTAAATCCCCATTATCTTAGTGGCTGAAGAATATGAGCTACTTTAAAACAAAAACAAAATCAAAAACTTTGAGCCCACATAAACAGCTATGCCATAGCTGGATCTCCCCATGAGCTCCAGACAAGAGGACATGGAACTGAGCAGTAATTTAACACCTTCTGCAAATGGAAAGCTAGGCGAGAAGAGAAAGAGGATAGTATAAAAGGAAAAATGACTTTTATCAGAGGTAATCCTCATCTTCAATCACCTTATAACTTATTTAAGATTTACAAATCATCCTCTCAGCTCCGTGGTTATTGGAAATTGAAATAACAATCAAACATTCTATGCCAAAGAATAAGTCTTATATGATAACCTATTCTCAGAGCTTGCTTTCTGGAATGATCACTTGTTTTGGAAAATCCAGCTAAACTCAGAATATCAAGTCAAGCACTTAAGAAAGTCGTAGGATAATTTTGAAGCAACTAATCTTAGCATTAATATTTATTAGGTGTTAGGACTGCCTAACCAGTTGTTGATACTTGCATGTGTGTGTGTGTGTGTTTGTGTGTGTGTGTGTGTGTGTGTGTGTGGAGGTGTTACCAGAGCTTGAATTCACATTATTGTAATTGTAGAAAGCTACTTTACCATTTGAGCAATTCCTCCAGCCTGCTTTTTCCTTGGTTATTTGTCCTGCTTGGGTTGTGATCCTGCAGTCTAGGCTTTCCTGTGTCTCTGAGAAGAACAGTTGTGAACCAAGGTGCACAGCCACTGGTTGAGATCGAGTCCCAAGGGCTTTACATTTGGGCTGGCCTGGAAACAAGATCCCTAAAGATTCAAGAGTGACAGGCTGAGTCAGCATGTCCAGCTTCTTAATTGTTAAGATAATACTGCCCTTTAACACTGGGCTCCAGAGGTTCATGCTCATAACCTTGGGCACTTGAGAGGAAGAAAATGAAATAATTATTTTTTTCAAATGTACATTCATTCGCTGATTTATTTACATTAGTAGTGAGTATCATTCATAGATAGATTTTTATGTATAATTAGAAAAAATGTGATAGTCTTAGAGCTCTGACCATTTTTAAACTCATATCCAAATTTAACCTGTCGCCAGAGCATAGGTTAAAAGTATTGTTTAGTTCTACTATCTGGATGAGTAATTTTGACTTTCTGTGGACGTAGGTAGATTTTAATTCTCTTTTGGAAATAATATACTTCTAGTGGGAATACCACAGGAAGGAAAATCAAGGCATGAATTTCTGGTTATAATTTGAGATGAGAATATGGTCAAGCCTTTTCTTGTCTCAACTGCTCTATTTGTTTATTTATTTTAATAAGTTTTTTCATTATGAAAATACCATCCAGAGGGGTTACAATTACATGGGCAAGGTAATGAGTACAAATCTTATCAAGCATTGTTGCCTCCTCCTTTGTTTCCCCTTCCAATCCCTGCCCTCTCATCCCCCCCAAAGTTGTAAAGTTCATTTTTTGACATAACATCTTGCACATCTCATTGTTGCAATGGGTCCACCTGTATCCCTATTTAAACAATTTGCTTTTTCCCTTCCCCTCCCCAAATTATTCCAACATCAAATACAGTGAAAACAAGGAGAATGAAAGAATTATGGGTTGAGTTCAGCCCAGGGAAGAGCAGTTTCTAAGCTGACAGTGGCTCAGAGGCACATGCCTGTCGCCCCTCCCTCTTGGGAGGCTAAGGTTGTGGGTGTCTATCCATCTATCCCAGGCACAGACACCTTGGCATAGCTGTCTATGGCGTGCTAAGGAGGGGAGCGGATTGGTGTTGTGCACCTGTCATCTGAGCAGTGAGGAGTAGCCTAGTGTCAGTAGATCATGTCTTAGACACGATCCCGGAGGGAAGTGACACACTGCCTTAAAAGTAACCACCAAGGAACAGGACTGGAAATACTTGGCAGGAAGGAGGCCCTGGGCTCAAATCCAGAATTGCTGATGGAAAAATAAGTTACCCATAAAAAAAGAAAAGTCATTGTCACTCCTCCCTTAAAATGGTCTCTAAAAAGGAATCAAGGTGAAAACAGATAGAAAGGGTTTCTTCAGACTTCAATGTAACATTGGTGGGTGACGTTTATTGTAATTGTCAAGTTGTGGGTGTTTATTTCACTTCATAATCATCTCTGTGTTCTTCAGCCCAGCCAGCTGTGTGCAGACCCTGCTGCTGGTGATGCTGCAAAGACCCCACACCCAGCCCTCAGGGAGAGGCGGGAGTTGTGCAGGAGCAGAATCAACACTGTCCCCAGCAAGGAGGGGAAGGAGAGGGAAAGGGCGCTTGGAGATGCTTGTTCAGCGTTCCCACAGTGCTCCACGTCTCCAGCATGTCCTCATGACAGGAAGACTTTCTCTGTGAAAATGAGACCAAACGCACAAAGTGTCACATCTGGGGGAAACAAGACTGCTCAAATACATTCCAGAAGTGATCTCTAGACGGGGCAAGGCCCCAGGTCCAACCAGACTCGACGGCAGTCCATCCGTGTTCACAGAGACACACGCAACCTGCAAGCAGTCCCAGGCCCAGCAGAGTGAGGTGAACAGAGAAGGATATCGTGCAACAAAACAGTACTCAGCACGCAGTGGGGTTAACTGCAGACGCATACATTCTGTACACAAACACAGCACTCAGCACTCTGGGGTTAATTGTGGACACATACATTCTCTGCACAGAACACAGCACTCAGCACTCTGGGGTTAACTGTGGACACATACATTCTGTACACAAACACAGCACTCAGCACTCTGGGGTTAATTGTGGACACATACATTCTGTGCACAGAACACAGTGCTCAGCACTCAGTGGGGTTAACTGCAGAAGCATACACCTTGCACATATCACAGTAACAGGATGTCTCTAGTAAAACAAGAAGCAAAGCTGCCACTGATGAATCTTGTGGTACTCTATCTGTAATATGAAGTGTAGGTGCACAGATACACACCTTTAGAGACACAGATACACATTCCTCCACTGTTGAATGAATGTATATCTGAAAGATAGATAACAGGATAGAATTATTTTTGGAAGTCTCATGTTTGTTTCCTTAATGACATTGATATACAAGAATTTATGAAAAATACTAAGGAAAATTCCTTAAAGAAAAAAATACTATATGTAGAAACTACATTAAATGATTATACTGAATTAAAACTACATTAAATGATTGTATTGAATTAAAACACACATGATGTTGAAGATACAAAAGGCAGTCCGGAGGCAGGCCCTGGTGGCTTACACTTGTGACCCTAACTACTCTGGAGGCTGAGATCTAACGATCAAAGAATTTGAAGCCAGCCTGGGCAGGAAAGTTCATGAGACCCTTATCTCCAATTAACTCCAGAAAGCTGCAAGTGGGGCTGTGGTTCAAAGAGACAGAATGCGAGCCTTGAGCAAAAAATGCTCAGGGACAATTCCCAGGCCCTGGGAAAAAAGAATAAAGGAAGATAGAAGGTAGGAAGGAAGGAAAGAAGGAAGGAAAGAAGGAAGGAAGGAAGGGAAGGAAGGAAGGGAGAAAGGAAGGGAAGGAGGGAAGGAGGAAAGGAGGAAGGGAAGGAAGGAAGGAAGGGAGGAGGGAGGATAGGAGGAAGGAAAGGAAGGAAGGAGGGAGGAAGGAAGAAAAGAAGGGGAGATACAGTATACTCTGTGTTAATAAAATGAATTTGCTATTGTTTAGGAACTGGGTAAGATGGAATGTAAACTGCAGCAGAATGGCTCCGGTGTGCTCCGGGTGATGGTTTGGTTACAGGAGTGATTTATCTTAAGAGTGGCTTTCCTTCTCAGAGATGCGAACAGCCATACCACCTCTAGGACGTGATAACGTTCTGCCTACACTAATATTCTGCTGGCTCCAGATATAAGCTAAAATGAAAGTTCCGTTAGTCTCATTACTCCTAGACAGCTCATTACTCCATAAACAAGACACATGCTTGGAAAATGCAGTTAGCCACTATTTCAGACACTTTTTTGGGGGGGGATAAATAAAATGATCTCCAAAAATCCCTTGTGGGCCTAAGAATTGTGAGTGATATCACACCATTCGTTTGCGTCCCCAAGCAGTACACACGGAGATGGAATTAGATTTGTACAAAACGTCTTGGGGCGCAGTGCCAGCAGCTGTAATGGGGCGGCCTGGAGGAGGCTGGAGATGGGTGGATAGAATGCAGCCCTGAGCGAACTCAGTGAGAAGGCAGTGCAGAGTGGAGCTGGAATGAAGTCCGGGCCAGGGGGATGGGCTGATCTTGGATCACAGTTCACTGGCAGGAGGCTTTTTTCTTTAAAGAAGGGTTTGGCTGAGCACTCCTGAACACGCTCACTCCTGGGTGTGGGTCTCCACGTGAAGCACAGCTGTGGTATGAACAGAGCCCTGGCTTCAGGCAGCCATCCAGCCCACCTCGGGCAGGAGAACACAGGACTGGCCCTCTGCCAATGTCTCTACAACCGCTCGAGTCATCAGCAGAGACGGTATTTTCTGTGCTGCGTGCGGTCTCTATTTCTACACAGGCACTTGACCCCTTGAGAAAATTATCAGCAAAATAAATCTGTGAGCTCTGGAAGAAGCTGAAGGAAGATAATGGAGATACGGACCTAAATTGGAGTAAATTGGAGTTGAGTCACAGGTGAGTCTGTTCATAGCATCATATTTGCTTCTAAAAGTCTCCTCTGTGCCCAAATATTCACTCAGAATATTATGAGTGGAAATGTGGTGCACACACCATGGAGCCCTCTCCAGCCGTGCAGAGAGCCACACCCTGTGCCCCCCTGACATCTTCAGGTCCAGGGAGATGAGCCAGGTCCAGAAGACAAGAGCACACAGATCCACTCACGTGTAGAAGACAGAAAGCTAATCTCAGAAATGAAGACTGGATGGTGGGTGTAAGAGGAGCTGAGTGAAGAGAATCAGAAAAGATACTGATCAACACACACACTGTCATGGGAGGAACAATTTCAATATTGACTACAGGCAATGATGCATTGTATTCCTTCTTTTTTTGTTGTTTTTGTTTTTGTTTTTTGGTAGGTCATGGGTCTTGAACTTGGCCTGGGCGCTGTCCCGGAGCTCTTCAGCTCAAGGTGAGTGTTCTACCACTTGGCAGCACCACTTTTGGTTTTCTGGTGGTTAGAGGTAAGAGTATCACAGACTTTCCTGCCTGAGCTGGCTTTGAACCGAGATCCTCAGATCTTAGCCTCCTGAGTAGCTAAGATTACAGGTGTGAGCCACTGGCACCCAGCTGGACTCATTGTATTCCTGGAAGACTAAAAGAAAGTGGATGCTAGCCAGGTGCTGGTGGCTCAAACTGTGATCTTCACTACTGGAGGCTGAGAGCTGAGGATTGCAGCTCAGAGCCAGCTTGGGTAGGAAAGTCAGTGAGATTTTTATCTATAACAAACTATTCAGAAAAAGCCAGAAGTGATGTGGCTCAAATGGTAGAGAGCTCATCTTGGGTAAAAGAAGCTCAGGGACAGCACTCAGACCCTAAGTTCAAGTCCCAGGACTGGAAACAAAAAGTGGATGCTAAGAGTCTTATCAAAAAATGCTGTGTGAACTGACACACTTATGAACTGACAAGATTCAGCTAACCTGATGTAATCATCCTGTGCAGGATAAGAGTCTACGATACTACCTATTAATAAAAAAGTCATTACAGATGACAAACCTTACCCGAGGGAAATGGTAGGAAAGCATATGTAATAATTCAAATAGAAAAGTTTAAACTTCTGATTCACAGTCAGTAAATACTGAGTGGGGAAACAAGACAATTTTTGATATATATTTCAGATATTAAAACATGTCATCAGGCAGGTATTTCCAGATTTCATTTCAAGTGTAGTATTTTTATGAAAAAGTTTTTTGATTTATAAGACTTGGATTAATTGAATTCTCTTACTGTAATTTACTACTATACCAGCAAATACAACATGTTTCTTTGCCCTAAATTATTTGAATACTTTCATCAAAGAAATTTAACTGAGTGATTGGGTCTGGGCAACAACAAGTGTGGCACACAAATCCCCCTCCCACTGTCCATTCCACTACCAAGTGAATGGAAACTAGGGTCTGGGGGTTCTTGTCAAATTTTCATACATCCAAAAGGCCGTCATGAGGAGGCCATGGGCCACAGGATCTGAGGCATTTCAGGTACTGAGACGCAGCAGAACAAGCCATTCTGTATATTGGCTCCTTTTCCTAAAAGAATGCATCTGTCCAGTTACAGATTTAGTTGAAGCTGCCGACAAACAAAATAAAACAAACATCCTTTTCTTTGAGTTTAGGTGATGAAGAGCAGAGGAGAGCAGAGGTGTTTAATGGAACCGTTGTGAAGAGTTGGTGTCTGTCATTGACCTTTTTTTTCCCAAACAAAACACCAGTATATGAGCTTGCATAATCTGAAGCAATTGCTGCATTATCCTTCCAGAAGAGCTTTTCCTGCCTAAACAGAAATTGAATTTCAACAAGAAAATAATCTTTGGACAAATCATATTTGGAAACATATTCAAAAGGATAAAATTGATAATATTTTCCACTTGATGCAGCTCACCTGCTCTTGAGTACTACTTTATATACTTTTCCATATTTATTGCTATATTTCCTCACCTCAAATTGACATTTAACTCACTTGAGATAACAATGGGTTACAAAATAAACCTTTTTAGAGTGTGCTTCCTTCTGAAAACCCTAAACATTTAGAAAAATTCGCGGCTTCCCACTGATATTTATGCAACAAAGAATAAATGTATCAACTATGATTGGTTAAAGTTGAGAATACATGCAAGTCAGATCTTGAGCCAGAATCATAAGCTGACTAGTGAAGATACACGAATCTCTTGACATCTTCCATTGGCTTTCTCACAAGTTAAAACCCACCCTTCAAAACACAAAACATTTTATATAGGAAATGCATTTTTAGGAAATAGTTTCAAAATACCAGTGAATTATTAAGCTCTCCAAATATTTCCCAAAATTAGTCAGCTTAAACAATACACTTGCTTTCAAGGTGCAGTATTCAATGTGTGAATAATAGCGGTTGACATTTCCAAGAGAGTGCAGCATACTCTTTCTTATGTTTTCTAGTCTAAATTGTATGAATTGTATCGCAATTAGAAGCACACAGCTTTAGCTTCACATTAAATATGTCCTGTTGAAAATGATAAGATACAAAAAGTATCCATTCAAAAAGTAATTTCCCTCATTTTTAAATGGTTAAATGAATACACATCACCTGCGCATAGCTGTCTTCCTCTGCTATTGGTGTAGTGGTCCTGAGTATTTATATTTGACTTGGCATTTCTCTTCTACTGTCTTTCTATTGTCTCATGTGGTCTATGAAAAGTTTGATTATGCTTTTATAAGTAGTTCAAATAAATCCCTAATTAAAATATACTTTTTTGTCAGTTGTGGGGCTTGAACTCTGGGCCTGGGCGCTGTCCCTCAGCTCTTCAGCTCAAGGCTTGTACTCTACCACTTGAGCCACAGAGCCAGTTCCAGTTTTCTGAGTGGTTTATTGGAGCCACACAGACTTTTCTGCCTGGGCTGGCTTTGAACCGTGATCCTCAGATCTGGTAGCTAGGAGTACAGGTATGAGCCACTGGTGCCAGGCTTACATTTTTTTTTAAAATAACTTTTATTGAGATTGATTATAAAAATTTCAGAAATTTCACAGTACTGTGGGATAATGATACTTAGTTAAAGTAACAAATACATTTTAACCTCCACAAGGCAAATTGTCATTATCATGGACTACAATGTTTGTGAATTCTATAAGCTTTGACAATACAACTATTTCTTCCACATTGGGTGATATGTACGTTCCTTTCCTTTTGCTCAGTGTCAGCTGTTCCCTCCTCCCTTTCCTTCCGTCCCTCCCATCGCTGCTCTTGACTTGCTCAGTTTGTTTTCATCCATGTCCAGTGCAGCTGATGGGCCTCTCTGTGCATAACTGTGGGAAGCTAAGACAAAGGCAAAGAATCAGAGGGAAACAGGGGAAATATGTAGTTATTTTTTAAGGCTACTTAATTTTTTTCCTGAATAAAAGAAAACTCCAGGTTTTTGATCTTTTGGAATTTTTAAGGATTTTGATCTATCAAGGTGTCAACATTAGGAATATAATACTCAGGATTACAGCTTCGAGTTGTTAGATAAAAACAACAGAAAGAAAAATTCTGAAATCCAGCTGCCCAGGAGGCACAGACTGGGAGACTAAGTCCAAAAGGAGTCCCAAAAGGACCCCAGAGGCTATTAAGATGAAAAGGTATCATTTATATCAAGTGTCGTGGATTTTTCTCACGTAGAAACAATTACGGCCAGCACACAGGAGAGTTGGGCGCATGCACCTGCTCCTGCCGCTCGATTCTGTGTCTCTCTAAAGCAGAAAGAACTGCCCATCCTGTCACATGACTGTGATCAGAGCATTTCTGAGGCTGAGGCTGGACAGGAGGACTGAATTCAAAGGCAGACTCTGTTGTAGAGCAAGACTGTCTCCAGTCAGTGACACCACTCTTTCCGTTCTTTCCTGGGGAGCCCCTGCTCTACCACGGAACTGCCCTCTACTCACTGTGGGACAGATTTTCTCTCTATAGCACAGTTCGTGACGCAACTGTGAGCAGGATTCATTATGCAATAAAACCCTTTCTAATAGCTTTGGGCCATCATTTTCTTCACAGTTGCATGTAACCTGACTTTGACCATTCAGCTGAAAAATTCAGAACGTAAGTCAGTTTTATGTGTCCATGTCTATTCACAAAGCTCTCTGAATAAAACTGGGCTTGGGGTTTCTCTGTCTTTACACCTGCCGCACAGGCTCAAGCTAACTTCCCTGAGTCGCCTCCTTCTGGGTGTCTTCTTCTAATGGGCCTCATGGTAGCCTCTGTGTTATGAAGAATGAGGTTCCCATTTCCAACACCCTCATTCCCTGGGTTTTACAGTCTTCACAGATTAAAACGATCCCATCAACCCCAGAAGATTTACATAAAATTTCCATTCTCAACCTTAATACAGAAGCACTGGGAATTCCCTCCCACTGACAACTAAAACACCACTCAAATTCTGATTTAGGCAATCGTGACAGATTTGAAGAAAGAAATGAGGAGACAGGTAAGGAAGTATCCTCACCGTAGGAAATAGTTTTGGCATCACAATGATTTTAGCATTGCTATGATTTTCTATGATCTGAAGCTTTTCTGCACTAAAATCTTTTATTATAACTAATAAAATGAGATGAGCCAAAGAATATCTTAATGTACTGATGCTGTATAATTATATTCACATTTCCACAGAGACATTACTTCCTTACAAGAAAGCAATCAATTTTATTTGCATTGACATTAACTCCACTACTTTGCTACAGAAAAAGCTTCGTTGCACGAGTTAATTGGATAGTTTTATTGCTTAAACAATTTTAGCATTTTAAAAAATGGTTCAATTAAAAATTTAAAGGAAATATTTTGACAACCTCGTCTCTATCTGACCTACATTTTAATCATGATGTTAATGGTATTGTATTGTTAATGGTATTGTATCTTACTACTCCTAAGTAAGAACTTATGAGCTTTTATAGTAGAGCCATTGGATCTAATGTAAGCTTGTTACTCCTCAGCAGTGGAATAATTCCCCTCTGTGTTGCATTTGCTGGAGATCAAACCCCGGTTGGTGTGCTTGCAGGGCAAGTGCTCTGCTGCTGAGCTACATCCCAGCACAGAAAGCTCAAAATGGTTGGAAATTTGGACCCTCCACCTCTCTTCCTGAGTGTTTGGATGACACGCTCCTGATATCATGCCCATCTCCATCTTCAAGAGTTAAAATAGAGAGAAGGAGAGGAAGTTGATTAGCTAGTAATAGTTACAAGCACGAAGAAGAAGCATAAGATGAAGTCATATGAAAACTAGGACCCTGAGAACCTGAATGTGGAGCCTGATCCAGAGCCTGAGTTTCCTGAGAGCGTGCTGCTGCCCACCTCCCCACTTCCGTTCTCATGTCCAGTTTGGAAAGGGAACGCATTTCAGGAGATCAAAGGCAGTGGCCTCCTGCGCGGGCCTCTTCTCCTCTGTGGTAGTCTTTGCTTTAGGGCCTTGTTGGACTGCTGTTTAGTGGTGGATTTTTTATGAGGGGGGACGTGCATGCTGTCCTGCAAGCTCAGCAGTTTTTCTCATGGAAAATACGGTACTCCACAAAATGGGAGGGGGGGTATCTTTCTCCTGTCTTGGATACCTCCCTTTGTCATGCATCCGCAGGTAATTCTGGCTGGCCCTTCCTGGTGGAATTTCAAGAGGAAATACTTGAATTTCGTTTCCAAGTGCTTTCCCTTTTCTGAAAGAAAATAAGAAGCAATTCCTATTTTTTTCAGGTTCTTGGGGGACTGATAAGGGACACACTCGGTAATTTCTCTTTCCTTCCGGGAAAACATATTTTCAGGAGGAGAAGAATATTGTTCACTGACATTCTTACAAATTATGATTGTTTCCTTTTATGTCAGTAGTCAGAAGAAACCCTGAAAATGAGAGCTTTACAGATGGAGAAAATAATAAATAGCGTCTCCAAGAGAAGGTCCCATGGGTGATGTTAGCTCACTTTAACGATGGCGTTGGACAGCGGCTTTTGTTTTGCATGAGGTTTCCCTGGCAACACTTTTATTAGAAAACTGGAAATGGCAGAAAAGCACTGACATGTGTATTTTTATTTAAAGAGCTTAGGCAATGTTTCTTTTCTTTACTTTTAAGTTTTTGCTCATTTTCCATGTGTCATAGTCTTTTAGAGGATTAGTCATTGGTCGGATACTAATTTGTGCAAACACAGCTGCATGCTGAAGAAGTAACTTGGCTCTCACAAACTTACTTAGTGGCCGTCATTCTTCCTTGCATGATGAGGTATTACATGAAGAATGGACTGTTCTACTGCTCTTACTTTATTTCTATGTGTGGTAATACGGATCTTCATTATGATCGACTGGATATGTGTTCTAAATAATAACCGTGACATTTTCTTTGAACACTGGTACACTGTGATGAATTAGTGTTCCTACTTAAAAAAAAACCCAAAAGGTAAAAATGATTAATGACCCAGAGGATCAACTATGGCACCATAAAAGTTATCTTGATGTTTTAATGCTAATATTCAGCCAGTATTTAAAGATACTGCAAAGGAAATATTAACAGAACATTTCTGTTATATTCTATTTAAATTTATTTCTGGTTCAGCCTCAGTCTTCACGTAAAATATCTCAACTGATTTGTATGAAAGACTGGCTTCTTCTAGCAGGTGTTGGATGGTCTAGAAGGTACAAGGATTCTTGACCCTCACAGCATTTCTTACTAAGTTCTTACTAAGATTGAGTTGCATTCATTCAACACTGGATTTTGTCAGCTGCGTTTTTTATTGTTGTTGTTTTTGTAATTGAATACTGGCAAGTTGATTGACTGTAAATGCAAGAAAAGGTCATTTATTTCTGTGAAGATTAACAGGCATATTTGGGGAAACCCTGTTACTCCAAATTTTTCATGAAGATAGTTCTCAAATTACACACAAAATGTTTAGGAGAAAAATGTAGTATTACTCTTAGCAAGACAGTTTTTCTTGTTTCGTCCTGTATTTTAGTTCTGAGAGATCCGCACGGAACTACAGTTGACACTGAGAACACATACACACATATCAATGAAAACATTACAACAATCAAATGAATGGAAATTGTTGAAACCCCAAATGTCTGTGCCTACCTGTGTATGTAGGCCCTTCACGCTGTCTCCACTTTTACTTCAGAATATAAGTCTATGTGGCCACAGGTTACTTTGACCCTTACAATTCTGTTCAAATGAAATCATGCAGCTCACTTTTTTTTTGTTTTGTATCTTTCCTGGAGCATAATTATTCTGAGATTTATTCATGATGCTGTGTGCAACAAGAGCATGTTGATTCTTAACTTTGGATGGTGTCTGGTGCTCTGTGGATGCACCGCTTACCCCTCACATTCTGTGGGAGATTTTCACTGTGCCCAGAAGTGAGCCTTGTGAGTAAGCTGTACCACCTGTCTCTTCTTTTGTCTGTATATGCTTTAGCTCATTCACACACAGAGGTGCAGAGGTGAGGTGCTCGGCTCATCCTACTTACATATTTAGATTTCTGAGGAAATGGTCAAAATGTTGCCCCAAGTGGTTATTTTACGTTCTTACCAGCAGTCTAGGCATTTCAGGTTCTTCTGATCCTTGTTAATGTTTGGTATAATCTTTTAATTTTAGCTCCCTGAATGTAGACTTAACCATCTCTCATTACGGTTTTAACTTCCACCTCCTCAGTTTTTAGTGGTTTGAGCCATATTTTCACTGCTTATTTCTCATTCCTGCATCTCTGGCTCGCGTCACAGGAGGCAGCCAATGACCGCGAGTCATCCTCCGTGAACGTGAACCACTGGGTTGCAAACGTTCCTAGAAGAGGCTCTCAGACCATAGGCTGTGACCTGAAAAGTCCTTCAGTCTTAACTAAGCTGGCTTGGAGGACAACAGGTTACTGCTAGTATCACAGTTTTAGGGAACGTTTTGTGCCTATATTTTATATAAACTATATCATGAATTATAAAATGTTAAATATCTATACATGCCCAGTGAAAAATGTACATTTGTCTTGGAAGACAGAAATCTAGGTTGATGTTCCAATTTTATCTAAGTTTCTTCTACCATAATATGGTATTAAATGATCTGAATTAAAATTTTATATATTTGAAATAATACGTGCCACATATCAATCAATCAAAATGTGTTACACCCCCGATTCCTCTTCTAGTTTTATCACGCTTACTAACTCATACCGATTGTATGGAACACTGGGCTTTCCTGTGACACATGCGGAGCTCTGCCGCACTTTCCTGGCCTTCCAACTCAGGAATGCTCTCTCTTCCCTCTTCCCAGCCAGCAGTGATTGCACCACTATCTTGCCTTTAGTTAATCAAGTATTGATTTTGTTTTCTCTTTAGCTGTTCTCTACTTTTCCCCTATGACTGTACAAACATCAGTTTAACATTGCACATCCCAAAATTGGCATAAGAATTCTCCAGTGTTCTTACAAAGAAACTGGCCCCTCATTTTGCATTCTTCTCCTAGAAACATTGGTAACATGGTTCTAATGTGCTTATGCATTACTAATTCTTTCTGGAATACTGAAAAGGCTAATGTATTTGGAGCTTAGGGGGCCAGAAGCAAGAGAATGCAAATTAAAAGCATTATTTCATCTTTCTTATGTATCAGCAGGAAAAGGCAAATAGTTGCTACCACTTGGGGCCAATGAGTGTTTTGCTCTTGGGGGTGACATTGACTCATGCTCTTGAAAAAGCACACCATTTCATGAGTAATTGTTTCACATTTAAATAATAAATTAAAAAAATTATGGTTGCAGTCATAGAAACGGCATATTCTAAGTCATTAGAGTTTTCTGGCTAAATTTTTTATTCAATGTTTGGCTTAAGGTATATTTTTTATTATTTATAAATGTTTCGGGAAAAATAACTGCTCATAATCTTTCAATTGTTTATTTTCCGAAGAACTGAGTTGACAAATTATAGGGCATCATGAAACCTGGGACAGTTACTTCATTTCTGGAAGGGAAAAATCTGCTATCTGATTGATTGTTCCTTAAAATGAAATTACTTCATTTATTTGGAATGGCAGGTCACTATGAAAGACAGCATGCTCCTGTAGAATTTTTCTCTCTTGATCATGCAATTTTAGTTACTTAAGCAAAATAAAAATGAAAAATATTCCAATTTAAGTAGTTCACCATAAAATAGAATGCATGCAGTTAATAAAACGTATTTTGCATAACACCATCGTCTCTTGGCATTCAATGATGTTACACAGCATAGATTTTCATGAAGAAGAAAAATCAGATTAGCAGGAGTACTGGCATCCTATTTTGAGAAGCATATTTTGCACCCCAAACATAAAGATTCTCTCCTATCCCGCCTCTTCCCCCCGGTTTAGTCACTAGACTCTCAAGGTCAGTAGGCCAGAAGTCTACACAGAATTTGAATCTGTCAATGTCACATTTTTTGTGTTCCCAGAGTCCTGCACAATACTGCAGAGGAAGGAGGGGTTGGGCCTGGACAGGCAGCAAGCAGCTGCGAGCAGTAACACATCACATTTCTACCCAAGCACAGGCAGTGCCCCTGCCTGCTGTCCAGTGTTCAGCAAAGCAGCTCCTGCCAAACCTGCAGGGGGATGGAGCCAGGGAGCCCAGCCCGGCGTAAGCAAGGCGCCACGGGGGCCTGGCCAGCCCTTGAGGTCCAACGCACTCCCAACCATGTCTATCAAATCAGACGTGACCCCTGTTCCTGTCGATGGACACTAAGAGGACATTCTTAATGCACTTCTGCATTAATAAATCAACAGCATCGATTTGAAGAAGGAGAGTTACCTTTTATCTTTTTTAAAAAAAGAAATTAACTCTTCTGCAGTGTTTGAAAGTCTGTAACATTACTTGAACTCAGGCCCTAAGATGTCTTATATTTCTGTTTTTATCTATCGCTGTTTCTCAGTAGACAAGAGAACATACCAGCTCTGGTTGAGCCAGCATGTGATGAAAACTAAGTTATGAGATCATTATTAATTGGAAAATATGTAGTATGCACATTCCCCTTATGAGTTATCCATCCAAATAAAAGTGTTTCCAAATCAATAAGAGAAATGATTCAGGCTATTTGTTTTTCAAATTTCTTCACACAGTAGTAGCAAACAGAATCATGACTAATAGCATTGCTGACCCACTGAAATCTGTTTCTAAGATTATAGGTCCAACTAAATATTTTATTTTATTGTTAAGGGAGAGACTGTTCACTCCCTCATACCAGTTGATTAAAGCAAGTCTAATTCTGCACAACAGAGCTCCTCCCGACTGTCCACTGCCAGCTGACTCTGAGAAACAAACTTCAGTAACACATCTATGAAGATCCCAGAAATCCCTTGGCTGCTCTTCATGTTCCAATCTGTATACTCATCCCTCCAGTTAGCAACTGGTCAAGCTTTGAGCAAAAGAGCACATCTCGCCCAGGTTGAGTGTGATGTTGTGTCTAAGCAAAGGACCAGAAAACTTGTGATGAGAGTTGAGGAACTCAACTCCAAAACAAAAACTATTGGCAATAACTTGGGAAACTTTTTAATGAAAGAAAGAAAGAAAGAAAGAAAGAAAGAAAGAAAGAAAGAAAGAAAGAAAGAAAGAAAGAAAGTCTAGATGTGTGACAATACACTGATTGAAACCGATCACAAAATACAAAAGGAAGCACACATTGTGCATTATCTATTTCTTACTCCCATTCTAACAAGACATCATATTTGTTCATGTATAAGCATTGTGTGTGTGTGTGTGTGTGTGTGTGTGTGTGTTCAGCACTGACGAGTAAAGGCATGTTTTTACTTTAAACTTTGTATTTTGTTTGCAGATTGGGGATTTTTCTCATTAACTTCCTGCTAACCTAGCTAATAGATGACTGTTACCATAAATAAATATTTTTTCAAATATCTCATTAACTTCCTGCTAACCTAGCTAATAGATGACTGTTACCATAAATAAATATTTTTTTTCAAATATTAAAATATTTATCATATGTTTCATGTAATATAAGTTAAGAACAGGATCATGCCATGCCAACATGTGCTTGGACACTTGAGGGCTAATCTTGTGAACTGGTGATTCATTTTCTCCTCTGAAGACAAAGATGAGTAAATGTTATGAGACACTTAGATACCAAGTGTGAAGGCCTCATCTCATGACTCGTAGCCAGTAGAGGGTTCTGACTTTATCCAGAGCTTAGACTGCTATGCTTTGTCCAATCTCTGCATTTCCTCTCAAGAGGACTGCATCTCAAATGATTTCAGGCAAAGGTAATCAACTCTTCACTTGGGGAGCAGAAATACCTTGAGAAAGATGTGAAAAAGTGGAATGGAGCCCAGGCTGTTAGAGTACAAGTGTGAGTCTGTGTGGCCTTTGAGAAAGGGCCGTTGGGACAATGCTATCTTGGAGTTCTTGTCTTTTCTTTCCTTCCACAATTCTTCATTGCTGAAGGTCACTCAGGTCAGAGTCAGCAAGAGTGAGGCCAAGTCCATAATGGAAAAGTGCTTATGGCAAGTTTAATAAAAGAATTGGCTGAAAGGAGTACCCCAGTTTGTTAAAAGACATTGAAATTTGTTAAGAGTACATGCAATAAGTTCTACAGTGATTTAGTTTTCAAGATGAAACATGCTTTTCAAGACTTCCTAACATATCTACTGAGATGTGGGAATCTTCACATTTATTATGCTCAGGGCAAAATATTGCTGCCACTCTTTTAAAAGAAAAATCAGAATTATCATGGAATATTTTTCTTTGTTTTTCAATAATGACATTTTGTTTCTTCTTTCCTTTGTTCAAATATCCTTCTGAACATTGTCTCTTCCTCTGACACACTTTTTCCTCTAAACTAAGGAGTTTTTCTTTTTTTTAATGAGGACTGATAGGGAGTAGATAAATTGTTTAAATAAATCCCGTAATGTGTAATAACTAAGTGTGATGCTGTTCCTTACCACTGACCCTTCTCTACTGCCGGTTCTGCCAGGCCCTCTGGATAGCCAGCTCAGTATAATTGGGCCAATGGGAGAAAATTGATTGCATCTGCTAAGTATGAATTTGAGGGCAGATTTTGTCCACTTTCTTGTGGGAGGTGAGGCAGCTCACACTTGAAGCTTTTAGCATCTTCTGATCTGACAGTCTTGTTCTCAGACGTACCTATCACTCACGGCTATGACATTAAGTTATCTTTATTAAGAGTGGTAGATTTTTCACAAAACCTTCGTCAAGCCCAAGTTCATCGCTGAGGAAGTGCCAAACGTGATTTCCTACTCCGAGCTTCTGGGGTTTGTTTCAGCGCTCTGTTCCAGTTCACTTCATTTCTGAGTGTGGTGAAGTCCACATCTTTTCACAGCTCCCAATTAGGAGAAGGAGAAGAAAACCCCGAGGAAATAGAATAATTGCACAGAAGCAAGTCAATTCCTGAGCAGATTCAACACTGGTCATATGTTCAATTTGGAGAGGCTCGTTACCCAGAACACTATTTAGTGATAAATGTGTCAGTGAAATCTATTTAGAAAAGTGACTAGAGAAAAAAATTTAAATATTGATTTGGAGAGAGCACTTCAAATATCTACTCTTCCTTCTCAACTGTACTGCAGAAGTAGGAACAGGTCAGTCAGGAGCAGGTTCTAGTGGCAACAGTGGAGGTATGTCATATGTTTGAGGAGAAAATACACTCATTTTATGGAAAGCAATAGGAAAGCCTGAGTCTGCTCTTCACTGAAGGTGGAAGCCAGCTTCATGGCGATCAAATCCTTTATTGTTTTTGGAGGTCTCTTTATTTATTTTTATGTTTTGGCCACCTTTAAGTAGCAATGCAAAGGAGTTTCTATGGAATGAGTCAGTGTATGAATACAATGCATCTTGAACAGTGTCACCCGTTTGTACATTCTCATCCATCCCTCCCCCCTCCACCTCTTCCCTCATTCTTGTCATATAAGGTATATATCAGGTTCCTAAACACATTCTCTCCTTCTTCTCCTCTTAGTTTGTCTATCCCTTTCCCTTGACTCCACCTCACACTTTTCCAATATGTGCTTCCTGGTGTTTATTTTGTTGAACTTCAATTCGCCTGTTACACTATTTTATTTTTATTTGAGAATTATATTATTTGAGTTCCCTCTTGAATCTACCATATTTCTATGAGCATCTATGTATATATGTATATTACATTATTACAATATATCTATATACATTTGCATACCACTCAATGTATTTACACCTAATTTTAAAAACTAAAATCTAGCTTCCACATGTAAGGGAAATCATGCATCTTTTTGTCTTTTTGAGCCTGACTTATTTCCCTTAACATAATTTTTTTCAGGTCTTTCCATTTCTATACAAATGATACAATATCAAATTCTTGAATACTGAAATGCCATTTTGTCTCTATTCTGTCAATTTGTAAATCACATCTAAGATGAACCAGTAATACATGGAAGAAAAGAACTGAATGGTTTATCAGAAAAGAAAAATACTCTAGGATTTCTTTGATTTGATTTTAGATTAAAACCAGTCTCTGAGTATGGCGTTGAAATATCTAAAGAGAGAACTTGGGGATTTAATCTGGATACTTGAAAATATTAATAGGAAGTAGTATTGTCTTGCTTTTGAAATAAATGCCAATATATTAGCTTTATAAACTTGTATTTATTTAATTTTCTTGTCATTCTAAAGCAATACTTTATTTCTAGTTTATATACACTAGGATTTCTTACTTGTTATTAAATAACATTTTTTTCTCCTTTGTCAACCCTACCTTCTACAATATGTATAAATACATGTAACTTTTCTTAAACATCTTTCTTGGGCTAAAGTTTTGGCTGTCTTAAATACTCTAATGGTTCCAGCATCTGTCATTCTGAACCCTGTCTTCAAACTAGAGGCTCTGCATGTTTTCTGTATTCCATCATTTCTGGAAGAAAGCCAGAATTCTTATGTAGGAAGCAGAGATTGAAATAAATAATTTTTTATGATTGAAAATCAACTACTATTCCTTTAGTTCCTTATGGTGAGAATTTGTATGAGTATAGTCAGAAATTGTCTTACAAAATAATTTGGTATTGCTAAAGATTTTCTTAGTTTCTTAGCTTGTAGCTTAGAAATTCCAAGGAATTTCTCTTGAATATATACCTACATCTATCTGTTTATGTGTGTCTCTTTATATGTACATATGTGTATGTATACATATATGTCAATATATAGACATATATACATATGTATGCAGTGATATGCATTGATAGATCTAGGCAGATCCAGGTATGTGTTTATATATACTGCCTATAAATATAATACAATGTAGATTGTGATGAGGGGATTCAAGCCAGTGCCCTGTTTATGCTGAGCACACTCTGCCACCAGCCAACCCCAGGCTCCTCACTTCCTGGTCCTGTCTTGCCTCTCACTCCTCTCTACCAGCCTGTGCATTTCTGTCCTGACCTTCTGTTCTTGCCCCTCCGTGGTGGCACCTGCTGTGGTGGGGCGCGTTCCGTGCCCTCGCTCAATCCTGGGCCTTAGGCTGGGACTTCTATGCATGTGTCCACACTACTCTCTGTAAGACCTCTTGTCAAATTGGGTCAGAGGCCCCTCCCACCCACACAGGACACCTTCTTGGCTGCCATGGCGACTCAGACACAATTCACCTTCTGAAGCATGCAGGGCTAGGATTACCATAAGTATTCTCAAAGCAAAACATTCAACCCCATCATATATGGTTTCCTGAACTTTCCATGTAGGTGCCTGTCATTCCCAACCATGTGAGTGAGTAATTCATCCTGGGACATTAGTTTTCCAAGGGATTCAAGAAAAAAATTGAAATTGTTCTTTGGCCAATATTTTTTTCTTCTCCTAAGTGTGAATTTAATGCTTTTACCCAGCTTTCATTCCTGGGTGGTAAGAGCAACGACAGCGGTGTGTTCTCATCTTATGAACACAGTATAAGTCCCCGGAAATCTCACAGAAACCATATTCTAGACCTTGATGACATTAAGTTTGTCATAAATCATTCATGCACTGAGTTAATTTTATTTAGCTTCTTTTAAGGCTTAAGATGGGGGCTAGCTGAGGAAAGAAACTCCATATGAAATGTCTTGGTTTTTCCCTAGATCAATTAGCTTTTAGCAGGAGCTCAATGAACATGCAATGTTAATAGACAAACAGAGCACGCCAAAGGGACCCAGTGCAACAGCTCCTACAAAAATCACATTTGTTCTGTTTACATGTGCTCATAACTAGGTTATATCGTGCTGGAGATCTTTTCAAAATATTACTAGAGTGTTTCTGCTTTTCCCTGATATGAATTATTTTTCTAAATACAACCCCACCAAAACAGAAGTATAGGTTAACATTCAGGGAAATTTTAGCATTTTCATAACCAGGAAACCCACAAAAAGTTATTCTTTTTTTCCAAGAACTTACTAAACCTTAGGGATGTATGTGCCCTATTTTGTAAAGGCAGGGTTTTATATTCTATACACAGGCCGGTGGCTGATGCATTATATAAAAGGTGAGTGTGTGTGTGTGTGTGTGTGTGTGTGTGTGTGTGTGTGTGTGTGTGTGGTGTGTGCATGCCTGGTTTTAAGTGTTTGCATTATTGTCATATTATGAAATGTTTCAGAAAGCCTTTGGCATGACTCTTCATATTTCCAATGATATATTCTTCTGCCAGGCATCACAATCTACTGTGCTGTCAGTGTGTGAGAGAGAGTTTCTCTGTACCCACCAACACAATGAAATCAGATATCATGCTCACAAATGTCAGCCCTGGCAAATGTCTCTTTTCAAGCACTAGAACATTATTGTGGAAGCTCCCCACAGAGCCATTTTCTAAATTGTCTGAGCAAGTAGAGTGGGAATGACTGAAAAGAAGAATAAATGTTTTTCTTACCCTTGTGGTTGGCAAGGAGAAAGCTTTGATTGTTAGAAGATGAGTCTAGGAGAGCAGAAAGGAAATCATCCTCATTTATAATTTGATTTTTCTAGATGTCCTCAGTTGCATTTGCTTTGCACGTTTGCCCTCCTGGATTTTCAAAGTCCTTTGTTTGACGGCTGTTAGCACTCTTTGAATTCTTAGCCAAAGGGTTGCAAAGTGATCAATGCACAGAGAATTTTTGCTGGAGCAGGCATTATTATTTTTTAAAGATTAAATACATTTATTTCTGTAAGGTTTGCACATAGAAAGCTTGACATCTTTTGTAAGAGAGATAGATCTTCAGTGCTTTTGATCATTGAAACTGAAGAAATAGTTTAATCCTAAAATCTCAGAGTTGGTAAAATGACTGTAAATTATTTATAGGTAGATATAGATTCTACTATCGAAGGACATGTGCATGAGATAGGATTGAGAGCAGGTGTTACCCGACATTGCACAAGGTTTAGTTTCCCCATCGTCAGTGTTTCTGTTTTGAGGCAGTTGTATTCTGTGTGGGGCTGTGCAGTAGTTGTACGGAAGTGTTAACTCATTTGCAAAATTCACCTTGCGTCCATCCTGTTTTATTTTATGCCTACTTCATGATAACTCCAAAATTGTATAGCCTTGTGGAGTGCAACAAAACATTCCTCCTGAGTCATCAAGTCTGCATTTCTCATTGTGAAGACAAGAATATGAAACCCAGATGTGAGACGTGTCACTGAAAGGACTGATGGACCTAGAGGTGACAGAGCGAAGGTAAAAACATTGCAACAGTCTCATCCCACGGAGATCTTCAGGGGAGGACATGTTTCAGATTTGTCTTCTCAGCTTCACCCATGCTCACCTTCCCTGCTTCATCGGAACACTCAAAACAGCGAGCACTCTTATTCTCCAAGTCAGAAAAAAGAGTAACACTCATGAAATGAGTGTCAGTCTTCAATATTTGGTCTGCATCACAGGCATGCACAGCAAGAGAGTCACCTGCAGGGAATATGTGAATGCACATATTTGCATGCCATTGTGTATTTATGCTCTTGTAGTTCTTAATAAAGAATCCTACAGAAGCTAGAAATAATAGCAGTCTGGTAGTAATTAACACTCAGATCTTGGTTTCTCAAGACCATTCTCTCTATAAAATAAAAAAATCTACCTAGCAAGATGGCTTATCTATAAGCTTGAGTTGGAAAAATGTGAAAGCAGTCCTAAATACTGGCCCCCAATGTAAAGCAACTTGCATAACATAATAAAGTCGTGTCCAAAAGATGCAGTGGGCTTACAATGTGTCACTGTCAGGAGCATTTAAAGCAGAAAAAAAATCAGCCATGGATTGTAACTTTTATGTAAAAACGAAATCTCCAAATCTATACTGATAGAAGATAAAATGAATGAGTAAACTAGAGAGTGGATAGCTCTACCTAATTCTAGAGCATCAACAAAAAATGTAGAAGAAATGAGGTAAAGTTAGAAAGTTGCTTTTTGATTAAAATATGCTAGTTATTTCAAATAAGGGAAAGCATGGGACCTATGTTTTTTGAGCTTGGCTTACTTCACTTAATATAATTTTTTCTGAGTCTTTCCATTTCCTAACAAACGGGGCAATGTCATTCTTTCTGATGGAGGCATAGAATTCCATTGTGTATATATACCACATTTTCTTGATCCATTCATCTACTGAGGGGCATCTGGATTGGTTCCATATCTTAGCTATGGTAAATAATGCTGCAATAAACATAGTTGTGTTGGTAGCTTTAGTGTGGTCTTGTTTGTGCCCAAAAGTGGGATTGCTGGGTCATAGGGGAGCTCTATGTAGAGACTTTTGAGGAACCTCCATACTACTTTCTAAAGTGGTTGAACAAGTTTACACTCCCACCAAAAATGCAGTAGGGTTCCCTTCTGTCCACAACAACCAAACAACCCAAGGGCTATAAATTGAAAGTAGAACTACCAACTCTACCTGAAACTGGTTGGCAAAAACTTTAATTATGATCAGATCCATTTATATTTCTAAACTATTTCCCCACAAAATATCACCACATCATTATAATTGAATTCAATATTAATGTTTCTACATACTTTTCAAGGGGACAGTGACACATAAGCCTTTTTAACGGTCAGGCTAATCACAATTTCTGGAAGGAGTTGATATTTTTTGTCTCCTCTGAACTGTGGGAGCATGGCATCACACTCCTAAAATCATGGCTTAGATGTACAAAGAGCGAACGTTTACCATCCCAACTAGATGGTGTGATTTAAATATTTTTGGTTATTCTATATCTTTGGTTTCTGTGTATTAAATGTTACTATACAGAATTGGCACTAGTTATTTAAGTTAGACAACTGTTAGACTAGAAAACATTTTTCACCTTAGAAAATATACACACCGGTGTTATCATATTAGTGAGTATCTGCATTGTTGTGAGGTGGCTTATGTCCTATTTCTGGAACTTTTCTGCACATTTAAATCATTCCCAAATCAAAATGTTGGAAAGATAAATATCATTCCAGATTTGAAGATGGGGACCAGAGATGAAGCAGTGTGACTAGATCTCGCTGAATTATTTTATGTGTGGAATTTTCGTTTAAAATAAATTATTCAGGATGCTTTCCCTTGAGTCAGCAAGACCCCACCCCAGTTCAGTTATAGGACTTGATTTCATGGCGTTTCATGAAATTGTGTCAAAGTAAGTAGACAACATTTCGACATGTGCTGTACATGGCCTTCCAAGTGTTCACAAAGCTGTCATTTTGAACGGTTAATATTACCATAATAAATTGCTATGCATAAAGACTTAAGTTTATTAAGGGAAATCGAGAGTCCAAGGACTTACCAGATGCATTTTTTTTGTATTTTCATATCTTATATAATACCCAAATGAAGCCATCCAGACATAACGTCCGCAGTCCGGGAGTGTGAGCTGTCTGGTCTCAGTTTCTTACATGGGTGGGGTTCTTTTTCAGGACAGCTCCAATCAACTCTCTCTTTCCATGATTTCCTTCTTAGAAAGATGGAGACCACTCAGTGCTTGCTATACCCTCCTCTGTGACATCCCAGAACCCACTGCGTGCTTAAAGGCACTTTATCTTTTCCACATTGTGAATCACGTTGTCGATTGTTTCCTGGAACAGAGCAGGTTGCGTTTCTTGGCAGCTCACGCATCGCTACCAGCTCCTAGACGACTTCAAGTCCTGTCTGTTCTCCAATCCAAAAGTGGTAATCCTACTTCCTATGCCAGTCTTAATTCCAGGTATTGTATTTTATCACACTTACTGCTTTACCACATACCAGCTGGAATATCAGTGGCTTCAAACACACAGACAAACAAAAGTCTTCCATTCTGTGTGACTCAGCACAAACTGCCAAGACTAAGTGGGAAATACTTTGGGCCTTTACATGCAGCTTCAGACACCCGAAGTGTTTTGCTCACATGCCTACTGACTGGAAAAAATGTCAGATGATTGTGCTTGAATGGACCACGCTCAACTTCCCAAATGCTGTCCTAACTACCCTTCTAATCATCTTCCTATAGGGCAAGTCATGGTTCTAAGACCATATATACTTTTGTATTTGTTTATATGTATATATGTGTATGCATTCCCTATATATAGAGATACATATATCCACATCTATCTATCTAACTATACAAACATACATATGTTATGAAAGATATATTCAATGTTGGGGAATGAAAACACTTTTTTCAAAGTTACAAAATATCGTAAGGGGAGACAATGATAATACGGAATTATTTCAAATTTAAAATCTTTACTCCACAAATATAAAAATAAATACCTAGGCCAGAGGGTCTAGGAAAGAGTTGCTGCAAATCTTATAAAAATTGAATTTAGAATATACATTCTATACAAATCAAGAATATAATATAAAAATAAACTCTCAACAGGTGGCAAAAAGTCTTGAAGACACATGTCATCCATGAGGTTTTATGCATGAGCAATAATCCCAGTAAAAGGACAAAATGTCATTACCTATCAGAAAATTAGAGATTAAAATTATATCACTTAGAATGCAGAAAATATAAAGTCTAGAAACAGGACAAATTTAATCTAAGTCAATAGCATGCAATAGAAAACTAGACATCAAAAAAGATGAAGTAGGAAATCAATAGATTAAAACTAACAGAATAAAGCATTCCCTGAAAATATAGACAAAATTAATAAGCTTTTAGCTAGGCTAACAAAGACAGAAGAAGAAATGCAGTATTTAATATGAGAAATGCCACAAGGAAGGCGCATCCGGACAGGCCCTGTGGCCAAGGGAGTGTCGTGAAAGACTGCTCTCAGCAGCCTTGCTTCCACACTCACGAACCTCAGTGACATGGACTCATACCTTGAAAGATGCCGGTTTCCGAATCCTACCCAAGAAGAAACAGAGGAAAAGGAACAGACATACATTTACAAAAGAAATTGCATTAATAATTAAGAGTCTCCCAAAGTACCAGAATCTGGTACTTTGGATAATTATAAAAATTGCAGCAACTCTCTATGGTCTTTCAGAAGAAGAGGTTGGAGTGTTAAGGCATAGTTAATAGAACACCAAACCCAGACAAGCTCATCACAGGAAAGAAAACCACAGATCCATTGATTGCGTGAACGCAAATGTAAAATCCCTTGATGCAACACCAGGCCACTGAATCAAGCGGTGTGCAACAATTTTCATGACAGCCAAATGTAATGTCTACCACTTACTCAAGGCTTATTACATATTCATAAATCAATTAATGTAATCTCTCACATAAAAAGAAGCCAAAGAGCATGGTCTTACCAGTATATGCAGAAAAAATATTTGATGAAATCCAAAAGCTTAAAGAATATTTAAGCAAACTGGGAATGTGGAGAACTTCCTCAATTACTAAGAATTTGTATCAGAAGCCTTCAGTTAATGAATGTGATTCCTCACCTGTGCTTTTCTCTGTTGCACTAGGATTCCTAACCACTGCAGTAGGAGAAGGAGAGACAAATCCTTATGCCCTGTCTTTGTTCTCAGATGGGATCGAATGCCCCTCTGGTAACAGGACTCACTTGGCCCCCTGGGAAAGCAACTCCAAGCATTTGGGGATACGGAGTCTTCAGATCAGTTCCTTCTTCTGCCCGGAGATCTCTCCTATCAGAAGCCAACGTCACTACTTTTTCTTTAGGTCCTTCTTGTACTTTCCCCAATACGTCCATCACAGAAAGGGGGCACTGATAAGCCTCTTTAGGTTTTATTTTCCTTCCTCCTTTCCTCTCTGGTATGCCTTGCCTTCTTTCATGCAACAAACTCATGGCGTTGCTGATGATGAATCTCTAACAGAACAGTCCCTTGAAAACAAGAGGATCACTATTCTTTATTCTAATATGAACTGAGGATGGTGTTCGTATACAGCCAACATAAAACCACCTTTGTGGGCTGGGAAGGTGGCTCAGTGGTAGAGTGCTTGCCTTGCATGCATAAGGCCCTGGGCTCGATTCCTCAGCACCACATAAGCAGAAAAAGCCGGAAGTGGGGGTTGAGGTAGAGCTTTAGCCTTGAGCTGAAGAGCAGAGGGACAGCGCCCAGACCCAGTGTTCAGACCCCACAACCAACAAAAACAAAAACAAAAACCAACTTTGTATTTGAATGACTAACAGATTGAGAATCACTCCCTGCTTTATTCATTCTTACCAGATATTCATTCTGTACTCTACGTTGATTCTGATGGCTTCCTTCTTGGACCTTCATGATGGCAAACATTTCTCATGTCAGAATCACCCAGGAACTCCTGTCATTGAATTCCAGCAGGCGACCCTGAGCAGCAAGCATGACCCAAGGTCCCTCTCACAAAACTCTTCTGATGTTCACAACACTTCAGAAGTATATGTAAGTCATCCTTATTAATTATAGTAATTATAGAGAAAATACAAATCCCAAACATCTGAGTTAATAGAATTTTCAAGCCAAAGACATGAATTCTCTGTATTAGGCACTATCAAAGAGATAATCTTTGCTTTTCATGATGCAATAGGTTTTTTTTTATTATTAACCAAAACAACTTAGTAGATTTTCAGTTAAAACAGGAAGTTCATTTGCTATTAAAATGTCTCAATATGGCATTCATCAGAAATATTATTATTTCTTTTCTTCCTCTATAGATAAACAGAAATCTACACACACACATACACACACACACACACACACACACACACACACACACACTCACCCCAGACTTGTATTTTTGCTGGCTTGAGAAGTAGCACTGCTAGTTTTATATAAATCTTGTGTCTTGTGGCAGAGTCAAACTGATTTAGATACAATTTACTTTAAAACCAATAGGCAGTATCTATATTACAATTTTGTTCCCCCCCTTCTTTCTTTCCTTTATATGCATTTTTTAGCAGTCCTATCCCTCTGAGTTTGTGCTCATCAATCATACTGGGAGGCTGGCTTAGAGTCTCCACACTTCAACATTAACTGGATTACTGAGCTGGAAAACTTACTCAAAGTTTAAAATGTGATAAACGTAATCAAATTGCTCTAGTCAAATTCTAACAGTGGTGAATAGATGACACTAATTACCTTTTCTTATTATGCTACAAATGTGGTTTACTCCATCTTTATTCATGAAGAAATACCATACAGCCCACTAAGGAAACTGCAGCAGGATGTAATATTAGCTTATTTGTTTCTTTAGTTTTGCTTCTTTCTTTTTCCAGCATCCAAGAGATGTAATTTTAAGCTGCACTGTTTATATGCAAGTTTCTGTTTCTTGCCCACTTTAGAGGATAATTGTTATTCACTGTAAAGCTTCGCATTTCACATAAACAAGTGCTTTCAAAACTCCAGCAAAGTGATAGAAACCAATTTTTTTTTGTTGAAGTTTATTTTTGTTTTGGAGGAAATGAGATTGTTTTCAATCAGTTAACATAGAAAACAAATGGATCATATACTAAGAAAGTGTATGAAGATGAGAGAAATTAAACTCATCTTCTCAGAAAGACAAAACAAAACAAAATAAAATGGGTAGACAAACAATCAACCCTAATTTATTGTTAGGAAACCCTAACCTAGTCTGTTAGGAAAAAAAACATGGACAAACAGGACTCTAAAGGACATTCTCTATTTTTAACAGGGGGAAATTTCCCAGTCTTTCACTTTGACAGTAGTTCATGGCAAAAAGCAAGTCAAAGTTGCTTACATGTTTCTTTTTTAAATACCCTGCACCCCTGTGTCTAAGGGTCCTCAAAGGCAGTTCACAGCTCTGTTACTCAGTACATATGAACTAATTCTCAACACCTACTCCCGTACCCAGCTACATTATCTACTAATTCTGTGCCCATGTTTGATCACCAGAATTTGCTTTCTTTCTTGCCTGTGAGGAAAATATGACTTGAACATGCTTCAAGAGTCCTAAGTAAGTGTCAACTTAATTCAGAGTGTTAAAGCAATAAGTAGTGATGCACATCTAGAAACGATAATGTCTTAAAAAATAACAAGCTAAAGTGATTTACCATCTTAAAAATTAACAAACTAAAGTGATGTTTAAAAACTTTGCCACAAAATAAATCTCTGGGAGAAAGACGATTTATGACTGAATCCTAAAAATTCTATAGAGGTAACGTGGGATAAATTTCTCTAACAAATATTGTTTGTACTTTTCATTAAAGATCAACACTGCAGGATTTTAGCTGTAACAAAAACTAAATATCTAAAAGTAAAAAAATATTATTTTCCCCACATTTAACTACTAATATTTACTAGTACTGTTATAAAAACGTGGGGTTATATGTAAACAAAATTATTTTACACATACAAGAAGATGTTCTAAAGATACATGGCTTGGTTAGGATAGGACTTTCCAACACAGTTCTCTGTGGGTACAAATGGAGAGGGTTTTAAGACACAGAGTGAGGGGTCAGGTGTGTAAGATGCTGTCCTCCCCTGTCATGAAGAACCATCTCTACCTCTCGTTCCTTCATTGCTAAATCTTTCTGTTGGCAAGGACATAGTAAGGGGCAGAAAGAGCGGATGAGGCATCCCCAGGCACTCTTGTCTCCAGGAAGATTTTCATTCTTATTTGTCATAATGCATTTTTAAAGGGAGGCAAAAACTTCACCAAGATGGCAAGATAAGAAGAGTTTTTGATAATTCCTCCCATAGATTGACAGTCCAAAACCTGGAAGAGGAGAGATGACAAAATGGTTCTTGCTGCGCTGAGTTATGGAATGATACAGTTGAGAATACTATAGTCCCTGTGAACTGGAAAATTATTATTTTTTTGCTTTTTTTTAATTTAATTTAATTTTATTTGTGAACATACTGTACAGAGGGGTTACAATTGCATGGGCAGGATAATGCGTAAATTTCTTACCAAGCATTGCAGCCTCCTCCTTTGTTTACCCTTCACATCCCTTCCCAGCCTCCCCCCCTCCCCCCAATCCCAATCCTCCTTCCCCCCTCCCCCCACCTGGAAAATTATTTTGTAAAAAAAGGAAAATTATTTAGCAATGGCCGGGAAATTATGTTAAGGTCAAATAAACGGCGACTTTTCATTAAAGAGCAACAACAATGACAGAAAAGAACGTAGACGTTTCTGATCGAGCATCCTCTTTGGTGCTCCACTCTCCGGTTTGCGATTAAACGAAGACACCTACAAACAAGAGTGACTATGGAAAACACCCCCGGAACGCAGGTGGATGGTGATTTTATGTAAAAGAAATGTTAGTGCACTTCATATAATTTAAGTCTTTTCATTTCCTAACAAATGAGGCAATGCCATTCTTTCTGATGGAGGCATAGAATTCCATGGTGCATATATACCACATTTTCTTGATCCATTCATATACTGAGGGGCATCTGGGTTGGTTCCATATCTTAGCTATAGTAAATAATGCTGCAATAAACATAGTTGTGCTGGTAGCTTTAGTGTGGTCTTGTTTGTGATCATTTGGGTAAATGCCAAAAGTGGGATTGCTGAGTCATAGGGGAGCTCTAAACAAACCAGGCCCAACAAAACATAGGTCCCATGGTTTCCCTTATTTGCAATATCTAGTATATGTCTGAATCAAGCAGAAAAGGTTAGATAAGTTGAGGTTAGGGGAATGAACCCCAAGATAAGCATTCAAATGTTTTTTTTTCTTTCATGCAATTGTTTCCATCATATTTATAAGATGATTTCTATGTTGCTTTGTATGTCCTTCCCCCACAGTATAACCCATACTTTCACTGTATTTGATGTTGGTATAATTTGTGGAGGGGAAGGGAACAAAAACAAATCGTTTAACTAGGGATATAGGTGGACCCATTGCAACAATGAGATGTACAAGTCGTTCTGCTGAAAAACGAACGGGGGGAGTGGGGGGAAGGAAGATTGGGTGGGGGGGGTGAGGGGAGGATGGGAAGGGATGGGAAGGGGAAACAAAGGAGGAGGCTACAATACTTGATAAGAAATGTACTCATTATCTTGCCCATGTAATTGTAACTCCTCTGTATGGTATTCTCACACACACACAAAGAAGGAATTGGAACTGTGGTGATACTTTTTATATATATTTATATATATTATATATCTATATGTAAAAAAAGGAAAATGTTAGTGTTTAATGATAGAGTCATTATTTTTTCCAATAAAACATTACCTCTTGTCTTCCTTTTGAGTCAGCTCAGATGTAGAGTGTATTGTAAGGACGTAAAAGTAAATTGGAAGGAGAAAGCTTGGGTTCATGCTTGTTATGTGTTGTTGAGCTTCATCCTCCTCTGGATCAGTGGGAGGAAGGTGGGTGAGCTAGCGCAGGCCGCCCTGGAAGGTGGTGCTGGGCCTTCTCTGAGATCTGAACAGAGTACAAGGCAGGTTGTGGGAGGGTCAGAAACTAGCGGGCAGCAAGGGAGAGGATTCAGCATCTCTGGGTGCTAACTCCAAGAGCCCAGCATTCATTGCCTGGTGTGCGGAATGCTGGGTTTTCTCAGGGAAAGTGGAGCAGGCCGTGGGCGTGTGTGCATGGGTGTTCTGGACAGTAGAGCACCAATGCAGAGCTGACCCCAAGTCAACCAAGTCACAAGTTTTCACTATGTTCTGGATTGGACTGGCTTGGATCAAGGAAATAATGAATTATATGTCATTATCAAGGGAAATGTAAACAAAAATAGCTAATAGCTAAATACACAATAGCAAAATATGTATGTGAAGCCAGATGTAACATCAAGACCTTGGAGTTGGGTCTTGTAAGATGGGTGAACTTGGGAATCACTTTAAACTGTGGCATGGGGAGGCTTGAATGGAAAAGCCAAAATGGAGGAGGAGAATTCAAATGAACTGATGAGGAGCATATTGAGAGAATGCAATCCTGAGGACCCTGAGGATTGGCCAGGGTCAGAGATGGATGAGTCTCTAATGATCTCCGAGGAGTCTGATATTGTTACAAGAAAAGAAAAAAAAAATGCCACTCTGGTCTTTAATCTCCTGAGCACAGGCAACAGGGTGAGAAGATCCAGGGCTCTGTAAACAGCTTTGTGGCCGTGAAGATGAACTGAAGTGATTATAGTGAATTTAAAACATTTTCCTTTATTTAATTTTCCCAACTTATTTACTATTAAAAATACATTTGCAGGCAGAGTGAGTGCAAGCAGACATAATTTTTATCAAATGTTTCGGAAACACAAATGAACTTGAGAGAAATTTGCAAATAGTGAACACTTAATAAGGTTAAGAAAGTGCAAAGCTACAATCCAGTGCCAGCGTGAGGAGGGCTGTTGTCCACATTTTACCTGCAGCAGGGGAGGGCATTTATCAACATGGAGGCTTCATGGGGGCAAGGAAACAGTCTGCCACCCCCTGGTAGGGTTCATTTTCAGACACCTCCCTGCCCACTTCTGCCCCTTATCAACCCCTCTCCTACAGGGGACAGCAAAGGGAGGGTTGTAGGTGTGCGCGCTGGAGGCTTTGGAAAACCCCATGGCTGAGGATGAAGCTGGCTTTGGGTCCTGAAGCCACACAGAGGTGGCAGATGAGAGAGTGTCAAGGCAAGAATCAGGTGTGTGAGGGGTGGTCGGGCCGCGTGCAGACTCACGCCACCTGCGACTGCTCCCAGGGGCTGGTTAGAAAGGAGGAAGTTAAAAAGCAATGCCGTCCCCTTTAAGCCAGGAATTCTCTGAACTCTGCATTAATTCTCAGCTGAAATATCGACTTCCTGCCGCTCTGATCTTCCTCACAAGTTTCTGAGCCCCCGTGTGTCTCCAGGCTCATTTGAAGCTATAAATGCCGGTCACAAAGGTTTCTACCATGATCAGCTGGGATAATGGGTTTGAGATTCCTAGCACTCACCTGGACAAATGGCGAAATGTGCAAACAAACTTTGGGGGGACAGGCGGCAACAGAATGACATTTGGCATATTACATTCATAAAGAATGATGTATAAATAAAGATGTTATAAATAAAAGGTAAAGACAAACCACAATTGTGAGAGATTATTTACAATTAGTATGAAGAAGTATGGGTCAACAGTTGTCTGCCTTCCATGTTGAAACTCACTTGTTTGGATTTTAATGTTAGATCCCAGTATGTTGTAGCAAATCTTATTTCATCTGAAAAGCATCTATCTCTTGAATGCTTATACATATATATATAGCTTATATATATACACACACAGATATGCACACATATAAACATATTTTTAGAATTGAGTAAATTAGATTGTTACAACCCTGAAAGCATTCGTGGATTAGGTTTGAAGACTATGTAGAGTGTCTTACTAAACAGAAAGAAGATTTCAAAGACAACAGATGAATGATCAGAAATATAAATATCTTTAACCTATTGTAAAGTGTTATACTCAGCCATTGTGTTAAAATTAAAAACAAAATCTGGGCTAGGGACACATTAATCCTTTCTAGAGTATCTTGATTTGTGACACATCTCAGAAACCTAAACCTTGGAATCAGTCAAATGAAACTGTCAGAACCTTGGATTCCGTACAAAAAGAAAAGAAAAGAAGGCTGGAATTTCTCAGCTGGCACTCACGTAACATCGCCAAGATTCGAACCAGTTGGGGCATGACAACAAACTGCTAGCACCAAGCATTTTGGTACTTGTCCCTGGACAAGGAGCCCGAGGCAGAGATCCTGTAGCGTGGGCACCGCATCCTGAAACACTGTAGGGCCGACTGATCTGTCTGCGTTGGGCAAAGTGGGGTAGAGCACAGCCCATCTCACTCCCTGTAGCATCAACACGTCTCCTTAGAATTCCAGGTGATGCTAAGGGACAGGAATCCGAACCCCTCTGTGCAGAGAAGATGGGGCCTTTGGAGTCTGGTTATCTCCTAGCGTTTCTCTCTACAGGCAGACAGCACAGGGCTGTTGACACTGCTGGAGAGGGAAGAGGAGCAAATCTAAACAAAACGAGACACACACACACATGCACGTACACACATGCACGTACACATGCACATACAATTATACATGCAGTGCAAATTCTTGCAAGCAATATTGACTCGTGTTGCAGGTCACGAAGCGAGACCACTGTTTCAGAGTTGTCTCATCTCCACAGCATCTGTGTGCTGCGTCTCTCTCTTTACCTTTCCTTTCTCTAGCACCTTTTCCACTCTCCGTCCACACTCTTCTCCCACTGAGAAAATAATTAGCTAAACAAGCAGGCTCCATCCTTCATTCAGACTGGGCCTGTCTTAGCCGTCTGCCTCCTGTCTCTTCCCCTGGGAGGTCCCGGCCTTGTCCGATCACCATCTCTTGAGCCAACCATTCCAGATGCACCTTGAAATGACATTGTTCCCCTGTCCACTTCATCCTCCTGCTTAGTTTCTGTGGAGAAATGCAAAGCATCTCTGAGCTACAGTGAGCGGCAGTGAGGCACCATGAATGTCACTTCCTGACTGTATCGAGGGTCCCCACACAGTAAAGAGTCTAAAGAACAAAGAGAACAGTACTGGCAAAGTGCTGAAGAAGTTCTCACTGAGTAAGGAAGACTACGCAGCACTGAATGATCCACGTTCAGTTTCATTCTGATAGAAATAATCCATATGTTGAGAGTTAGTGTTCTAGTGACCATGTGTATTGTGCAAAATCTACTTTGCGGCATCTTTATCTACTTTTCTTTTAGAAAAAAAAGTTATGAAAACAAAGAGAACCGGTAGAATATCCTTTCTACAGACAATGATCTGAATGAAATTGACCTGGATATAAAGAAAGTTACATTTGAAAATAAGATGACTTTTATCGTTTTCTTGTAAATACAAAATATTTATTTGTTTACAACATAAACACTTTCTTATCTTAAATATCAATAATTAAAGATTACTCCAAACGCCAAGGTAAGCTATGGATTTTTCTTGAACTCTACATTATTAAAATCTGTTATTCTTTCTCATGCCTAAATTAAGAAGAGAGATGTCATTGATTTTTGCATCTGGACCAGAGTGTCTCCCATGTGGCTCTTTTCTAATGACATCTGGCCTTGAGCAGGTAGGGAATAAAGAACTAGGAAGAAAGTAGACTTTAATTAACTACAAAGACTTCTCAGGGCCATTTTTAAACACTGGCGCTGCATTGCGAGACAGAGAAAAGATAATTAATAAAAGAGTCTCTCTAGGAAAGAAATGAGTCAGAACTAACGCTGTTGGAATGTCTGGCACTGGGGACAGCCTGTGTGACAGGACACGGCAGTTTCCATCTGCTGCCAGGACATGGCAGAATCCAAGCAAGAAGGCAATTGCAGTGGGGGAAGTGTGAACAGCATTGGGCATGCATGAATAACTACCCAGCGTACTTCTTTACACCTGCCTCTTTGTTCCTATTTGCATTCCATAATTGACATTGGAGGCTTGTAGAGACGCAGTGTGTCCGCCAGCGATGGCTACATTGAATTTTGAGTGCTCCTTCCATTGTGTTAGAGGTGGAAAGATGTGTTCACACTCAGTCACGATCCCACTTGGAAATGTAGCCACCATAACAAATACTAAACTCCTTTGGCTCTATTAATGAAGCATAGCTTTTTCAGAGGTATAACATTAAAATTAACACCAAATATGATTTGTCAAAACTCCAAGAAGAACACAAAAGGGAATTCTTTTTAAAGATGTGTTTTTCTAATGAAGAAGAGTTTATTGTAGTGGTTGATAGGCTATGGGAAGAAAGTCCTCAAATTCCCTGAAATTGCATTCAATGAACATATACAATTACCAGACACATTACCCCCCACACACACACACATACAATGCTTGAAGGTCAGAAAAATGAATCACTGAGATAAATTGGATCCTGAAACTTGAGGTGTTTTAAAATCATTTGTGATAAGGACTCAAATATCCTATAATAGAAATCTCCAGGACATAGAAGTCAGTTGTAAACTGGGGAGAAGTACGACATCATTACAAGTGTAGTATTTTGCCAAGAAGACACAAGGCATATGCTGTCTCCTTTTAGAATTCTTTTATAATTGTCTTTAACTTGCTGGGAAAAGAAGTTGCCCTTCAACAAAGCAGTTTGTGAAGAGAGTACATCTTGCTCAGTGTCACTCCTTGCAACCTTCTTTCCCCTCCTCCTCACCTTCCCTTCCCTCACTCGGCCCCCACCCTTCTCCTTCTCAGTCCAGATCCTTCCCTCTGACTCCACCATATGATTTTCAGTACTTGCTTCCTATTATTTACTTTGATTAGCTTTGTTTTTTGTCTTTCCAAGGGATTACATTGTGTTTAACTAGCACTGGAGGCATGAAGACACAAACTAGGGCTGATGCAGTCATTCATGCCTGTTTTTTTTTAATGTTATTTATTGTAAAAATACTGTATGGAGGGGTTACAGTTACATGAGTAAGGTAATGAGGACATTTCCTATGAGCATTGTTACCTCTTCCTTTGTTTTTCCCCTACCATCCCTTCCCTCCCCACCTTGTTTTCAACATAGTGTTTTGTCCATCTCATTGTTACAATGGGTCAACCTGTGTCTCTATTTAAGCATTTGAGGAGGGGAAGGGAAAAGCAAAATGCCTCCCTGTTATAGGGAGAAAAATATTGGGATGGTCATGGCTCAGAGCCAGGACTTCTACTTGAATCAATAAAAAGCTGACTGCGGTACGTCAGGCTGGTCACACAGCTATACGGGAAGTACAATTATTAGCACTGCCTTAGAATGCTGAGAAAACAATGGTCATGTATTATTCATTGCGGGCATACTTTCAGGTATTTGATTATTCTTCATTTTATATATATATTTATCTATCTAGTCACTTATATCTGTTAGCTATAGATCAGATATCTATATACCAATATATCCATATATAATTTATTGATCAATATTTTATCTATTACCTATTTTCTATCTGTTAGTAGTACTGGATTTAACTCCGGGTATCTCTCTTGCTAGGCAGGTACTGCACTTCTTGAGCCTGGTCCCTGGTCAGTTTTGGCTTAGTTCTTTTTCAGATAGGGTTTTACCATGTTTTAACCCATCACAGCCCTCCTTGCACACCTGTCCATAGAGCTGGGGTTACACACGTGATCTTGTTGCCCAACACTTTGGTTGAGATGCAAGTCTCACTAAATTTTTAGGTAACTGTGTTCTGGAATCTTGTTTTTCCCTTATCTCTGTTTCCTGCATAAGTGCCACTATACTTTCCATGTGTCCATTTAAATCACTCTATTTGAATGTTTTTATATGAGTAATCACTTTCCAATTACATTATTTTTCCTTTTAATAGTCCACTATGGGGCTTGAACTCTGGGCCTGGGCGCTGTCCCTCAGATCAAGGCTAGCACTCTACCACTTGAGCCACAGCGCCACTTCTGGTTTTTCTGATGGTTTTTTGGAGATAAGAGTCTCACGGCCTTTCCTGATGGGGCTGGCTTTAAACCATGCTCCTCAGATCTCAGCCTCCTGAGTAGCTAGGATTACAGGCGTGAGACATCAGCTCCCAACAATTCCATGGAATTTATTCAACTCCTGTTTCCACAGGTTTGTTTCATTTTGTGTAGTAATTTTGGTACAGACATTATTGAAGGAGGAATAGTCATAGAAGACTATTTCTTAGTTCCATAAACACTTTTTCACATTGAATAGAGTAATTTTCATGCCTCTAGCTCTCTCTTTCTCTTTTCCTTCTTACTCAGTTTAGTGTTGAATTGTATGTGGGACGTATTATACCAGTTGACAGTTGACTGCAAGGGAAATAACTACAGAATAAATATATAATTACATGAGCTGGATGATTTTAAGCTTCAGCTTTTTGTGGTTCTTTTCACCCCCTAAATGTCAAAGAGAATTTTAGTTTTATATTAAAGTGACCAATGAAGTGTGTTCTGTGTTATTTTGCCTAAGAAATCTCATAAAACCTTCACAGTAACAGTTTGGAATAAACATTACTATCTAAATTTCAAGGGATTTCACAGGCCAACAGTGTTTGACAGCTGAGCAATGTCATGAAGCATGGAGCTGGTTTTTGACGTCAGGATTGTGTTCAATGATCAGCTCGCTCCTTGTGCTGCTCAAGAGAAGAGGTTCCGCTCAGTTGTCATTTCAGGTTATAAAAAATGTTATGAAAAATACATATTGTTTCCCAACAACTAAAACTGAATGGACATATTTGGAACTTACCACGGAGAAATTGAAGCATGTCTCAAGAGGTCAGCACACTGTCTTGATTCCTATTTTTTGAGTAATTGAATTTAAGAGACCAAAACAGGTGGAACAGGAAATGCCTTCAAAACAATCCTCTAAATAATGTTTCTGTGAGTAGCAGAAAAAAGGTAACAAACATGGAAAACATATTTTCTGTATTATTCATTCTTTTTATCGGAAGACTCACAATGTAGACTAAGGTGATACGTTTGCCGTGAGGATTACTGTCCCCTTCCCCTTTCTTTTCACAAATCTGAGCAATTTGATAGAAAATATGGTGTAACTATAGTTTTGGATACTGGTTTTCAGGCTTGAACTCAGGACCTGGCACAATGCCTCTGGAGTTTTCCTCAAGACCAGCGCTTTACCTTGAGCCACAGCTCCACTTCCTGTTTTTGTTGGCTAATTAGAGGAAAAAGTGTCATGAACTTTCCTGTCTGGGCTGGCTTCCAGTCATGATTTTCAGATGTCACCCTTCTGAGTGGCTAGGACTTATTGGCATAAGCCATGCACATTATAATTTTTATAGTACTAAACCAAGAAATTAATTCTTACATTAGGTAGGAACCAAGTGAACAAGATACTTACAAAAGAAAATCTGAATATGTAACTCAGAGTGTCTGAGCAAGAGTTCAGCAAATTGAGAGAATTTGCTGATGGCTTAAACTACTAGCTTGTGCCTTACCTCCACTTTGTCAGCAATCAAAGTTCCTCTCAGACTTCACCTGGCATGCGCACAGTGAGGTCTGCAGGTGTAATGGCTGTCTGTTATCAAAAGGAAGCACCTTGAAATGTTCCAAGTGGAGGAGGAGGGAGAGGAGGAGCCATGACAAGTTAAGCTCATCATGGTGGATTGTATGCAGATGTGCAGGTGCAAGAATTATCCCCTGTAAAACATAAAATAATCCCTTAAATCTATTTTCTACTTAATCTATTTCGTGCATAAATGCTCAAACTCATTCTCAACTCTGTCTCCTCTCCACTGTCCTACCAATAGTTTCCTTTCTACCATTGGGATGCTTTTTTTTTCTTAAAAATATAGTTTCTATGATGAGACAGACTATGTATTATTATTGTTGTTGTTATTCCTGAATCTGATTTGTTTCTTTTAAAGTAATGATCTCTCATTATTTTATGGGTATTTAATCATTTCGCCCTAAATGAAAACAATTCATTTTATTTATGGCTGTCTTCTGTATTTTTCTTATATCCCATTTTAGCTTTTGGTTTTATAGTATTTGTGAACTAAAACACAGTAATATGAGGGGCTTTGAGAGATAAAGCACTTTGCAACAGGTTTCCCCTGAATTATATTTTAGTCTTACACCTCTGTGCTCTCTGTGTGTTTCTTCTGTTTTGTTATGTGATCTTCCTATATTTATGTGAAGACAAAGACAATATACCTTCATATATAGATATGACCTCATATGTACATATGCATACAGATATTCATACCCGTGTAACATTTTTATCCTCTTCGTGTAGTTTTTCTTCCCCTGTTCTCCCTACCTCTTAACACTCCCTGACAGTGTAATGTTTTATATCCATGTCTTATCATCATCATCATCATCATCATCATCATCTTTATTTTATGTCTAGATTGTACAAATGATTGAGAACATGCAGTGTTTGGATTTTTGAGCTTGTTTCACCTCATTCACACCTATGATCTCTGGTTTCTTCCAGATTCTGACAGTGACCTGATTTCTAATTTTTTTTTTGTCGGTCGTGGGGCTTGAACTCTGGTCCTGGGTGCTATCCCTCGGCTCTTCAGCTCAAGGCTATTGCTCTACCACTTGAACCACAGCGCCACTTCTGGTTTTCTAGTGGTTTATTGGAGATAAGAGTCTCACAGAGTTTCCTGCCCGGGCTGGCTTTGAACTGTGATCCTCAGATTCCAACCTCCTGAGTAGCTAGGATTACAGGCGTGAGCCACCAGCGCCCCGCTTCCTCTGATTTCTAATTTTTATGGTTGAGTAATATGCCATATTGCCTTTTTCCATTCATTGATTGTTGATCTTGTGGTTTGGCTATTGTGAACAAAGGTACAATAACCGGGTACATATGTATCACTCTTGTGTCTTGATTTATACTCCCTCACACAAAGGTCTTAGAGTGATATACGGTCCTGTATCAGCCTACTTCTGTTTCAGTGGGGAAAATCGATAACAATTTCTATAGTGCTTACACTAGGTTTGATCGTAACCGAAGTATATGGTGGCTGTTCTTCTCCTCACGTTGTTGTTTGTTGTCTTGATGATTGCTGGTCCTTTGTATGTGAGATAGGAGCTTGGTGTCCTTTTGCTTTTTTATCTCATTTGTGTGTGATGTGAGACTAAAGTTTAAACTGAGGGCCTCATGCCAAGGCTGGCATTTTACTCTGAGCTGAGAGTGTAGTTGTGGTTTTATTTCCTTTGTGGCTAAGTATGTTGAATAGTTCTTGTGTATTTATTAGCATTTGTATCTTTGTCTTCTGAGATTTGTCTCTTCTATGAATTTGTCACTTATTAAGTAAATGATTTTTCTGCTATTTATTTTTGAAAAAATATTCTGAGTATCCATCTTCTGTCCGTTGTATAGCTGCTAATGCTTTGCTCTCAGTGGGGAGGTTGTCTCTAATTCTGTTAAAAATAATTTCTTTTGACTACAAAGTTGTTTGATATGATACAGTTTCATCTATCAAGTATTATTTCCTGGGATACTGAAAACTTATTCAGAAAGCAAATACCAATTCCGGTATCTTCCAGAATTTCTAATGGGGAAAAGTAGTAGTTTCAAATTTTCAAGTCTTTTGTCAAAATCTTTGACTCATCAGGGGTTAATTTTTTTTACAAGGCAATAATTAGGGTTTTGTTTCAGTCCTCTGCATGAATAACCAATTCTCCCAACACCATTTATTGAAGAGATTGTCTTTCTGCAGTTTGTATTTTATTTTTGCTCCATTGGCAAAAATCAGTTAATTATCTCTGGGTTTAATTTTAGGCCTTCTATTCTGTTCCATTGTCTTCACGTCTGTTTCAGTGTCAGGATCATGCTGATTTTGTTACTATGGCTCTGTAATATAATTTGAAGTCCTTTACTGTGAAAATTCTAAAATTACTTTTTGTGTAGGATTTCTTTAGTTATTCAGGGTATGTAATGTTTTCATGTGAATTTTTAGATTGATTTTTTTTCCTGTTTCTGAAAATGTTGATATTGCTACTTTGGTTGACAATGTATTGAAGCTACAGATTATTTTTGGTAATATAATCAATGTCATTGTATTGATTCTGCCAATCCATTAGCCCTGAGCAGTGTATTCTTTTTTTTTAAGTGTTACAGTTGTCATTATGGAGGTCTCTCACTACTTGTTTAAGTTTATACTTAGGTAGTTGTTGGGGTTATAGTAATGAAATTGTTTTCCTTACTTCTTTATCAGCCTGCTCATTGACAGTAGATTTTTGAGTATACATTTTATAATTTTCTATATGATTAAATGTGTTTATCAGATATTAGAGTTTTTCATGAAATCTTGAGGGTCTTGTAAGTACTGTCTGGAATTAGAAGTGTTTGCCACTCTGATCTTCTATTTGAATCCTTTTATGATCTTACTTTAGTGCCTTGACTAAGAATCCCAGTGCTATACTGAATATGAGTGGAAAGAACATATCAAGTGTTCTTTTTCCATCCATCTGTAGATAGACAATTAGTCTTAGTCTATAACACAGCTATTACAAATATAGTATTTGAATAGGATGATAAAATAGTCCCCATATTGATAAACTTTGCAAATCTTGTAATATAATGTTCTCAAAACAAACACATGGTAACAACAATGTCAATACAACAATGTCAAAGTATGCAAAAGTGACAGATTTCTTGAAAAATTGTTTAAATGAACAAATTGCTGTAGTCCTATATAATTCCAAATGGAAATATTAATAATAAAACCACACTGGAAAAATAAAATAAAGGTTATAAGCAGCCATAAGCTTAATATTCTTAAATCATTTAATAAAATCTCTTGAAGGCTAATCAGATGAGATAAAGATCTCATCTGAGATTATTATATAACATAAACAAAAATTCAGCCTAATTCATAATCCAAAAATAATAAATATGTGTGCAAGTTAATAGTTAACAAATAGTCAAACTTAAAGTAAAAAATGTTATCTGATAAGGAACCAGGAGTAATTAAATAGAATATAGTAGTAATAAAAATTGATATAAATATTTTGGTAGAATGAATTGTTCATAATCCTGACTACCTATATTTCACCTATAATATCTACATTTTTAAAGGAAATTAGGTATGTGAAAAACATCAAAGTAAGAGTTTTCATTTTAAAGTGTAATGTTGCAGTAAATTTCTATGAGCTTACCATTGACAATGAGGTGAAATTTTGTTTCTTCTACAAAATTAGATTCATTTAGCTAATTAAAAATGATGAATGGTGACATTTGTGTATAATTTAAAATAGATATGTTGCTGGAAAGACATGTTCTGTGAAGTATTTGCTTTCTAGCATTAATCATTTTAATATTCTGTCTTTGGAATATTTTGGAGTTGGAGTCAAAAGCATAAATACTCAGTTTCCACCAATCACTTCACTCTTATTCCTATAAGAAAGGCCAGTCATACAAATAGGGAAAAGATATCAGCCATAATGTAACTTATACTAAGGCACTGCTACTGCCTAGTTTGCGTTTACCAAATGAAAATGTAGTGGAGGAAAATAGGGTTGGGCAGGTGCTCATTCTTTCCAATCAATTTCATTCCTTCTGTCTTTCTTTGTGCGCTCAAGTGCTTCGTATTGCAGACATTGTCTTTGATCTTTAGGAAGGAGACATACTGGTGTAGTTGTATGGTAAATACAGTATAGCTACAGAAGACAATAAGAGAAAGAATAAGAAGCAGTATTCCAGCCGATTGGCTCCATGGCCAGTTTCCAAAAAGCAAATGCTCATATGCACACAATGGTGTCTATGAATTTCCTGCTGACACAAATGCATTTGCAATACTTGTGAAGCTCACATACATGAACTAGCAAAACAGAATCTGGCCATGCTCAGGTGACTCAGGCTCTTTTTTCTGCCTCTACTTTATTACTTTTCTTGGAGTTTTCCTAGCCTACCAATCGTGTATCCTTTTTCTTTTTTATCTTTTTTCTTTTTTATCTTTTTGTCAAGGAAAGAATCTGATGGAAAGGCTTTATCTCTTGGTTTTGCAGAGGGTTTGGACTGTGGTGTAGTAGAACTGAAGATCATGGTGGTCTCAGCAAAGGAACTACAGGGTTCAGTGTGTGGATGGAAAAGCAGACATGAGGGTACAGGATGTAGGGATTGGGGCTGCTTGTGTCACTGGTGCTGTTCTGGGGGCTGGACCAATCACACATTCAACTCACTGAATTTTCTATTCCAAATGTTACTGTTTCAATAACTGCATCATGCAGTTCAAATGCCAGCACATAAACATTACTGCATATACTTATTTTCTAAGTTCAATTTAAATCCAGGATGAATAAATAAAAAGAAATGTGAAATATTTACAAGACTAATTTTGGAGAATTTTGATTGAATATTTGACAAAAAGAAAACCATATTTCCTTTTAGGATATATATATATATATATATTTCTATATATGTATATCTATTTAAATCTGGAAATGGCACCCTCAATGTGGTTGAGTCTGAGTAAAGAACATGTAAGATTTGAAAATCCTGGATTCTGCTGAAGCTGTGAAATAATAAATGTGTATTTAATGAAGCTCATACAGGTGGGGTCACAGGTAATTAATGAGCATTACTCTTTCAGAGCTTTTCCAGATCCAATTCAAATATTTCTCTACTGATAAAGTATTAAAGTTGTGCATGTGAAATATCTCAGCCAAGAAGTAACACAGTTAAAAATGTTTTATTGCTCACTTTTCTTCTCATTTATCCACACCTGTGGCTTTTCAGTTCAAAGGCAGTTCAGCCGGCATAGGGGAGATGTAGAGTTGGCAGAACAAGAATCTTTCCTATTCTCCCAGTCAGAAGTCTCTAAGTGAATTTATAAAGATGTCTTTGATTGTACTTTTTCCTTTTAATTTCCTTCAGAATGAAGTATGAGCTACTTTTAAAATGACATTTGTCTATGTGTAGGACAAGCTTCCAGTCTTATGTCAACCCAATTGCTGTAATTGTTAATTAATTTTCAATCGTCCTTTTGGTTCAATTGCCTATAGATTTTCAAATATTGATCTCTAGACCTTTAAAAGCCCCCAAATAGAAAACACAGGTAAAGGATGTATGTGGAAGCTTATGACTCCATAACCTTTCTCCTCCCCATTCCAAGTGCAAGACAGAGGCCTAGAATGCTGTTGTGGAAAGAGGAGAACGGAGGAGAAGAGGCTCAACTCCACAGCGCAAACCTCCCAAGCAGATACTTCTCGATCTCTTAAAAATCATGCAAGAACAAAGTCCAAAAATAGATAACATCAGAAAAACCAACCAAATGCAAAAGTGACCCCACTGGCAAGGGACTTGGCATACAAGGTTCATACTTTTATATTCCAGTCTTTAAGGCTGGAGCAGTGACAAAGAGATTATACACTTGATAATGTTCTCTGATAAGAGAGTTGATGCATGCAAATTCAGGTTTTCATGAAATCATAGGAAATCTTGAATGGGAACTTTGAGAAAGAAAGCCATCAGGAACCTGAAAGAAGAATGGGAAGCAATCTGGGCAGATACCACATAAAAAACACCTGTGAGGGATACCAATACATTAGGCTGGAAAAAATTCTTGAACAATAACAGAGTTATGTTGTGCAATCACAATTTAGGATCACAAAAGACATACAAGAGATACTATCTATCCCCTCAATGAAAAGATCATTGGTTAAAAAAGAAGACAGGTGTTCCTGACCAAGTAGATGAATCCAACCTGCAAAAATAAGATTTAGATATCAGTAAAATAAAGAGAAATAATCTAGCTTGCAGATGGTAGAATATTTAAACAAACATCTCAGAAAGGAAAGTGTGTAGATGGTCGGGCAAGTTACTTTATCATCATTGCTCACTATTGTTCTTTAGGAATGTGCAACTAACATGCAAGGAAGAGTTGGGTAGTTCACTAGTAACTAATCCTGTTCACACATACACCCCAGCCCTCCACTCCTCAGAGTTTATTTGGAAACATTACTGCATGTGTCCTTTGAAAAAAAAATGTATATATGTGAATGTTTAAAACAACATTGTCTTCACAATGGAATTTCACTTTTTCATTAGAAGAAAATTATACTGTGACATTTGTAAAGAGATAGTAAGATCTGGGAAAACCATGCTAAGTGAAGTAAGTCAGGCCCAGAGAAAAAGATGCATTTGCTCACGCATGTGGAAGATGGATGTAGCTTAAAAACTCACAAGTAAATATGGTGAGTGGTATGCAAGTGTATGCAAATGTATTAACTGAAATAGAGGAAATTTGAGGGGATCTCAAATAGTATCATTTCTCTGAAGGGCAAAGTCAATACTCAGCAAAATAAAACACCAGGGAGCAGGGGCTCAAAATGGATGGGGTGTGGTCAAGTGGTAAGGGGTAAAAGAATGTAAAGGAGAAGAGGTGGAGAATGCAGAATATAAAGATAGATACAGAGACAGCTATAGATATAGATAGATATACATATTTGTCTATCTATGTAGACAGAGATAGATATATATCCTGTATGTGTCAATGTATGTCCTACAAAAATAGGAAGAGTGAGAGAAAATGGGGATGGGGGATGGATGGGTGCAAATGCTGAAAGAGGTACCATTGATCAAGATGCATTGCACTCATAAAGTGTTTTGTTAAATGGCAGCACCCTTGTGCAACTACCTAATAAATCATAATAAAAATTACAAAGTAAAAATAAATAAATAAGTGAGAAACTGAGGCTGCATTTGCATCTTAGTGGAGTTCGCTGAGTATGAGCAAGGCCCTTGATTGATCCCAGTAATGCAAAAACAAACAAATCCCCTCAGTAGGTGATTAGATAAACATATTTTAGATATATATATGTATATATATATATATGAATAGTTCTAACAATCAACACAACAGAATATTGGCAAACAAAAAAGTTTCATCCAACGCAAGTTATGCATTCAGATAATTCTTTTGTAGGATTTAGAAAAAAATCAAAGTCTATGATAAAACAGAAGTGAATTATGGATTCTAGAAATGGTTAGAAATAGGAGGTAACCAACTTCTGGGAAGATGGCAGAGGAGAAGCTGGAGGCTAAACAAGCTCTCTCATAGAAAGCAGTTTTGGAGTTCCAGTGAACTGTCCTAAACCAGAGAATCACACCAAGTGTGCCATCACAGGACAGAGAGTTAGGCCAGAGAGGGAAAATTCAGGCAAGGAGACAGATCTGAGCACTTGCCAGGAGCTGTGGCAGCGGCAGCAGCTGTCACACCTGCAACAGAGAGGGTCTGGGACAAACGCACAAGATGCAGCAGGAAAGCTGATTCTACACAACACCAGCAAGAACTGACAAGGAGCAGACATCTTCATCTTGCAGTTCGCAGACCAGAGATAACCCAGGAACCAAGACTCTGGCATCATGAGTAGAAGCCTGACATCCTCACTCCTTCTCAGGGAGCAGGGGAGGGAAGGCCACCCCTCACCCCCCCAGTACCGGAGATCTCCATCTTGGATACTGACAAAGCTCAGTGGAGCTGCTAGCTCCAACTCAGGCCTTGGAAGAAAACTAGAGTCATTTAGCAGGTCACAAGAACCTAACCTGGCCTGCCAGACTCAGCTCCACCCAGGAGAAAACCACTCCTGGGGCTGGTGCCCCAGCTGGGTGACTTTTCTTCACTGGGTAATCAGAGCCAGAGGCTGCCCCTCCCTTTAGCAGCCTTGACAATCAATTGAAATTCAGTAAACATAAACCCTGAGAGTGGCTCCAGGCTGGGCTCTGTGAGTTTCTCACAGACTAGCACCTGGGAAAAGATACTGTTTGCTGAAAGGCCTCAACTGTACCCAGAACCTAGCCTCATCACAGAATCTCCAAACTTGAGGAAAAAGCCATCTCCCTCTTTTGTGATACTCAAAGCAGATCTCCCTCCCATTGAACTAGACTGGGAAGAGGATCACAAAATCCTGGGTTAAGCAGAGCATTTTTCTGCCTGTTCAAACAAACTGACTTAAGAAACCAACCAAACCACAGGAAAATCAAACACCACAAGCAGACCAGAGACTCCAACACGAGGCTGGTTACAGACACGAGGGAGATACAGGATTTTTCCCACCCCTCCCCAAAATATCAAAAAATTTGTTTTCCTTTTTTCTTTGCACCTTTTATAAAAAATTTTTTTCTAAATTTTTTTTTAATTTTCAATTTTTACCTTTATTGAAAAAAATTGTTTTCTAGTAACTTTTTTTCCTCTTATAATTTCTATTTTAGGGGTATTTGTGTATGTGCATTTTTCTATCTTGTTTTTTTCCTTTTTCAAAAAAATTTTTTTGTTTTTTGTTTAGCTATACTGAACTTCTGATCTTTTTTCTTTCTTTCTTATCCTTTTCACCTTTTCTTGTCTTTCGTTCTTCTTTATGTGACTTAATTGCTGCTCTGCACATCCTCAGATAAACCCATAGTCGATTATTAGGCCTTATCCCCCATTGTGTACACACTTAATCCACAAATTTATTACTCAATTCAAAACCGCTTAGACCTAAATTTCTTAATAGCAGTACTAGCTCTTTATACCTATATAAAATTTTAATTATTTTTATTTTTAAGTTTTTCACATCGCCTCTCTATCCCTCCCCTTCTTACTATATCCACTTTCTTCTCCAAATATTTTGTTTTCTCTTCTGCATAATATTTTTAATTATTACTTTTCTATTTTTTCTGGTCTCTTTTTTTCGCTTTCTCTTTCTTCTTTTTTGCTCTCTCTCTACTTTCATCTTATCCAACCTATTTCCTGCTTTGAGATTAGGACTTAGGTAACTCTCCCTGTGCATCCATACATCACTCTATTCCTATTTTTTACCCACATCTCTGCCTAAACCAAATAATTTCTGGTTTAGCAAAATTATTCTTTGCGGTTCGTAGCCCATTAATATATAGTTGTTTGATGTTGAATAGATATATCTGTTGAACTAGATTGTATCTGCAGACTATTGACTGTGCAAATACAGACTTTGATTGATGCTTGCCTTAAGTTAGTGTTCTAGCACAAAACTGGTGTTATTTTCATCCTAAATGGGCAGAGTAAGCTGGAAAAACACAAGAAAAATGGCAAGTCCGGGTATCTCAACTCCCACTCATGATAATCAGGGGATGGAACAGATAATGAATAATCAAGAGGAGAGTTCCCAAATAGCTTACAAACACTGCTGGAAAATATGATAAATGAAAAGATTGAAAACATACAAAGGACTCTGTATGAGTGTGATAGGGAGAGAGAGGAGGCAATCCAAAGGTTTATACAAGAATATCATGAGCGTGAGGAAGCTACTCAAAAACTGATACAGGATTTGTGTGAGCAGCTTGAGAATACTCAAAGAGAAAGGCAGGAATGGCATGAGCAGGCTGAGAACACTCAAAGAGAACTACAGGAATGGCATGAACGTGAGGAAGCTAAGCAAAGAGTAATACAGGAATTGAGAGAGCAGGATGAGAATACACAAAGATCACTAAAGGCATTCATGGAATCCATTAACAAAGAGCTGAAGGAAGTCAGGGAGACCACAAACGGAATGCTGAATGGAAACCAACAGAAGGAATGAGAGTCCAAGGAAACCATAACCAATCAACTAAGTGATTTGAGAATAAACACTGAACACCAAATTAAGGAAGTAAAGAAGTTCATACAAGATCTAAAACAAAGCTTCAACAAAGAATTTGAAGCCATCAAAGCTGACCAATTAGAAGGAAAAGAAATATAAAACAAAGTAGAAAGTCTTCACAGCAAGTTAGAACATGCAGAAGATTGAATCTCAGGGATTGAAGACAGCCTAGATTTTATAGAGAAAGAACACACAACCATACAAGACAAGTCCAAGGAACATGATCTATCCAACACTTGGAAGACACCATCAGAAGGCCTAATCTAAGGATAATGGGTGTAGAGGAGAACCTAGAAATAGAAGTTAATGGTCTAGGAAATTTGTTTAACAGGATCCTAGCAGAGAACTTCCCAAACATGCAAAAAGATAGGCCTATTCAGATACAAGAAGCTATTAGAACTCCAAATAGACCAGACCAGAATAGGACAACCCACCATCACATTATAATCCACAGAGGATCAACTCAGACCAA